>NC_068308.1:30588167-30919667 GCF_025860055.1 Xyrauchen texanus
CACATGGCCCGCAAATACCGTTCTCACGGCACTTTGCTTTCAGGCCTCAACAGTCTCGGCGCCCAGGATGCGGTGCTTCCGCCCTCAGCCCCACGACTGTTCCCCGGCCGGCCGGTTCAGATGAGTCCAGAGGACGCCAGCATCAGACCTCCTCCTCAGTCATGAACCCGCCCCCTGCCGGGTGCGCGGAACAAGGTAAGTGCTTTGAGTTTATTCTCAGCACCAGAGCCTCGGGACGCCACAGCACCTCCCGACGCCGCGTTACCTGTTCCGCACCGCTGCGAAGCCCCGCCGGGTACGTCCAAAATACTCGTCCTCTTGGTGCCCCTAGCACAGAGCTTAGAGGCATGGCTTTCACTGCCCAGCTTGTCACGGTGGCTGCACCGGACCATCCGACTCGGTTACGCAATTCAGTTTGCCAGGTCTCCGCCCCCTTCGTGGGCATTCGTTCCTCCACAGTGCACGGCGAACATGCCCACTCCCTGCGCGAGGAAATCACCTCCCTTCTAATCAAGGACGCGATAGAGCTTGTCCCTCCGACCGAAACGAAGAAGGGTTTCTACAGCCCTTACTTCGTTGTACCCAAGAAAGGCGGCGGCATACGACCGATCTTGGACCTGCGAGTTTTCAATCGGACCTTGTCCAAACTCCCGTTCAAAATGCTTACCCAGAAACAAATTCTATCTGGCGTCCGGCATCTAGATTGGTTCACAGCGGTAGACCTGAAGGACGCGTACTTCCACGTCTCAATTCGCCCTCGACATCGACCCTTTCTACGGTTCGCGTTCGACGGCCAGGCGTATCAGTACAAGGTCCTCCCCTTCGGCCTGTCTCTGTCCCCTCGCGTCTTCACGAAGGTCGCAGAGGCGGCTCTTGCCCCGCTACGAGGAGCGGGCATACGTATACTCAATTACCTCGACGATTGGCTCATTTTGGCCTCCTCGCAGGAATTACTATGCGCACACAGAGACCAGGTGCTCGAGCACCTCGGCCGTTTAGGGTTTCAGGTCAACTGGGAAAAGAGCAAGCTCACCCCGGTCCAGAGCATCTCTTTTCTCGGTTTGGAGTTAGACTCAGTCTCAATGACAGCACGTCTCTCCAACGAGCGCGCTCAGTCAGTGCTGGAATGCCTCGCTTCTTTCGAACCAGGCACCGTGGTCCCTTTGAAACGTTTCCAACGGCTCCTGGGGCATATGGCATCCTCCGCGGCGGCCGCACCACTGGGGTTGATGTATATTAGACCACTTCAGCATTGGCTCCAGACTCGAGTCCCGAGACGAGCATGGCGCCACGGCACGCACGGCGTGGAAGTTACCCCCACCTGCCGCCAAACCTTCAAACCCTGGACAGACCTCTGCTTTCTACGGGCAGGAGTACCCTTGCAGCAGGTGTCCCGTCGCGTTCTGGTTACAACCGACGCCTCCAAATTGGGTTGGGGTGCCGTGTGCAACGGGCGCGCAGCCGCAGGCCGGTGGAACCGAGGCCCGCTGCGCTGGCACATCAATTGCCTAGAGCTGCTGGCCGTTTTTCTTGCCCTGAAGAAATTTCTTACGTTGATTCGTGGCAAGCATGTCCTAGTCAGGACAGACAGCACCACAGTGGTGGCCTACATAAACCGCCAAGGCAGAGTACGCTCCCTCCACATGTCACAGCTCGCCCGTCGTCTCCTCCTTTGGAGTCAGCAGCGACTGGAGTCACTGCATGCCACTCACATCCCCGGCAACCTCAATGTGATAGCGGACTCGCTGTTAAGGCAAAACTTGCCCGGCGGAGAGTGGAGGCTCCACCCCCAATCGGTCCAGCTGATTTGGGACAGGTTCGGCAAGGCCCAGGTAGACCTGCTTGCCTCCCAGGAAACCTCCCACTGTCCGCTCTGGTATGCCCTCACAGAGGCTCCCCTTGGGACAGATGCTCTGGCGCACAGCTGGCCCGCGGGGCTGCGCAAGTACGCTTTTCCCCCAGTGAGCCTTCTTGCACAGGTGCTATGCAAGGTCAGGGAGGACAAGGAGCAAGTCACTCTGGTGGCCCCCTACTGGCCCAACCGGACGTGGTTTTCGGATCTCACGCTCCTCATGACAGCCCCTCCCTGGCGAACTCCCCTGAGGAAGGACCTTCTTTCTCAGGACGGGGCACGCTCTGGCATCCGCATCCAGACCTCTGGAATCTCCACGTCTGGTCCCTGGACGGGACGCGGAGGATCTAGCCAGCCTACCTTCGGCCGTCATAGACACTATTAACCAAGCCAGAGCCCCTTCGACCAGGCATCTTTACGCCCTGAAGTGGCGTCTGTTCGCGGACTGGTGTTCTTCCCGAGCCGAAGACCCACAGAAGTGCGCAGTTAGGTCAGTGCTCGTGTTTCTTCAGGAGATGCTGGATAGGAGGCTGTCCCCCTCCACCCTCAAGGTGTATGTTGCTGCTATCGCGGCCCACCACGACACGGTAGACGGCAAGTCTCTTGGTAAGCACGACTTAATCGTCAGGTTCCTAAAAGGTGCCCGGAGGATGACTCCCTCCCGGCCTAACCTGTTTCCCTCCTGGGATCTCTCGGTCGTCCTTATGGGACTCCGGAGACCCCCCTTCGAGCCGCTTGACTCAGTTGGACTCAGGGCCCTCTCTCTCAAGACCGCCCTGCTGATCGCGCTCGCTTCCATCAAGAGGGTCGGGGACCTGCATGCGTTCTCTGTTAGCGACACTTGCCTGGAGTTCGGTCCGGCGGATACTTTCGTGATCCTAAGACCGCGACCGGGCTACGTGCCCAAGGTTCCTACCGCACCCTTCAGGGATCAGTTGGTGAACCTGCAAGCGCTGCCCCGGGAGGAGGCAGACCCAGCCCTTTCACTGTTGTGTCCAGTACGTGCCTTACGTATTTACCTGGACCGCACACAGAGCACCAGACGCTCTGAGCAGCTCTTCATCTGCTTTGGGGGACAGCAGAAAGGGAATGCTGTCTCCAAGCAGAGACTCGCCCACTGGGTTGTCGATGCCATTTCCCTGGCTTATCACACCCAGGCCGTGCCCCCCCTTTGCGGGTCCGAGCCCACTCCACCAGGAGTGTTGCGTCCTCGTGGGCACTGGCTAGGGGCACTGCCCTAGCAGACATTTGTAGAGCAGCGGGCTGGGCAACACCTAACACTTTTGCGAGATTCTACAATCTCCGAGTTGAGTCAGTATCGTCCCGTGTTCTCTCAGGTACCGAGCCCGTAGAACTCGGTGGCACGTCCACGATCTGACCGGGTGAATCGCTTGCACCCAGCGCCCTTCCCCCTAACCAGGGGAAACAGTGCGCCTTCATTCCCAGGAGATTCCAGGTTTGGGACACTGGTTGACTCCTCCCTAGCCCTCGTGGGTCGCAGTTCTGCGGAGGAACTCGCCGAACCAAACCACTGCGGGTACCGCAAGCTACCCTGTACTGGTATAGGTGCCCCACAGGTAAGGCCTCCTGTTCGGACTCCCCCTGTGTGTAAAACAGTGAGGAGTCAACCAGTGTTCCCCCCTCCAGGGTAACGATAAGGAATCCTGATGGCTTAAATGGGGCATTGGGGAAGGGTACGTGCAGCCTGATACAGTTGGTCGTTCTGCACGTAGGAATACCTGCTCGCTCCTGTATCAGCGGATCACGTACATGGCTCAGCGCACGGCTCTTTTTAAGTGGACCCCTAGTGTCGCTTCTCTGACACAACGTGGAGAGAGCGACAGAAGGGGAACGTCTAGGTTACGTATGTAACCTCCGTTCCCTGATAGAGGGAACGAGACGTTGTGTCTCCCCTGCCACGTCGCTGAGCCGAGCCCCTGTTGTGGCCGGACCATTTCCGGCTCCTCAGAAAAATCCTGAATGAACTCCCGTATTTGCGCCGCTTAAATACCCGTATGTCCGGGGGTGGGACATGCAAATAATGGTTGCCAACTCTCATTGGCCTTTTTTCATAGTTCAGAGGTGAATATAGGCGCTCAAGAGAGACCCCTAGTGTCGCTTCTCTGACACAACGTCTCGTTCCCTCCATCGGGGAACGGAGGTTACATACGTAACCTAGACGTTTTTGTGTGAACTATCCCTTTAATATGGATAGCATAGTACTGATAATTTGGTTTTGGTAGAATCTGATGAGGAATGTTGGAGTTCATATAGAAATGTTTGACTTTTGATTGGAGACTTTATCTTGGCAAATTTGAGGAGAGAGTGAGACATTGTTGAGATCGCTTTTAAGACTAGAGACACTACTAGAGTCTGTTTCTCTGAGAAGCTGTAGACTTAAACAAAAGTCTTCATTTGCTCTCCATTTAATCTCATTGCTGTCCAGATTTAATCTCATTGCTGTCTAGACAGAACTCCTTTGTTATTTACTTTGCTACTGGAAGGCAGATGAAAATGAGCATCCTCTTACTATACTAGGAGAGCTGTTTATGACATGTTCATGAAAACATTTTAAGTGGATTTCAACTTACATTTCTAAATTATACGATTTTTACTTCTTTCAAGCACGCAGGAATACCATTTTCATTTGCAGTTACTGCTGCATACTGTATTGTTGTGCATTTTATAAATTACATTTGATTTAGATTTTGTTTGTAGGTACTACCATTTATGCACTCACCCACACTGTCACTGACTGCAGCAAGCTGGCCATTTTTCTTTGTGCATACGTATTTTCCATTGCTGGCTCGCAGTGCCACCCGTCGACCAAGCCACACTATGTCAAACATGGTGTTGGCACCGCTGCACACAGGAGACAGGGAGATAAACATTGTGAATAAAACATTGACAATCAAACCCATATTTGATCAATTCAATGCTATTTTTATGTCTAAAATTAGGGAGGACATAAAATGGTTAATGTTATGAATGCATTTACTCATAGATACATATTTGGGATATTCAAATAAATTGCTACTTGCTCTAATGTAATTGCGGCCATTGCTTGAAGGTGCCCTGATCTTGTGCCTGACAAGGCCCAAATCATATTGAGCCTGTACAGATTATCAGTTTGTCAGGCTTTTAACATGTGTTGTAATTTTTTTAGAGCACAGGGACTAAAAGAAAGGTGATTCTTACGCTTCTGTGGCTGTTGACTGGATGCCTCCATGAGCAACAAGCGTCCAGTAATTCCCTTCATTAGTTCGAAATTTGAACTTTCTCACGTCTTTATCAATTTCCATTTGAAACGTCTCCAAGTCTGTCTCATCATCCTGATTGGCTGAGACACTCACACCTGTGGAAGCACATAAAGAAACAAACATGATGAAATAGTTAGTCCTTGTTTTGTTTTAAAGATGCAATGAGTAGTTTTTCCAATATGGCAGTCATTTAGGACATAAACTGACAACTTGGCAATAAGCAATAGCTTTTGGTTTCTGATGCCATCATAGAAATGTACTATTCATGATTAATTTATTCTGTGAGTCAAAGTGTCCAATAATTAGGGGGTAATTGGGGTAAAATAAGCAATGTTTGTCTAGTCATATGATCTCAACATGGGAGCCCCCACGAGGCAACCCATTTACAGCTTTGATTAGTCTACTGATATGACTGGAGACTTCCGCTTATGTACATGATTTATTTTTTGAAGCACTATTCAGTTCTTTAAAGGGATAGTTTACCTAAAAATTTATTCGTCATACCCTTCATCTAAGAAAAAACATATTACAAATTATCTCCCACTCATGTTGTACCAAACCTGTATATGTGTGGAACGGAAAAGGAAATATTTGGCAGAATGTTAGCCTCAGTCACCACTCACTTTCATTGCAACTTTTTTACCCCATACAAATGAAAGTGAATGGTGACTGAGGCTAACATTTTGCCTCAGAACCTTCATTTTTGGGTGAACTATCCCTTTAAGGTTGAGTGCATCTTTAACATATGCATTTACATTAGAAAAATAGTCAAACACACACAACAATACTGTCACTCTCACTTTAAATGCATTTCTAAGGGCCTTTCAAAAGTAGCAGTTTAAACAACGTGTATGTCCTGAACTTTCCCCCAGAATCCTGATGGGAGACAATGCAACATGATTAACTTCCCTGCCATGCACAACAGGTATCAACCTGACTCTGAGCCCTGTTTTATTGCAACGTCTCCAGCAAACCTTGTTTATTTAAGACTCACATTTATCGTTAATGGAGCCCAAACATGTCACTCCTTTGTCCATAATCATCCCTTATTACAATGCAAGTTCATTGTTGGTTTGAAATGGGGAGGTTTACTCAATAACCATGCTGACAGATTCCTACCAAAACACAGGATTATTTGTAGCATTAACAGCAATTACACAATAAGACCACAACAAATTGAGGTCTAATTATTTTTTTTATTTAAACCATTAATCTTGATTTAGCTGTTTAATTGTATAACAAACGTAAGCTCTATACTGTGTAGATTGCAGGCATCCCACAATTGAACATTGTGCATTTTTGTCTATGTACCTAAAATACATTCATGCATTAATTTTGGCAAACAACACATATCTCGGTTTTGACTAGGGCAGTTCTGCACTACTATTCAGTGCAGTAGGGCAAAGCTACTTGTGATTGAATCTTTCCCATTGCACCCGTAAAACCTTGGCATGAAAACTGCGACCTTGGCAGAGACAGACGCCTTGTTGCTCCCCGCTGTGTTTCCATGCCAATTAGTTCTGGGATTATGTCATGGCAGTTCCATGGACTAACATTTAATGGCTACAGTATGTCCAAGAAGCCTCTTGAAAACAGGGTGTAGAAAAACCATGTAATACATGATAGTGCATATTCTTGTGTAAGTGAAGAAGTGCTTGTGTTAAAGGTATAATTCAGCCAAAAAGAAAACTTCGCATAATTTACCACCTTGCGTTGTTGTTAACCTGTATGACTTTCTTTCGATTTTTAGGGCGTACTATCACTTCAAGAAAATGTTGATAGTTTTTAAAAGAATTATGGTTTCAATACAGGTTAAGCTGAATCAGCAGCATTTGTGGCATTAATATTGATTACCACAAAATACAATTTAGACTCATCCCCCAATTTACAGCGAGGCACTTAAAATGGAAGTGAATGGGGGCCAATTTTTGAAGGGTTAAAAAAATGTAAGCTTAAAATTTTACAAAAGAACTTACATTAATTATTATGTTAAACTCATGTGTTATTTGATCTGTTTTAAATTGCCATTTTTACAGTCATTTTAGGGTTTGTTGACATTACATCATTTACAAAGTTGTAAAATTAGCTATAACTTTACATAAAAAGGTAAGTAAGTGATTTTATCATACTAAAATCAAGTGAACATGCATATTGTTTATGCCTTGTGGCTATAATTGTGAAACAATGAGTATTTTAATGTTTACGGATTAGCCCAATTCACTTCCATTGTTAGTGCCTCACTGGAACTCAGATTTTTCCTTTTTTTAGAGAAAAGGAGGGATGAGTCAAAATAGATTTTTTGTGGTAAACAATTTATCTCACAAATGCTGTTGATTGAGCTTAACTTGTATTGAACCCATATTTATCTGTATTTATATTCCTTTAAGTCTGAGTTTTTCATGTGTCTGTCTATCTATCTATCTATCTATCTATCTATCTATCTATCTATCTATCTATCTATCTATCTATCTATCTATCTATCTATCTATCTATCTATCTATCTGTCTGTCTGTCTGTCTGTCTGTCTGTCTGTCTGTCTGTCTGTCTGTCTGTCTGTCTGTCTGTCTGTCTGTCTGTCTATCGATTGTATAGATCTTAAAGTTTTTCAAAGTATTTAAAAATACACAAGGCATATACAAATTTCAAGGCTTTTGTCTCTCTGACTGTCTTGTTTTTCACAATTGTTATATTTTGAATTAAATAAAAATATCTATATTTTTATCTGGTATGTGGCAATTTTATTAAATCGATCAAGGTGAAATTGAATATATAATATTTATATATAAGTTGCAAACAAATATATATAACGTAATTACATAATGTCATAATCTTAAGCATTTTACACAAAACTGTGGCATCGTGCAAAATGCATCAGACAGATTGTAGTGGCTAAGGCCCAAAGTGGATGTATCCGAAAATATCCCTTGATCATTTTCTTAATCCTTTAACAGGCCAGATCCTGCACCTTACCCCCTTCCCTCTTCACCCTGTCATCCTCCCAGCCCCTCCCCTTCCAAGCTGTGACCTCTTCTAATTATCTACACACAAAGAGATACAAAGCTGCACCGTAGGGTCCCGTAAGCAGCTTTTTTGAGTAGTGTATGTACAATCCTCCAGCTCTGCTACCCAGGACCCTGAGAAGGCAGAGGAAAACCAGTGGGGAGGCTGAAGTAATACCTTTGTTTCGACGGGACGCCACAGGGTGCTTCAGACATGGTGGAAACAAAACCAGACCAATCAGCAGAATCTGTGGGCATCGATCACTCCACCGTGGAATGCCTTTTTTGCAATTTTATTCAGAGTATTTGTGCGCTTGTTTATCTCTTTCTGCCTCTCTCTTTCTCTAACAGAGCATGGTTGATTTTCACAAATCATCATGGACTATCAAAAGACAGTATGCGGTTATACTTTGGAATTGGATTCTATAATCTGATTCCTAATGACTTAAAATGATAGAAACATCTGGTATGCTAGATTAAGACAATAATGAGAACACACAGTGTCAGCACAATGTTTGTGTTGGAACCCAACCCTGCTGAAAAGACCAGCTTAGCAGGTGACCAACATATGTTGTGTTTTGGATGCTTGTCCCCGACACAGGATGCTGGTATGCTTGTTTCCCCACCAGGCTTTAACTAGAAAGAATAACCAGAAAGAATTCCTTGATTGATGGTGAACAATTAGTAGATTTACATGCACTATTGCAGTTTGATTTCAGTCAGAATAAAATGTCATTAAAATGCTTTAGTCTGACTGTAATTATATGTTTTGTGATGTCAGACAAACAGAACTATATAATGCATTTACAACATGTTAATCATACCACAGTTGGCCTCTGCATTGTGCTCATAGACAGACACATGAAGTCTTTGTAGCTTGACAATGCAAAAATACACTGTAGGTCAATTATTACTGTCCATGAAAACGTAATGGCTGTGTTTATGCTGGTCCACCAGCTAGACCAGTCACTAAAGATCATAAACCAGCCATTGAAATTCAAGGTGGTCTAAGGTAGTCTTTTTCAGCAGGGCAAGCATAAGTACCAGTCAAAGACACCAAAAAAAACAACAAAAAAAAAAACAACAGAGTCACGTTTCTAAACAAGACAAAATCAGAGGTTAAAAAATGAATCAGCTTCAGATGTTTCATTTCTCAGAACACATATCACTCTGCTGCAGTGCTTTTCATTTCTGTGGCCCGTTACACTATATTTTCCAATTTCACGTCTGACTCTGCTTTAGTTTTGCACCAAAGATATAAGAAGAGAGGCCAGCTGGGGCAGGACACTCTATCTCCTCTGCTGATCATTCCTCATCCACGGTATTGTGATTACCTAGCTCAATCCTGAACTCCTGAGAATTACCTCACTCCCATCACAAAATGCTCCCTCTCAATTTACCAACCCATTTCTGTGGAATGTAACAGTACCCAGAGACAGCGAGAGGGCCTTCTCAAAATTGGGCCAAGTAGATCATTGCATGTGGACCTGATCAAATACACACTCTAAAAGATTACTATTCATACATTTGGTTCAATCTGTACTTATTTATACAAGTTACAAGATTCAAGTTAAGGTTTAGATCTAAGCTGGTCAAATACATCTTCACCATTAATGTCTTGTTTATATTATAGGTCGGCCCCAAACTAAAGCAGTGATCACCAAATATACCAAGACAATTACTCTGAGATAAATTTTTAATGGTAAAGTGATACCACAATCCACTATCTGTGGTTCACTCTTGCCAGTTCTTAGCTTTCATTTTGTTAGCTTCTTACTCTTTTCTACTCTTTCTCTTTCTCTCTCTCTCTCTTTATTTATGATCAGCTCTTTTTCACTCTCTGGGGCAGATCACAGTGCTACAGGGAAAATTGTGGAGGTGATGAAGAAACAAATCTTCAAAAAAAAAAAAAGAAAAAAAAAAAATCGGAACAAATCCACCCACCTGAGTGCATGCCATCTTTCCAAATTAAGTGGCAGCCATGCACACAACCTACTCTAATCCTGCTGCAGACAAGTGTTACACAACAAACAAAAATAAAAAAAACATAATACCCCAGCCAAAATCACCATAATAGAAAATAGTGACATTTCTGAAAAACTACCATCCAATGTCAGTACTCATTATTGATTAAAATATCATCTGTGAGTTTGTGTTGCGTCCCAGGGCGAGAAGCCCAGGGCTTAATGAACCCCAGACCTGCAGAGCTGATTGGCAGACCTGTCTAAAGTCATCTCTGGTTCCCTTCATCATGTAGAGATTCCAAAAGAAATGAACTGCTTCATCCATTAGCAGAATTACTTTACTTAATTGCTTTTTGCACAAAATGAATGTGCAATAGATGGGGAGACGCCTCTCGCTCATTAAGAACAACTGTTCCATCTGGTCTGTGTCTTTTTTCACCCATAATGAAATGTCTAGATTTTGATAATTCACATTTCATTATGGTGAACTGACATTGAACATTTGATTTTTTTGGAAGCAATGTAAGCATAAAACATACAGTAAGATTCACTGTGATAATATGGGCCTCAAGATCTGGATTGTTTTCATTAGAATCCTGGATCTAAAAATAAGAGATGTTTTTATTCAAGGATTCCTAAAGACTGTATTAGAAATACAAATGCAGAATTAAATAATATATATATATATATTTTTATTTACATTTAATTTATATTCATTTATTCAATATTGAGCTGTAAAGCCATGCCAAATGTCACGGACCATTGTTCTAAGCAAATTATTTTCTAGTTATTTGTCATCATATATTCATGGCATTGGAGTAGTAAAATTGGATATGAATTTACACAGAAAAGGCTAGTAAACTATTTTAATATGCATATTATTTACATCTTGCGGCTATACTTTCGAAACAGTGAGTATTTTAGCAATTATAAATTTAAAGAAAAGGATGTACAAGTGAAAAGTATTTTTGTGGTAATCAACATTTTGCCACAAATGCTTTTGGTTCTCGGTGGGTTCTTCAAAAAGATAATTTGGGTAATTTGGGTTCAATTGACAACAATTTGGGAAATTAATAAGACTATGGCTTCAGCTGCTAATATTTTGGACTCACAATTTAGTGTAGCATTTGCACAATAGCTGCTTTTGTAGTCTTCAAGATATTTAGCTGCTAAAATTAAATCATATTATTTGTGCTATAAGTTGCACTTAACGTACAATAATAATAATAATCATTATTATTATAATATTGTCTGTCTCTTCTGTGCCAGCATCTCTACTACTCCAGCCACTGTGAGAACTTGGCAGTCCTATACTGCAGATGTTGTTAAACTTTGTTTCACAAATTGCTTGCTATGTGTCTAATTTGTAAGTCACTTTGGATAAAAGCATCTGCTAAATGACTAAATGTAAATGTAAATTGACTCCTGGCAACTGTCCCTGGCCCACATGCTTTAGTATTACAAACTAACTTTTTGGATGGTGTTAACTGCCTCTATCCCCTTGGGGATAACCTGACAATACAACATCATGTCTTCCTCATGGGAGCTGCAGGTAAAGTCTTTGATTTACGATCTTATAACAGTGACAATGACAAAAAAAAAGCTATACCATCCACCTGTCCACACCCATAATGCATTATGTCCCCATTCATTGTGATTTTGTGCCAAATCATTCTTTACCTGACTGTCTTGTTCTCCTTTCTCTGGTTCACTTTCACACTCTCCATTGTCTCTTTCCCCCTATTGGGTTTTTGCCTGTTGGCCCAGAACCCAACTGCTCCCGAAGGACTCTCCGATTAGCGTCCCCACTGTGGACCTGCATATTGCGTGGTCCCTAGATAAAGAAATAAGTTGGAAGGCTAGTGTTTCTGAAAGCACACTCCACCATCATTGCAATGACCCTGCCCACTCAATTATTTATCACAACTTTCCACTAGTGTGTGTGGGTGTTTGTGTGTGTATATCAAAGTGTTTGCTGTGAGTGCGTTCTTCCTATTAAGGCCGAGGTTTTGGTCTGTGACAAATTATGCACAAGTGTGCATCTGCAAGTGTGTGTGTGATACACAGAGAAAGAGAAATAGAACAGAGAGAGAGAGAGAGAGAGAGAGAGAGAGAGAGAGAGAGAGAGAGAGAGAGAGAGAGTTGAGTGTACTATAGAGGACAGGATCTGTAACTGACCTGGCTACCCTTCCCTATGTTGGATATTCAAAGCCATTCAGTTTCTCCAGTAATTTATCTATTGCAGGTGGCTGAAAATGCTCTGCCAAGAGATCTGTGCTGGAGATAATAGATAACCTTACACCATGCAAGATTTACATTACGGAACTTAGTTGCCCAGTCAAGACAGGAAACTACATTTATGCAGCATGTTTGTTAGCAGAGCACATAGCCAGCGAATAAATATTGTCTATGCATGGCAGATTAATATGGGCCTACTTGGCTAAAAAGACAGCTGCCATATATTATTTCTGTGAGGTCATGCTCATGGGCGAGACTCTGTGTTCACCTGCTCTCCAGACTAGTTTCCATAGATCTGACTATGTGTGCATAGTTGGCCATCATGCAGCTGCAATTCTGCATGCAAGATATTTTCATATTTTCAAAAATTTTTCCTGGAAATGAAGCAATGCCAAAACAGAAAACATATATTCTATTTGCTTGCACAGAATACTTCAGAATTCTAGATGTGGTTACTCAATAGGTATCAGAGGTACTTACAAGTTGTAAAGAGATCTCATTAATATCTGTCACACAAGATGCCATAGGAGTGTGGATGGACATCCTCAATATATTTATACATTTTCTTAAAGGGATAGATATTTACAAAAATGTCAATTCTGTCAACATTTACTCATCCTCATGTTGTTCCTATACAGCCACAGCCACAGCCTGTGGTCTAGGCCTTCAGTGCGATTCATGCCATTATGAAAACACAGTTTCACAATGAATAAGATGCCGTATAACCATCCTACATTACGTGGCAGTCAACTATTAATGTCAGTTATTATTAATCATTTTAAAAACACATCCATGCACGAAAGCCAGAACCAATGAGTTCTAATACCAAGAACATATTTATAATATTTGCGATTAAAATTTTGCTTGCAATAAATTTTGTTTCGTCAGGGTACACGGATTCTTGTCAAAACTTGATCAGAGACTGAATGCTCAAGCAGCCTAATTTACACTTAGAAAACTCCTGATGTTGCTATAACAATGCAAAAAGCACTTACCAATATGCTTGAAGTGAAAATCAGTCCTCCTTTCCTGTTTAATTAATCAATCACACGATCATGCAGTACATCTTAGGTTTTTAAATTCAAAAGGATCTCTTTCACAACAGCAATACCTGCAGTTATGCTTTCAAATTACATACGTCACTTAAAACGAGATTGCGTCACTCAAGGCCAGCTAGAAGGCCTGGACTGGGACATATCCTAAAGACCACAACCACAAGAACAAATAAATCTGATTGGCTGATGAATCTGACAATCTGACTTTAGATGCCTATTCATTTATACTGTTGAGGAATTCTGTGGAAATTTTGAAGGCCTGACAGGGTGGAGCTCAGACTCATGCCCGGTTTCGGCTAAGTAGCATGGCTTCAGGCATGCAATTTGTGAAACAGTCTTCACACTTTGCTTGTAAGCATCGAGGAATAAATTCTGATTGGATACATTTTTTTTGTTTTTTTGCTATTAATTTATAGATTAATTAAGAGTGGAAAGGGATTGCAAATACATAGGTGAAAAGGTCAATGAAAATGAAAGGATGAAAAAATATTTATTTATTAGGCATGTTATGCCAGCAGAGAAGGCTTTGCCTGCCCTGATAAATTGCAACTGTTCCTATATGGTTTCTTTCTTACATGGACCTCAAAAGGAGATGCTAGGCAGAATGTTGTAATTCACCATTCACTTTCATTGCATCCTTTTTTCCATACAATGAATGGTGACTGAGGCCACATCCACAATAATCCATTTAAGTTTGAAACCTCCATTTTCAGTTTCCTAACATCATTGTTTCTCAAAGTATGCTGTTAGGGAGACAAGTCTTTGATTTCAGTGGAGAAAAACATCTGATGGTAACATTCTGTCTAACATCTCAAGAGAAGAAAGTAAGTCAAATGGGTTTAAAACAACATGAGGGCAAATAAATAAAACTAAATATAAATTTTTGGGTGAACTATAACTTTAAATATGTATAGTAAAGTTGTGTCATCTGATTGTACAACAAGAACACAAGGCTGGCTCTAGTGTCTCTTATGTCAGAAGCACGTGGTCCTCCCATAGGGAAATTTCAAAGAGTTTCTGCTGGTACTACTTACCCTGTCGGATGGAGACAAATCTGTTGTTGGCAGCCTGAAACACCACTTGTGGATGGCTCTCCTCAAGATCAAACAGCTCATCCTTGCCGGGTTTGGAGCAGCGTCCAGAACGCAAGGTTCCAGAGGGCCCCATTGGGGTCAAATACTTCCCCTCACAGTCCTTGAAGGCCAACTTGCCTGACTTTAGTTCCAAGGTGTAACCTGTGCCACGGCCATTCTCAGAGGACAGCTTCCCATCATTGCTCAAGAAACGACTGTCACTGGTCTTAAGACAATATTTTCCATCCATGTATACAAGAGTTAAAAGAGCATCCACACCCCATGGGATGTTGCTGTCCACAGCAATCTCTCCCTCAGGGGATGCCAGGTGGGCATAGCGTTTGCGGGCCACACTGAGCAGATTGGCCTGTGGGTGCAGGGCCAGATGCATGGCCCAAAGTTCTGCCTCACCAATGGTCTGAGCAAAGCAGGAGATGTAGTCATCCGAACCTCCAAAGAAACGGAGATGTGTCTCGGACTGCAGGGCCCAACGACCATCTGACTGTGCCACAATCAGAAACCGACAGTCATTATTTTTCGTCTCAGCCTCACAGCTCACTTTGCCATATTTTTCGGAAGCCAGGTAGCGACCTAGGTGACTTCGAAGGTAAACCACCTGACCATCTTGCTCGTCTTGCTCTAAAGTCCAGATCTGCTTCTTCTTGAGACTCGGAGCTGAAGCATTTACCTTGAAACCAAAGGCCTCCGCAGTTAGATAGCGGTTTTCATGGTTAATAAGCCCAAACTGTAGCTTGAGGGCTTTACTGCCATTGGAGGGCATCCTGGCTTACAATCCAGACAAAGGTCAGACAGTGTTAAATGCCTAGAGAACAAGCTGAATATCAATAGCCTGCAGACTTACACAGTTAGCTGTCCTATGTGTCCTGATTAATTTGCCTCCTAGTGGGGACAGCTCCTAGAAAGTAAACTGAAATCCACTTCACTAAAACGCCTTGATTGTTATCTGTAATGTCGCCTACTCTTTTTAGATATAGGTCATAACTTTCTAAGTAACTCTGGTCTTCTCTTGGTTTTGCTCCTGGTCCTTGGCCTCTCCTCTTCGTAAAAACAACGTCTTGCTCCCCGGAGAGTTTGCAGAGGCTCTGGAGATTTTTTTCCTCTGTCTGCTAATCAGCTCAGAGTATAATCAGGAGGACTCAACACCTCAATCCAGAGAGCCGATGATGTCATCCTGATCCCAATGGTTCCTTTCCCTTTGTGCAATGGTTCCTTTCACCCCCTTCCTCTGTCTCTTTCCCCTCCTTCTCAATTTACCATAGTTTTTCGGTCCCTTTTTCTCTCCAGTGTCTGCTGTTGGGATTATGGGACTGCTGATCCCTTAAAGAGACGCTGCTTTACTTCTTCTCGAAGCAGTCCCCCTGTTTGACGTTTGATTAATTTGGCTCCTTCTTGTCCTCTTTTGTCATATTACTTCAATCACATTTTTTGTCAGATGTGATGTCCAGTTTTGTGTGCCCTTCAAACAGTCACCTCATCAGTTTAAATGGCTCTCTTCTGAGATCTCAAGAAGTAGCAGCATGTCAGTGACTAAGGTGCCTGCTAAGATGCCAGGCCAGCTTGTGATATGTCAACAAATGCCTCCTACAGATTTCCAGACGTACTTCGACACTTTTGCTACCTCTCGTCCTACCCTATTATGTTTCTTTTTATAGGTTTCTCTATAGTGGATGTACTCTTACACTAGAAACCCTTTCTAGAAGCCCAGTAATCCACCCATTCTATAGTGCTCCTGTCTTTGTCCACCACCCCAGTTACTAACTCTTTGCTGATGGCAGTTCGACACAAAGCTGGGTAACCAGAACCCTCCCCAAGCACCAGTGGTAGTGGCCTGAGAGGGGGATCCGATTTCCATTGCTCACTCAGGATACAGTTACATGACTTCTCTGATTCCAAGCTCAGTGGGTCTGCTTTATTACGCTAATGTGTGCATTTGGGTGCGAGTGTATTTGGAGGTAATGCACACAAACAGATGCTTATTCAAAGATGCCTGACATGTACTGTAACCACCGAAGACCAATTCACTCTCACCGAACACTGTA
Organism: Xyrauchen texanus; assembly: GCF_025860055.1. NCBI lineage: Eukaryota > Metazoa > Chordata > Actinopteri > Cypriniformes > Catostomidae > Xyrauchen > Xyrauchen texanus. The sequence goes on from NC_068308.1 coordinate 30,604,669, forward strand.
ATGAGAATTTCTCTGTCTAGCTCTTTCCTAGTCACATAAGTTGTTTGCTTAGTATTTCACTGGCCGTGTTGCCACATGTACATCTACTATCAATATATTTCAAATCCCAAGCACCTCTGTTAGAAAAACTGTCTTCTCCACCGGCCTCTAATCTGCCTTTCAATTATCCAGCTCTTTTATTAGACCAATCTAATCCACAGCAGAAGTCCCAAAACCCCTCCTTCTCTCTTTGGGTGTGTCTTGGACACGGAACCTTCCATCTGTCAGAGAATGACCGTATGTGGGAAGGGTAAGCTTGAACCACACATACACACATTTCTTCTAACCATTGGAACAATAAGACATTCATCAAGTGTTATTGGTTTTGGCAGAACTATCCTTTGCTTACCTTTGTCCAAGATCCTCTAAGTATAGAGATGTTAACCTTAGACATAGCTATGACCCTTATGTTTATATTTACACTTTTATTTTCTTGGCAGTTGCTTTCATAATAAAGCAACTTACAAGAAAATGCATATATTATGCATACCGTAAGTGGAGCTCTTAAAGGTATAGTTGACCAAAAATGGAAAATGTTGCCATCATTTACTCACCATTATGTTGTTCCCAACCCTGTATGATTTTTTTTCTTCTGTGGAACACATGAGGTATATGTTAGGCAGTATGTTTATCTCAGTCATCATTCACTTTCATAGCATTTCAAAGAAAGATCGGTGGAAGAAAGAACGTCATACAGGTTAGGATCAACATAAAGAGTGTGTTAATGATGATATAATTTTCATTTTTGGGAGAACTATCCCTTTAACACAAAGATGCTAAACCTAGCTAAGCAGAACATAGTAATTCAACTCGACTGATGTGCTACTCTTGTATAACACATTTGAGAAAAATAAAAACAAGAACACAAACAGATGTCCAATTATGTTTAGAATTAGAGTAACAAACATTTTCAGAGTTTTTTCCACACAAAACAAAATGTTTCAATATTACCAAAATTCAGTAATGCCAGCGTTAAGGTGGGGAGAATCTTTGACCTTGTCACCCTAATCAAATCTCCCTACACTTAGGCTTTCTTGAATGGTGTAAGAGCTTGTCAATAGCACATAATCCCATAGCAGCTTAAGTGACAGTTTGGAGCTTTGTTCTTTCAAAGAGAAAAGCTATCGTGACCTGTGAGCTAGGTTAATTCTTCTGCAAGTAGAAACTGCTATTATATAAGTGACCATATAGTTACCACACAACTACAGCTTTAATTATGACTGAGGGGATGGGATATCTGCACATATAAGAACTTTGTCATTTCTGTGGAGGTGAAGGGTCCAAAGAATGTGCAATAAAAATGAACTGTAAGCAATATGCCAGATACATAAACGCATGTGTTCCACAGAGCCCACCCTTTAAAAAAAAAATCTGAATGAAGAGAATGTACTAAGGTCTTCCACCAGAGGGAAGCACAGGAACACAAATTAACCCAAAATAGACTTGCAAAATATCATGAGGAAAGTTTAACATTGTAACGTTTTTTAACATAGTATTTTATTTTACACCACACAATATCAACTGTAGCCATCAAAGCTTGATATTTTTAAGTCACAGGGATCTATCTATTTGGAAGGCTATTATCTTTTTTCAGAAACGACATAAAGGGACAGTTCACCCAAAAATGAAAATTCGGTCATCATTTACTCACTCTTATGCTATTCCAAACCCATATGACTTTCTTTCCTTCCATGGATCACAAAAGAAGGAGCAAGGCAGAATGTTACACTTGGCCACAAATCTCATTCTTTGCATCATTTCCCCCATACAATTAAAGTTAACGGTGAGGCTTTTCGTTCTGATGTCTCCTTCTGTGTTTCATGGAAGTATATAAGTCAAACACGTTTTGAACAACATAACTGTGAGAAAGTGATGACAGAATTTTTATTTTGGGGGGAACTATCCTTTTAAAACATGAAACCCACAATAGATCAAATGTTAACAACAACAGGGATAAAAACTAGTTTTTGTGTGTTCTAGTTTGCATTTTAGAAAGCAAAACAAGGTATAAACAACAAATATAACATACACTATACATGCAAGTAACCTTTCTGGCAGCTACTATTACTGATTTAATTTCTGGACTCCTTAGTTTAATTTGTTAATTCAGTTACCACCATGATTGTCTGATAATAGCATTTTTTCAGTCACCAGTCCCCATTATCATTTACTGTTCAAAACAACTACCCTATCCACAACAATATTATTACCATCTTTTTTATTTTGTAGATATTCAGCACACAAGTGCATTCCCATGGTCCATTACCTAAGTCAGGCATGACTCTATGCAACACAGCATTGTGCGTGTCCATGTATGAGTGTGTGCATGAGTGTGCTTATGTGTGTGTAGTGTGTCTGGTGCGGTGGCACCTCTTGATAGGCAAGCAGATGTTTTGGGGAGGCCAGTGCTGCCAGGTTGAGTCTGAAATGGTTCTTTAGAGACCATTACCCAGCTCCTCTGATGGCAGTCAAATAGCTATCATTACTACGCAGCCTGGGGAGGGAGCGCGATTGTCAGGGAGAGAGGGACACAGAGAGGGAGAGAAAAGAGGGGAGGGAGTAGAGGGGGGAAAAAGCTTGAGTTTAAAAATGAACATTTCAGAGTTAACAGCCCCCCAGCTTTTTCTACCCTATTAACTGCAATGCTGCTATTCCCCCACTCTGTCGGGAGCAACCCTGCCACCCCCAATCCCACCAACATATGTACAACCACCCTTCTCTATCTCTCCTTATTCCTCAGTCTCTCACTCTACTCTGACTCTTCATCATCTCTTTCATTTGTATTATGTCTCCCACGTTGCATTCAACCTGTGATCTTTTCCTTTTCTTCTTTCTCAAAGTTCCTCTCCTTCATCTCACCCCCATGCACAATCTCCTCAACTCACTGAATTCCCTTGGTCTCCTTCAGTTCTGCAACCATATCCTGTCATTAACACAATAACACAATGTATGATGTGGCAAGGTTGAGGGGTCAGTTTGCCCTAATGTACACTTGACTCTGCGACTCCATGCTCTAACATGTATATTTGAGCAAAACATCCACATGCTTGCAGCTGAACACACAGAAGATACCTAATGATTTGCGTTGCTCTGTTTTATTTGTTTCCTCTCTATTTCCATCCATTTCTTTACCCTCTCATTATTTTTTTGGTAACACTAAACAATAAGGTTCCATTTGTGAACATTAGTTAATGCATCAGGTATCATGAATTTACAATAGGCAATATATATATTTTACAGCATTTATTAGTCTTTGTTAATGTTAGTTAATACAAATACAGCTGTTCATTGTTAGTTTATGTATATATATACACACACACACACACACACACACACACACACATATATATACACAGTATATATATATATATATATATATATATATATATATTAGTATATGTTGAAATGAACATTAACCAAGATTAATAAATGCTTAATAAGTATTGTTCATTGTTAGTTCATGTTAACTAATGTTGTTAAGTTATGTTGACAAATAAAAACCTTATTGTAAAGTGTTACCATTTTTTCTTTCTTTCTTAATCTAGAACTTTCTTAAATTGGGTATGGTAGTACTAGGTTGAATTAGGTCAAGTCAAACAATTTTGGAAATTTTTATTTCACTAGCACTTTAAATTATGATGAAAATGCCATTTTATATAAATCTTAGGATTTAACTGGAAATAAGAACCTTTGAAGAATCCCTGACTTTTTCAGGAAATACTGGTAAAGTGGGACACTTCTTTTTTCCCCTCTTAAGCAAGCTAGACAGGGGCCTGTATTTGATTATAGTTAAATGTATTGAGCATTTATCTTGCTTGCAAAACAGGCTTACATAAAGATTAAAATTTCTATTCATTAAATAAATTAAAATGAACAAATCAAGTTGTTACTTCGGTTGTTAATTATTTATAATGTTTTTAACATTCGTGTAAAACCTTTTGCAAACACAGGAAGAAATTATATATGAAAAAGATAAACAGTTCAATATTTGATCATAATTTTGCTTGTAACTGTGTATACGCTCAAAGATAAGTTAATAATAAACTCTTAACTCCTCTTTAAATGAATTGATATGCTGTCAAAATGTACCAGTCCTGTTTTTGCAATATGCCTCTGGTAAAGTGGGACAAAGGATAAATTATTAATATAAAATATCTACAAATTATCTGGAATTACATTCTACATTGTCTGATACACTTTCACATCATAAATCATTATATGTAAAATGTATGAAAGTGTAAGCTACTTTTTTATAACCTTAAAGGAATATTCTTAATACAAATTAATCTCAATCGACAGCATTTGTGGCATAATGTTGATTACCATAAAAACATCATTCTGACTCGGGCCAATTTTTGAGGGTTTAAAGGCAGAAATATGAAGCATATAATTAAAAAAAATGCACTTACACTAATTCCTATGTTTAAACTCATGTATTATTTGAGCTGTAAAGCAGTTTAAATTTATATTTTTACAGCCATTTTAGGGTTTCTAATGACAACGAAGTATAAACTAGGTATAAATTTACACAGAAAAGGTTAGTAAGAGATTTTATCACACTAAAATCTTTTAACATGCATATTGTTTATGTCTTGTGCGCTATACTTTTGAAATAGTGAGTCTTTTAACATTTACGGATTGGCCCCATTCACTTCCATTGTACGTGCCTCACTGTCAACCAGATTTTTGCTTCTTAATTTATAAAAAAAAAATAAGAAAAGGAGGGGCAAATCAGAATTCATTTTTGTTTTAATCAATGCAATGCCACAAATGCTGTCAACTGAGCTTAAATTGTATTAAACCCGGAACATTCCTTTAACAAGATTTACCTCAGATTTCTGTCATTTTCCTTACCATTGGTTTTTACACCGTCATCAATTTAGGAACCCCAACAGTTAATTGTTTACTTCCCAAAGATTAGTTTAGTCATCAAACTTAACTGTCCCATTTTATCCCCTTTGTCCCACTTTACAAATATTCACCCTACATGTATTGTTTTCCCTCTTGGAATCATCGTGATTCTCATTTGTAAGTAGCTTTGGATAAGAGCGTCTGCTAAACTTACATGTAATTGAATGTTTCTCTCTTTTAGCATGAGCGATTTGAACAAAGACTGAGGAAGCCAGGAGAGCAGAGTGTTGATGGCTGAAGATGTCACCAGCTGTGGAAGCGGTGACCTCCTCGTCCACCACGGGAGCAGCTAAATTGTACGTCTGCTGCATAATTCATAGGGGGTAAACGGGAAAGAGCGCCATCCATCAATCCCAGTACTCTATCTGACCTTTAGGTGTCACTATTGCTTCGCGCGTTGACTTGTCAGGCCAACCAGCGTCCCTTTTAAAGAAAATAAGAGATTAATGCGCGGTTTGTCAGACGTGGTGCCTCTGTGACTGTGAGTATGAGGGGAATATACTCTCTTGACTATTTTTAATCTGTGTTTTATAGTCCTCTACGCAAACGGGACCTTCCAGTCAAAGAAAGGTGCGAAACGGGAGAAGCAAGGTTTCCGTAAGTGGTTGTTACACCTAAAGTCCTCCATGTAGGCTGCTAAATGACTCGAGCCGCTTTTAGAATCAACGGTCATTCTCCCACGACTCTTGAATTTATAGTCAAAACGCTTGGGAGGCCTGGCGCTAAACATTACCCTCAACAATTTGGTTCTGTTGCGTTATTATTACAACCTAAAATAAACCTGTGCTTCCCCTCAAAAGCGGGGTATTTTTAGATCCAACATCCGTCAATTCAATCAGACAGTTTATTTAAGAATATTTCATTTTGTGCGTGGGTTAATTGACACATCCATATCAACAGGACTCGCTTGTACATTTCTTCCCAATGCAATCAAGATAATGTTTTATGGCCTAATGGCTGCTGATCATAAAAGAGAGGATGGATGTTTTATATACAATTTGCACCTAAACTTCAGGCCCATTTATTTTGCTGACAAGAAAATGCCTCCCAAAAAGGAACCTGGGTTAGGAATGTTTCATGAGGCCGTTAGAGCACAAAATGCGTGGCAGGAATGAGTTAACTTGGGAGAATATCAGGGACGAGTAAAGAATTGTATGAAACTGCCAGCCAATCCGTATCGAGATTAACACTTCGAAGCCGGATGATTGGTTAGAGAGGATTCAATGCATGTTCGTTGATAAGTACAAGATTCTTGGTCCACGTGGGTCGTGAGACCGTTGCTGGGCTCCCATTGGCTAAGACGACTTCGCAAACCCCTCCCCCGCGACATGATTGGTCGAATCTGCCTGCTTCGTACTTCTCTCCCTCTCTTGTTCTGTCTACGGAAATACCCCCGCGCGAGTTGGGAGTCAGAGCGAGCGCCTTCGGCTCGTCGCCTCGCATCTATCAGAGAGCGCGTGAAAGTAACACGGTTCTGACATTTGGTACCGCACCTCTTAACAACCTTAATATGATTTCCTTTGAAAAACATGATTATTAGATATGATATTTAACTCTGTATCTTTCCCGCCTTTGCCTGTGTATTAACCGCACGCGTAGCTAGGGGTGTTTTATTTCATATAGCTCGTGCTGCAGTGAATTACTGGCGTCTCTCTCTCGCGCGCGCCGCAATGTTTCTCTCACTCACCCCTTTCATCCTCGGCCAGTTACAGGTTATATTTTGCTTGCAACATACAAATTAGATCGGTCATCAAAGAATGCGTTATTGTACACATGAAATGGCGCCTTGACCAAATTAATCTAAAATCCTCCATCTAATCATGCATCCAACAATTCAACTGAGCAGAACAAGAAACCCTATTGGACGGGGCTTGTGGTCAGTAACCCCGATCAGGTGTCCAGACTCAGTTTAGTAAATGATGATGAAGCTCTACCTTACAAGTCTATTCATTTAGGGTGCACCCCAGGACCCATATCATGACAATGTCATTCATAGCCCAAGGTGTGGGTCCACTCTGCATGGTGATGTTTTCTGTGATGGTTACCATGGTGATTGTGTTCTTTTCTTACCAGTTGTCCACTGGGCACCAGGTTTGGCATCATGTACGCCCAGTGGAAATGGATCTTGGACCAGGCATGTAACACTTTAAACAACTCTTCCCTCTCTGTCACATTCTGTTTTGTTTGTTCATTTGAATTTTTTGCACTCTTTTTTTCTCAAAATATGCATGCACAAAATATGGGTTGGTTTTTATGATCCATCACAGACAAATGTCTTCAACCGTATTCTTTTTCATTGACGTGTCATGCACAGCCCAGTATATCCTGTGACTTACTATATAACATTGACGAGAATGCATACTCGCATGCACATTGGTGTAATTTACATTTAAACACATCCATTCAAAGGTACACACGACTTAAGATGCTTGGTCTGCCTCATTCTGAATCATTCTAGTGCACACAAACATTCACACACAGTTTGCACATGCATTATACATATCCTGGCTTAGACACTTTCAACACACACGCACACCACACACACACCACACACACACACACACAGATGCTGCCCTGCTGTGAAGCCTGAAGCTAAGCAAGCCAGCAAGATTAATAACGACCCCTACATACACTGTTTGTAGAGGGTCGAGAAGTAGAGAGGGAAAGAGAGAGAGACTCTTTTTGTTGACAGGTTAGTGCCATTCACTACCTCTAACACTCACAGACCCACCCTCAGGGGCGGCCGACATGGATTAATGTGTTTAGTACAATTATTTCATTTATTACTGTCTGGGGCTTTTTTCAGATAAGAACATTTTTCAGGTTGCTAAACATTATTACCTTTAGGACTTGCCAAGCACAGGGGCTCTCGGTCAGAAGCTCCTCTCATTTGTTAATGCTTCTTGCTAGCATCTGTTTCACAGCTTCATTAAAAGATTGAGAGAAAGAGCAGGCCATCTTTCTTTTCTTGTCCGTTTTTTTCTCCAATGCTTTGCACGTGCAATCTACAATCTAATTAAGCTAATCAATGCAATTTCATTGTTTGTTACAGAATGTGTAGCACAATTAATACAGCATTGCATTATGTCTTACAAACTTTTGCTTTGTTTTTTATTTTTTATTTTTGCTTGTTATAGCTATGGATTATGATTATGTGGAGCTGCTGTATTAATGCTGGATCCTTAGCAAGTAGTCCTATAGTGCTCACCGAATGGCTGCCACTCTGAATGATGATACCTGCCTCAGAGGGTGGCACGGTGCTTAATCTATCACCCTATCTAGTCTGCGCTAGACCACTAATGTTCTCCTTCTCCCATGTTTGTGTTTTTTCATTTGTGTTTGTTTTTCCGCCTCAAACCATTTACAGTATGCGGGCCTGGCTCTACTTACAGTACATTGCTAATATAAACTCACTGAACACTTTATTAGGAATACCTGTACACCTACTTATTCATGTGATTATCTAATTGCCCAATCATGTGGCAGCAGTGCAGTGCATAAAATCAAGCAGATATGGGTCAGGAGCTTCAGTTAATTTTCACATCAACCATCAGAATGGGGAAAAATGTGAGCTCAGTGATTTCAACCGTGGCATGATTGCTGGTTTGAGTATTTCTGTAACTGCTGATCTCCTGGGATTTTTCACTCATAACATTGTCTAGAGTTTAATCAGAATGGTTTCAAAAACAAAAGAAACATCCATTAATCAGCAGTTCTGCAGATGGAAATGCCTTGTTGAGGAGAGAGGTCTACAGAGAATGGCCAGACAGACTTGAGCTGACAGAAAGGCTACGGTAACTCTGATAACCACTCTGTACAATTGTAGGGAGCAGAATAGCATCTCAGAAAGCACAACATATTGAACCTTGAAACATATGGGCTACAACAGCAGAAGACCATGTCAGGAACTTATTTAGGACCATAGTGTTACTTATAAAGTGCTTAGTGAGTGTAAGTTCTGTTAATATTAATTTATATTTATCCAATCAAAAAGTTTACAATAAAAATCTGACTGTCAAATCAACCATCCAATTAGCTTCTATGTGATGCTTGCTTAAGGCTTAGGATGACATCTGAGAAGGTTTCTGGCCCTCTACACTTCCCCCTTTTTCCAACGCTCTTTTATCAATATTCATTCTTTCAGCTCCCTCTTCTTTTCATCTTCTATCCATAGAATTACATAGAGGCAAAATACACTTTATCTAAATATGATCTTAAACATATAACAGATAATGGTTCACAAAGGCATTATGAATCAATCCAAAAATTTTGCCACCATTTGTTTACCCTCATGTTTTTTCAGACCAGTTTGACAGTTGATGCTTGAATAGCTTGTTTGAACATTCTGTCACTACAAGTCTATGAGATTTTTCAGATTGTTGTATTGTCTACTGTGCGAAAATTTTTATTATGATCAGGTAGAAAAGATATAGCACACTAAAGGCCAAATTATACTTCTGTGTCGAACCTACTCCACAGGCTTCACGTAGTTTCCAACGTGGTGGTTTGCATTTATAGTTCTGCATTGGTGTTTCTGTGTTTTTCTGTGAGTACACAGACAAGTGGTAGTATATTGAGAAAATGCATTTATTTCTGAAATAATTATAGGCTACATTTAATAAATAAACAAAAGCGATGGAATTCGTGGATAGAGAAGTATTTCTTAAATTACTGTAGCATTAAAAACAAGTTCATCAATGTATGTAAACATGATGAGATTTAGATACAGACTATTATTTATTATATGTTATCTGTGAAAATGATAACAGGCATTTACTATATGCTTGATCTTGAGTCACTTGAATAATAATACATATTTTTTAATTAAAATTATTTAATAACTACTCTGTTGTCTAACACATAATGAGTGTCATTTTAAAGCTAAAAAGCTGGACTTTACAATGCATAGATGCAATATAACCAACTTTAAACAGGAGCGTTTTCATTTGTAGACAAACTAGAAGTGTTCTGTTTTCATAACTTGTGAAATATAATTATTTTACAGTTGCAAACAGATGTGTCTTTTTGTGGCATTTTCGCTTGTAATGTGATGAAACATAAACAGAATATAAAAACCATGATCCTGAGTCCAACTACAAAGTGATATGATGCATAGATCTTAAAATAATCTTGGGGCTTTGACAGCATGGCGAAGTCCTTCATTTGGAATGGTAAACGTCCCATGCAGATTACACTTCAGTAAATTACAAAGGCAGATTGACAAAGGTAGGTTAGGACTACCCAGGATTTTGTTTTATTATTATGCACCTGGTCTCAGATATTTGGCTCATTGGTCACTTCCACTTGAGAGAGCCCCTCTCTGGTTTTGTATTGAACAGGAAGATCTTGCCCCAATCTAGCTATTGCAAAGCCTTTCTAACAAACTAACCAGAGAAGTTAAGTTACACCCAGTTATCTTGCATTTGCATGCGGTATGGACAAAAGTGTCCAGAATGTTTAATTCAGACATTTATTTAAATGCTGCTTCGATCATATGGCTGAAGCCAAAATTATGTATTGGTAAGTCCCCTTTGTGCTGGACTGAGTGGATTGTGAGTGAGATTAATATGCTCGGTGACCTATATGAGGATGGAGTGTTGAGATAGTTTGAAAAGATGGTTCAACATTTTGGGATTCGCAGGTCTCAGTTCTTTAGATATTTACTGCACCACCTGCTCTGTACTATTTTTAGGAGTAGCATACACCCCCCTAAAGCTGCCGACACTCTGGGAGTGGTGATTAATGCCTTTGGAAAAGTCATGAGGCATCAGTGTATTACTCCCTTCTAATTCAGCATCTGGGGGATGGAGCTTCAACTTCTCTAAAGAGATTATGGGAGAAAGATTTAATCTTGATATTGGATGAGGGAGTGTGGGCTAGGATTCTAAAAAACATTAAGTCTGTATCTAGAGATGCAAGGGTGTGCCTTATGCAATTTAAGATTTTTATATTGATTCTATTGGACCCCCTTTTGATTGTAAAGGTTGGTCATAAAGACACACCCACCTGCTGGCGATGCCAATCATGGGACACACCCCATGTTTTTTGGTGGTGTGTTAAGATCTAAGAATTTTGGTTGACGAGCTTTAAATGTGACGTATTGGGCACTCAAATTTCATTTTGCCCCATACTCTGTATTTTAGGTGATGGGGCGGTCATTAATATAGGGGATAAATACATACGAAATTGGGTTGTAGCCAGTGTTATGATCGGCGGACAGACTATCCTTAGGGTATGGAAGTTGGCTGGAGCGCCCTCATTTTGGGAGTGGTGCACAGAGATGGGCTGGGTGGCAGCGTTTAAAGAAATGTCAGAAAGAAGGCTACGCAACCTGAGGGTATTTTATAGGAAGTGGGGCCTTTTTTGACCTTTTTGGCAGGCTCTCGGGGAGGGGCAGTGGAGAGGGATTCATAGTTTTAAATGTGTGTGATATATATATATATATATATATATATATATATATATATATATATATATATATATATATATATATATATATATATATATTGTTTCTTTGTGTATGTATTTTAGCTTTGACCATAGGGATGTTTGTTGGGGTCAGGGTGGGGTTGGTGATCAGGAGGAGGAAAGGGAATAATGGAGGTTAACAGTTGATTCTGTACATACATGTTTTGTTTTTCTGTTTCATTTGTTGGAGTTAATAAAAAGTGTTAATAAAAAAAAAATTATCTTGGAGATATTGTGATGCTACCTCAGACATCTTTTTTTGTCATCCTGGGGTATGGTCTCTGATTATAAAGCAGACCAATCACAGCTGTTGAGATCTCCGTTGATGCAAAACCTTACATTATTGGAGAGGTGCACATCAGGCTACACTTTAGGCTATGTTGTAGGTTTAACGCTGTAGTGTAAATCGGCCTTAAGTCAGAACAATTTGAAGGTCTGTGCCAAGTTTGGTGGATGTAGCTTAAGAACTCTAGGAGTTACAGTCAGGGGCAGTTCTATGGTCAGTGGATATTCAGGGCTTTGCCCAGACCTATGTAAATGTGCATACATATGGGACCAAACTTTAATGAAATATCAGAATACAGTATACTATATTAAAATGTAAATGTTACTTCTGTGAGATGTAATTTATATAGTAAATATTTAAGTGTTACTGAAACTAAAACAAAAATGTCCCACTTTGGTTTCAGCTTCAGATGTGCTTGAAGATCAGAAATTGCGTGCTTTTAACACTTTGTACTTTAAAACTTGAGTTTAAAAACACTATATTGTCCCTTTTGGCTTTCCGTAGTTCAAAGTACATTTAGAATCTAAGTACATCTAAGTTAGTTTAGAATATAGCATGCTGTAAATAAGGTAAAATAGGTACTTGCCGATGTTTGCGAGTTTATGGCATTTTGTCTTAAAATAGTTTTGCAAAAAATGCAAATATCTGGCCAATGACTTAAAGTTAGCAAATTCCTCAAACATGTCTGTACTTTTTGTTTTCAGGGTTATATCTATCTAAATATTTGGTACTTACTGCATCTGGTTGGACCAACTTAATAAAGATTTCAATATCTCACTAAGACAGGTATTTTGAACGTTCTCACACACAAGCGCTCTTGCCTGCACACAGATATGCATGAGTGCTGCTAGAATGCAGCTGCCAACAAGACAGCGAGCATGTACTCAATTGAGTCTGTATTTGGTGTAATTGATAATGTAGAAAGGTAGATATCATTCATATATATGTATATTACTTATTATTATTGTTAAAATATAATATGTTTTAGTATCATCTAGATACTGAAGCACTGGTACTTCTGACATCAATGAAAACATTTGTGACTTAAAACATGGTAGCCTAGCCCTAGCGCCACCAATGGTTGAGTAGATCATTTCGGTTTTTGTTTAGGGATTTTGGAAAAACCCTAAACCATGTCTGTAGGATAACATTACATTGGCCTTCCTAAGATAGATAGAAATGGGCAGCTGGTGATTATGGGAAAATGGTGCGACGCTCCTCCCTCTGGTTTGATGACATCATCAATGCCATCCTCTAGCAATGAGACTTAGACATGGCAGTGTGTTGCCATAGCACCTGCTTCAATATTGCCCTTTCTTTGGGTTCTGAGGGTAAGGCGGCATGTCTAGTCTAGTGATCAGCACATTCACATCTCATCGATGTGTTGGGGGGACATATAAAGCAGCGTGCAGTCATTGGTGGGGAAGAGGTGAGTGTTTGAGAGAGATATTGAGTGTGTATGTGTTATAAGTGGGGGCTTTTGAGTGATGATGGCATGATACTATGTCCTATAGCCCTGTGTTCTGGACTGTGGCTGTCTTTTTCCGGTGTTGATTGAACAGGGATCACTGATAATGAAAGACACACAATGCCATCATCTATCTCCCTGTGATGTTTTGACCTCCCCTAAACGATTTGTCTTGATCACCCCTCCCCCACATCCCCCCATTTCTTGTCCTCCCCATCCTTTTCATTAATCACCCTGAAAAAGCCCCATCATAAAACATTTGCCACTAGAGGGTCATTCTAGGCCTGTAGAAATGGTTCTATTTCTGTGCCAGGTGTATCATGATCACTGGCATACTGTAGCATAATCCAAACACTATAATTAGAGTTCTTGTTTTCATGCTCAAACAATAAAAACTGCTTACCCAGATGGCAGGAAGTCATGGCTTTTGCTCTGAATGAGGAAAACGGTTTGCAGAACATGAAAAACAGGTATTTCCCAACAATGAAAACAATGACATGACACTCTTTCACCATCCTTTCTGGATGATTAATATCCTTGTGCAACACACATTGCAAGAGTTGACTTGCTCAGAATTTAGCAGGGCTTCCAGTGCAGGGACTGAAAGGAGAATTAGTCCTCTTTAAAAATTAAAGTATGTTGAAAATCTTATCAGTGCTCGCTGCAGCCTGGAATCATTGAATAATGTTACAATGCCTACATGTTTGCCTACTTATACAGTAAATTTTTTACAGTATATCCCATTTACAAGCTTATTCTAGTGTAATCAATTTGTATGGTAGCTCAACTGATAAAGACTTGCAATTGCGATGGCAAAGAAAATGGTACGAGTCCTGAAGAGCATGCTTCAATATTGCCCTTTCTTTGGGTTCTGAAGGTAAGGGGGCATGTCTAGTCTAGTGATCAGCACATTCACATCTCATCGATGTGTTGGGGGGGACATATAAAGCAGCGTGCGGTCGTTGGTGGTAATTGAAGCACCAAAAAAGTGACGTAATTGCTTCGGCAATTGCATTTCCTTAACTTACATGCTTTTATGACACTAATGGTTAGGTTTAAGGTTTAGGGTAGGGCGGTAGGTTTTGTAGATTTAAAACTCGATAGAGTATCAACTTTACAAACCTAATCTGTTTGGGAGGACATGTAACTTGCTTTTAGCACCACACAGTGGACATTTTACACCGGAAGTGTTGTGATACGTATAATAAACCACGTAATATTTGTCAAAATTGTTGCCGCAGTCATGTAATTTTCATGAGATCAGGCTGGATTTTTTTTTTCTGTCTGAATGTGTCTGTATTGACTAATCCATATAACAGGATTTTTAATCCAGTTGTTACACCTTAAATGCAGATTCACAACAAGGAAAAGGTGAAGATTACATTCCATTCTGGGGAAAAAAAGCACATTCCTATTGTTACTAGTCCATTTATTTACTCCCACATATACAGCTGGCTTGGTGTTCAACAGCAGCTTGAGATAAAGAGAAGCAAACAAGCATACCTTCAGCAGGACAACACATTTGCCTGGACCTACTAGGGCTTTTTTCAACTCTGTATTATTTTCTCTTTTTCTCTCTCCCTCCAGGCCTGATGTCTGTCACTGTGAGGTAGATAGACTGCACTTGTGTCTTCTCGGGGGTCTAAATGCCACCTGGCACCATCCACGGATGGGCCAATCTAGTCTCATTTTCCCGGCATATGCAGGGGGGCAGGTGGATACAGCAGGAGGGACGCTGCCTAAGAATTTAGCAGATAATGATGAGAAAGGATGTGATAAAGAAGAAATAACGCAGTCATTGTTTTTTCATATGCATAACATGAGTTTTTCGCATCAGTAGAAAGGCTTTATTGGTATATGATTATAACATATCATCCAGTTAAACTCACATTTAGCTCACTAAATAGCCTGAATTTTAAAACATCTGCTCATCGGAGGAGTATCTCAGGTGCTCGGTGTAAAAATCAAACATATGATATTTTATTAGAAACAACGAAACTATTTGTTTGAAAAGAATTTAGCGCCACCATTAAGGCAAATAAGAGGGAATTGTAGGCATGTGATTTCTGCATTTATACTTTTTCCATCTGTCATCCTGAACAAGATACAGTAATGCAGAGAAGCTTGACTGAATTCCAACACTTGCCGCAGCTGACATACTCATGCCATTCAAAACCACAAGCATATGGGTGATGATAGCCTATGAACATGTTTAAAATGTTCTCTATGCTTTTGGCCCACGCACAAAAAAACAGCACAGACGAGATCCACTCCACTTCTATTGAAAACAGAACTACAGTGCTGAAAAGCAGCGTCTACAGTGAGCCCTCTGACAGCGAATGGCCGCCAGCTACAGTCCCTCAATATGCAACACCACCATGTAAAAACAAACCCTCTTACACACACACGGCATTCATGCACCTTAGTGCAGGCTTTCAAGAGACTCCCTGCTCCTTGGACAAATATTTGTCTTTCTTTCTTCTGCATACATGTATTTATTTTGCAGATCAATGCCTATGTACATTCATCAGTGTAGAACAACACCCAGCCCAACACACACACATGCTTCTTGCTATAAAAGATTTATTACATGGGGTAATGGTGTACCTGGTGAACAGCATGAGCTGGTAATTAAATAGAGGTCTGTAAATGTCACCGTTTTTAATACCATGACAGTAGTGACGCTATTTTTATTTTTGTTTGGTCTTAATTGTCACTGCCTGTCCACTCGTTAAGGCCATCCCTGCATTATACTAGCTCATCCTCCTTGGCATTGTATGACAGAGTGTTTCACATTTAAGAAGCATGCTCAAAGACCTTGGACACTTCGACACACTATGTGGGCCATCCAAGACAATGTGGTGTACTTTAGAAGAAAATCATAACAAGGAATAGAAAGCATTAGTTCACCCAAAAATGATCTGTGTCATTTACTGACCCTCAAGTTGTTCCAAATTCTTTCTTTCTACTATGGATAACAAAATGAGATGTTTGGCATAATTTTAGCCTCACTCACCATCAGAGGTGTAGTGGTAGAAAAAGAGGTGGGTAAACTGTAAATTCTGGTGGACCACGACGTGGTCACCTGGTAAGGTGGGCCACTGCCTACCGGTGTATGTGTATCCTGATGACATCGCTATAGGCTATCATTTGATGGTACTACCAAGGGTATCACTGGTTGTTCCCTCATCATAGGTCACACAATCACTATTCAATTCATACATTAATCTAAGTTCTTGTTAAAGAGACCCAAGAAGGAATAATATGGTTGAAATCTATAAAGTTTACTAAATGACAAAACAGAGAACAAAAATATTTAAGAGAGATAGAGAGGGAGGCTTATATCCAGGGCTTCCAATGCAGTGCACTTGTACATAATGATTAGGGATTTGGGATTATTTTCATAGTTGATTAATCTGTTGAATATTTTCTCGATTAATCAATTAGTTGTTTGGTCTATAATATGTCAGAACAATGTGGATCAGTGTTTCCCAAAAGCCCAGGAGGATGACGTCCTCAAATGTCTCGTTTTGTCCACAACTCAAAGATATTCAGTTTACTGTCACAGAGGAGAGAAGACACTAGAACATATTCACATTTAACAAGCTGGAATCAAAGAATTTTTGCCCGCCACAATATCAACGCTGACCGCCACACATTGATTTTCGATTTATTTTGTATTTTTTACTAAGCCTATTTAAAATCGTATTTGATTGCAGAGAGCCGTAGCGCATTCGCGCAGCACTAGGCTACCTCTCGCTCGTCCCTCTCTCTCTCTCTCTCTCTCTCTGTCTCACCTGTACCTCTCGCGCTCTCTCTCCGTCATGGAACACCGCTGCATAAATCTGTCCAACACAGCACTGTCAGTTATTACTTATTAGCCAGCATGCAAGGAGCCTAGCTAATAAGGAGAGCTAAGTTATTGTTCGAATACAGCTGGATTTTTGAGGTCAGCACGCTGTATATAGCTGGTAGTAGTCAATATCGATGCACGCACATGGGAAACACTGGCAGCAGCGCATTATGAAAGACTTCGTCTTAGGTTTAACAACCTATGAAACTAATAATGAACAATATGAAACTAAAACGACATAAGCTTAATTTAAAATGGCTTAGGAACTATCTATTTAGAGGTGGATAAACGCAATTTAGAGGTGGATAAACCCACTTTGGAGGTGGGTAAACGCTATTTCCGAATTTTGGGAGGTGCGTAAACGGTGTTTACGTGCGTTTAGCCTCCACTACATCCCTGGTCACCATTCACTTTAATTGTATGAAGAAAGTTGAATGTTAATGTTAAAAGTTAATGGTGACTGAAGCATTAACATTCTGCTTATCATCTCCTTTTGTGTTCCATGGAGTTTGGAACAACATGAGGGTGAGTAAATGATAGAATCTTCATTTTGGGGTGAACTATCCTTTAAAAATAAATTATGACAGGGCCGTAGGACACTCAACTACCTGTTGGGGAAGCGGAACAGGTTGTGGTGGCGGGCACTTGTAGTGGTGTATGGCACACTTTTTGTTTGTTTGTTTTTTGCTGTGGACCTGAGAGAGAGCTGGCCATGTGCCCGGGATCAAATAGAGATGGAAATCCAGCAGCATGTTTTGTGTGCTACAAACACTGCTCAGGAGGTCTTGCTGACTATCCTGTGTAGTCACTTCTAACAAGATGGAATTAAGTGCCTTACAATGTGTCATTTCGAATGGAAGGGAGTCTTTTTTACAGAAAAAAACTTTTTTACATTTCAAAAAAAATTATTTTATGGGGGCACCAGTGGCAATTCTGTGTTGTGCATTCTCCGTTAAGCTCTCTCATTAAAAAGGCATTTCCATTCCATGTTTTTTTTTTATGTTGTTAAAGTTATTTCAAATAAGGTATGTAGATTATTATAATGTTTATATCATTTTTATAATTCAATTTTAAAATAACTCCCTTTAACAGCTTAATTTTTATGAAGAACGTACAGTTCTAGACATTTCTGGAATCACACAATTTATCATGAATAATTGTTTGAATCTATTTACTCTAGTAGTTTCTTACATTAAAAAACTTTGAAAAACAAGCTTTATCATCATTACAGTATAAGTATCAAAGGAAATATCTTATAATAGATATATCTTATAATATGAATATCTAATAGACATTGGGCTTTTGAATATTTTCTCAGACAATGGGGGGCCTTGGAGTCAAAAAGGTTGAGAACTACTGCTCTAGCGACTGTTGTGTATGAAAATCCCAGGAGATCAGCAGTTACAGAAATACTCAAACCAGCCCGTCTGGCACCAACAAACATGCCACAGTCGAAATCACTGAGATCACATTTTGTTCCCCATTCTGATGGTTGATGTGAACATTAACTGACACCCCTGACCCGTTTCTGGATTATTTTATGCATTGCACTCCTGCCAGACGATTGACTGATTAGATAATCGCATAAATATGTAGGTGTACAGGTGTTACCAATAAAGTGCTCAGTGAGTGTATATACAGTATACAGTACATTTACATAGTCATAGTATACACTGTATATATATATATATATATATAGTATATATAGTTTATATATTTATAGTATATATAGTTTATATACAGGTGTTTGTATATTGGAAGTCTGAAAATGATCGCAACATGAGTACAGTGAGGGTTAAAGGTGGTCTGTTGATTGGTCAGTTTAAATGTTTGAGGGATGGTTCTGGTCACATGGTCAAAAAATAGGATAAAAGAGGATTGTGTTTGTATCTTTCACTCAGGTAGTATGCATACTTATTTCATCATAAAAATGTCATACATTTAATTTGTAACTATTTAATCTAAATTGTAACCATCTGATGTAACCTTTTAAGACATTGACTGTAATTAAACATTTTCTCTTTAATCCATGTGTCGTTTAATTTCACTGCATATATTAAAATAATTTTTTTTTAGTGTTATATATTGCATTACAATATGGTCAAAGAGCAGTTTTAAAAAAATGCTCTTCCTCATATTTATCTAGCTGCGGTTATTTACGTTGTTGGTGTAAGTGGCAGAAGGTGGCAACATCATGCTGTTAACATATCATTAGTCACATTGGTATTCCTAAAGCCAAACAACTGTCGTGAAAACCTACCTTACAATTTGAACTGTGATATGATTATTAACATTAAAAAATAAACTAGTAAGTGTTTCCTTTTTGACCAAAATTAAGGCATGGACAAACATTATCTACTACCAATAGAAACATGGTTCAAGAAAGGGTGTTCATGCTTGGGTCCTCTTAAAAAGAATTAGACTAAATAAATACAATAAAATAAAAAATACAGTGAAACACAGAGAGGAAAAACAAACAAACAGATTCATATCACCTTTCCATTGTATCTGTTTGATACTGTCTGAAGCTTTTATTTTGGTTGAACATTTCTGTTTGTGTTTGAGTTGGCAATGGCATTATAATGCAGAGAAATGCTCTTATCCAGTCTTCTGTTTACAAAAACCCAGTGTTATGAGGTTAGAGTACTTTAGATTTGGATAGTAACTTTTAGCAGCCAAGCATATTTGCAATTAAACAAGTGTGCAATTAGTGAACCTAGAGCGCTGTAAATATAACACGCTCAGCTCTTTATCCTCACACACGGTATGTGAGAGTATGTGAGAACAGAGCAAACGTTGGGTGCAGACTATGTGTTTATTTAATTAAATCGCAGCCATTGGGATTTGAGAATCAAATCATCAAATCGAAGAAAAATTTACTCCAATCTTATTATGATTAATAAAATAAGCCCTAGCCATAGTGTAATTTAATTATAATTTATATTTTTAAAATTTATTTAAAAATATAAAAAAATAATATATATATATATATATATATATATATATATATATATATATATATATATATATATATATATATATATATTTTTTTTTATATTTTTAAATAAATTTTAAATGGCTAAAAAAATCTGAGAGGGCATTAGGTTTCTGGATTGACGAATAGAGAGAGATCTTTTCCATAGGAATACATTTCTTTCCAGAAGAATGTAATGGCGAGCTGGCTCTGGCACTGTCTATCATCATGTTGCATACCTGCTTAAGGTTCTCATCTGCCTATTTGCAGTGTTCATGGGTTTGCCACATATGTGCAGTTTCTCTCCAAATGTGATAATGTACTTCCATAAGACACTGACTGTGATGAGGAGGGCATGGCCGGGCCGTAAGGATGGATGCCTGGCGCTGAATTACCCCAATCAGCCGGGTGAGGGATAAAGAGGAGCCAGAGATGCCAGTTAGAGAGAGCGAGAGAGAGAGATGCATTGGCCCATTCTGCGTTGGGCCAGGAAGGCCAACAGTGTGAGCAATACATGGAGCTGTGCGTGTGCGTGCTGGCGAGTGTGTGCTGAAAAGCATTTTTATGTTGTGTCCAAGTGAAACTGTTTAAAGTCTTCCATGAACTGTTCACCTGGCTCCCGCTTCCTTCTTCATAGGGAAGGCAGAGATCTGTCACACTGATTTTACTAGAACATGAGCAGATAGAAGGCACGTAGAGTATAACCATACCCTGAAAGATATCATGTTGCATGATTGCTTTCTAAAGACCTCTGCTAGAGAAGAGAAACAGCCTAATGAACTGCAGCAACATATTTCTGCTTAACATCATCTCACCATCCGTTTATATTATTGTCCTATGAGCCTTTGTATTGTCAATTGCCAAATGACAATACAAAGCATTGCAAGAGAATCGCCGTGCTCTGCCATCTCAAACCGGTGAGAAGACAAGATTGCTTTTGTCCATTGCAATGCTCTTCCCCCAACTCCTAAGCCCCCACCCTCTGCCAATTAACTGTGTGACCATAATGGATGTTATTTGGCGTGTTTTGCTGTGGGCAGATTGAATTAGCAGCCGGGTGGGGTTTGACTCTTAGCGATTTGAATGATTATCTTAACGTCTCTTAGAGAGGCAATGAAACAACTGCCTCAGATCTGTTCACAAAAAAACAACAACACACACACACCTGAAAGTCCATTCTTGATAAATCAAGCCTGTGTGATGCAATTGGGAAGGGAAAAAGAGAGAGAGGGTTGGTGCTAAGGGGAAGAATCAGAAAATACAATGAACAGATGGATCTTTAGTTCAAGCACTTAAGTTCCTGATGAAGTGATTCTATTATGAGACAACCCATTTTTTCAAGCTGTGTGTAATCTTAAATAGTATAAATGTATAATTTGGGGTGTTTTTCCACTTTCTCTATTTCTGTCGCTCCAGTCTTTCCCCTTCTCTCTGTTTCTTTCGTTTTCTCTCTGCCCGTTCAGGCCCTCGTCTAGGCCTTGAATGAGTGGCAAGTTGTGGACTTCCGAAAAGAGGAGGCAAAATCAAGCAACCAATACTGTATTTTGTGTGCTTATATTAACATACTATTAACTGTAGTCACATCAAAGTCTCAAGTAAACATTTTAAAAGCTTTAAAAAAAAATTTGGTTAAAGCATATTTCATGTAGCTTGTGACTTCAAAATGTTGTTTCACTGTTATTATTAATCGTCCCTTTCTTTTCTGCCTTCTCTCACATGACTTTTCGTCTGTATTTTGTGGTTACCTGCCTCATTCATGCCTCATTTTAGCACCTCTATGAGAATGTAATTAACTGAAAGAATGCCAAAGAGACAATGGGTCCCAATGAAACTTCATCGAACTGTTAGACGAACAGGATCACATGGGAAATCGACATGTTGCTTCCAAAAGTTCACATACCCTGAAATCAGCCCCATTCAAACGAATCACACGGCACCGAGGCACGGGTCCTGTGGGAACCAGGATGTAATCGCGGTCACATAAGCAAAGTTGATTGCAATCAGAGGTTGCATTTTTGCATTAAAATTTAATTTTTACTTCACTGATGGTTAGGTTTAGGGCTGGGGTTTGTGTTAAAGTGTAGAGTTACATCTTTTACGAAAATGGAAATTGCATTTGGAAATTGGAGCTAACACATGCCCATACATTTTCAATCAGATTTCAGCAGCAAAACTTTCGACCGACTGTTGCCAAATTCAGAGTGTGATCTGTCTGGTTGGACCGTAATATTTTTTTTTTTTTAAAGAGGGAATACAATCTATGATCATGTTTGATTTACGATCAATTTGATTTACGATCAAAAAGTTTGTAACATTTGTTTTGTATTTTTTTGTGTATTGTCAATTATTTCTCCTTTGCCTCTTCAAAGCATTGAACATATCCTTTCCTCTCTCTCTGGAAGAGTGTGATGGTGCAGGCTCCGCCTTGACTATAACAGAGCACCAGACACAGTCCAACAGCTTTAAACCTAATTCTGTTTGCATATCAGATCAGTTAGCTTTTCAACAGAGTTGTTTCACTGATTATTCACCCCTGTTTTCAATTACACTGTGCTGCAGCAGGATTTGCAAGAATACAGCAAATCCATCTATGCTAAGTATGACTTTGTGTCTCTTCCTCCTGCCTTTATTGGAGGCAGTGTCATGGCTTCATTGCATTGATGAGAGTCTGCTCCTGTTATTTCACTTCTGTTTGTCATCCAGAGTGCTACTTGAAGGAGAGCAGTTGCCTTGGGCAAGAGCCCAGCACTGAGTGCTAATGTGAGTTCACTTTACCTAGGATGGTATGCCGTAGTCCCTTGAGTGTTTAGAACAACCTTGACACTTGTTATTTGATTCCAGCAGTTGTCAATATTAAATAAATGTTATTTGATGTTGTTTGTATATCAATTTATCAGTTGTCCATGGCTGATTTTTTTAATTTGTGATATCTTCAGAGACGGTCATAAATCATCACCTCTGATAGATCTATAAAGAAATCAATCAGCAAAGTTGGCACATTTCCATATTAAATTTTGAGTTTCAGCAATTTTTCCTAATACAGTAAGTGCCTCAGTTCAGAACAGCCTCACAACTCATTCCCTGGGTTATAAAACACACCATGTTGCAGATTTAGAAACCCAAAACAAACTGCAAATCAATTGTTATGAGCACATCACACCCTGCACAACCGGAGTGCACAGAAACCTTTCATGGCCTCCTGTGGTCTCGCATTGCGCTCAGGGCCAAAATACTGAAGCAACAGCATTGTAAAAGAATTCTAAGTTTGTAATAGCCATTTTCCTCTGATACCTAACTTGCACAGAGATAAGTTCAATTTGTACATTTTACATGGCTATTTGCATAGGTTCAGGGTTCACCCTCAGTGCTTATTTTATGAAAACTTATAACTTCCATGGAAATTTGTGTGAGGTGGGTGTATATGTACATATTCAACAAACCATGGCAAAGGTCAATAACTGAAGGTTTGCTCCATGCCAGAATGGTTTTGGCTGAAATTCAAGGAGGGGGTGGAGGGGCCTATCATACGAGTTTTGAATGCATAATACTGCTGCTTGAAGCTTCGCTGCCCGTCTCCTTCAGTATACCCGCTGTTTTGACTGATTGTCGAGAGGGGTAGGGGTGGAGGGTTAGCATTTCTTCAGAACTTCAGAGAGTTTACAACCGTCTGGCTCCACTGTCATCAGACATTTTTCAAAAGCAGCTGTAAATCAAAGCAGTAATACTCTAAGAAGCCTGAATCATCATTTAAAATGTAGAACCAAAATTATGCAACTTTGTGCATGCAACACTTTTGCTCGGTTCAAAACCTAGGGCGCTATTATTTTCACGACGCGAAAAATGCTTATTTGAGTCATAAAAATTTTAAGTGTAAAATGTCGAATTTTCAGGGAATTTGAAAAATTTGGGATTAAATACATTATAATTTGACAATTGAAATGGCATATAGCCAAGTGTGATTATTAAACCACGAAAGGTGTTCATTTAATTAAATTAACATATAGTCTACATGCGCTGCACACTTGAGAATGAATGCATGGCACTAGTCATGGCTGGTCAACCCTTTAGGCAAAATAGGTGACCGGCTAGGGCGCCATCGCTTTGGAGGCGGATCTACCGAGCTAGTTTCAGCACATGTCCAATCTGTATCAAACAAAATTTGCCCTCTTGCAATAATGATTTGTGGCGCCATCTATGGAACATATAGACTGTGTACTTACTACTATACTGCTGTTTGCTATATCTGTGTTTAGCAAAAACATTGAGAGTAGAAAGGATAGTATACCATTGTGAACACGGCCATAGACTCACGAGTGCGGAGCTCATGAATCGGAGCAGTGCCCGATGAGTGAAGAAAAAATCACTCTTTTGAGTCAGTTCTTCTAAAAAATGTGTCTAATGTGTGAGCTGAATCATTTGTGCTATGTATTTTCATGCTTATTAGAGTATTGTTTCTCTATAGACATCAATTGCATGTTGAGTGCATTGTTGGGTGATACGCAGAGTTGCTGCTTAAGTACAGCACTCCAACTCAGTTACATAAATGGAGAGTTCATCCAAAAATGTTTATTCTGTCATTATTTACTCACCTTTTGACTTCATAAAACTTGAAATATGACTTAGAAGTCACATGGACAAGTTTTATGATCCTTTTGGATGCTTTTTTAAGCTGCTATTACATGGAAATCAGCAATTACAACATTCTTTATAATATCTCCATTTATGGTCAGCAGAAGAAAGTAATGTGGGTTTGAAACGACAGGAGGGTGAGTAAATAATTACAACATTTTCATTTTTGGGTGAGCAATTCCTCGATGAGATTTCATTATGGTTGGAATTCTGCCTTGGGAGGCAACAAGGTAGCTCACTAGGTTTCAGAACAAAGCACTAGTCTGCTTGCGATTCCTGATTCTTTCTTGATTTGGTCCTTGCAAAACTAACCTCATACTGTTTCTTCTCTTGGGAACAAACATGTGGGGTCTCTACTGTCAGTGGTCCGTTGCCATTTCACACTAAAGCCCCCATACTCTGCAGTGTGTGCATTTATCTCCAGGGGTTTGTTCTCAGTTGATAACACTCTTATAAATAGGTGTGTCTGGTCAGTTCTCTTGTGTGCATACCTGTTGGTGTCTGCTACCGAAAGACAGACCACCAAGTAGGGCTATCAAGATGTAATTTTCCTTTGAAGTCACCTGCCCAATGCTGGATCTTTGTGTTGTGTGAATAAAAAAGAAGAAACCCCCCATTGAGATAACATTACTTCGAAAAAAGACCATAGAGATAGACTATCTGGTCATTCAGTCCACATCACACACTTGTTCTAAACATGTGTAATGATCCAGTACCTCCCTCTCTGCTGGTGTGTAGAACAGAATCAGAACTGCTCAAAACAAAGTGAAAATGAAAAGACAAGCAGCAACCGACTGGGAAACAAAAGCTCAAAATGACAGTAACAAGTGGTGGCGTGGACAGTTGGTGTTATAATTACATCACGAATGGGTCGTTAGCGGAAGGTCAACGCGTTCTGAGATCACACCTGTGATGGACCCGCTGAAAATGGCTCAGAATGATTAGCACACTCTGTTGTTCAAATTAATTGTGAATTCATTCAGTGTGTTTTCAAGAAAATAGAGCTAAAACACAAAAGAGATTCTAGAAAATCTAAGAAATGTTCACCTCAAAATGAACATTTTGTCATAAATTAGTCACACTCATGTTGTTACAAACCCATTTGTCTTTCTTTCATAAAACACAAAAGAAGATGTCTTGAATAATGTAAGCTTCAGTAACCAAGTGAATGATGACTGAAGCTAAAAATCTGCCTTACATCTCATTTGTTGTTCCACGAAGAAAGTAAGTCATTTGGGTTTGGAGCAAATCAAGGGTGACTAAATTACAGCAGAATTGTGATTTTTGTGTGAACTGACCCAGAAATGAAAATACTCTATAAAATAATGGATCACACAGTAAGAAAGGTTAGCTTACATTGGGCAAAAAGTAACCTACACAATCCCCTCCGTCGTTTCTAAATAAACAGATGTCCATTTTAGAGGATGCCACACGCCATTAAAGCCACCGCAGTCCTAACTGCCCCCCTAAAGATTTATAGCCATCACTAAATGAAGAGATAAAGGCAAAGCTCACATGCAAAGACGTCCACAAGGGAGCCTACATCTGGATCTTTAATTGTTCCTCATTTGAATCAAATTTGCCATTCGATTAATGCCAAGAGATAACTGTCATTGATTCAGACTTACAATGCAGCACGGTTTCCAATCTAAAAGCAAACAGAATAAGTATTGTCTGCTCAAAACATCTAGACTACATTTCCTCTGTCAGCAAACTAATCAGCCAAAAAACAAACAAAAACTTTACAATACGATTGTATTAATTTACATAAGTTAACAACATTAGTTAACATGAACTAACAATGAACAGCACTTTTACCGCACTTATTAATCTTGGTTAAAGTTTTCTTTTTTTTAATCTTGGTTAATGTTAATTTCAACATATTCTAGTACACTTTTAACATTAAAAGTTATATATGGTAACAATAGTTAATGCAGAATGAACTATCATAAACTAACAATGAACAATTGTATTTTATACAATGTATCATTTACAAAGATTAATAAATGCTGTAAAGTTATATTGTTTATTGTTAGTTCATATACCTAAAGCTAACAAACAGAACCTCATTGAAAAGTGTTGCTATAATAGCCTACAAAATAATTGTTGACAAAAAGAAATCTCTAAAAACTTTTAATTGTATGATTATTTTATTATACATTTGGTTTTCACATAAAGTCTGCAAATAAGGAATGCAATAATCTGGAACATATTAAATATCTAAAATCTTGACTTTTTCTTGTGAATTAAATCATGAAAACAGTTCAATCTTTACATGCAGAGAAGATTTGTTTCCTATTTTCTTCTGGAGAATGGGGGTTAAAAATGTATTTACATCAACCAAGCCCTTTAACCCGAACAGTCCCTTTAGCTTTGGAGGGAAGCGTTTCCATGGAGACACACAGAGAATCCACAGGAGATTCCACAATTGTTATAGTGTTATTAAAACAGCAACGTTCCCACATGGTTACATTTCCATTCTGCAAAGGTTATGATTGTTTAATTTGAATTTCATTTGATGGACTTGGGTATGATCTACATTATTCCATCTTCACCGTCAGTTCAAGAAAATGTTGTGATTACCCTGTCATAAAACCTCTTGCGCAAGATTCATTGCTCCGTATGTGATATGTGATAACATTTAATGGTGCCACTTCTGAATCAGGCATGTCATATTCTCTGTGAAATCCATTCTCTCTCTTTTTCACACAAATGTACACACAGTTTTTCTCATTATGTGTATTAGTGGTGCTCTGAACAAACCCCTGACCTTAAGCATTAAACTTTGTCATTTTGCCCTTGCTTGCATTTACATTTACGCATTTGGCAGACACTTTCATCCAAGGCAACTTACAGTGCATACATTTTATCATTTTGTGTGTTCCCTGGGAATCTAACCCATGATCTTGGCGTTGCTAGCATGATGCACTTCCAGTTGAGCTATGGGAACCTGGTAACCACCCAAAATACACTCAGAACCCCTAAGTGAACATACAGGAACTACCTGGCTACAACCCAAACACATAATGGTGCCGACCTTTTCAAAATCAAGCACCAATCACTTTTCTTCAGAAAATTCAAAAAATCTAGCTGTCTATTTTCTTTAAATTACCAGCACTGAACAAAAGGCAGAAAAACAAATAAGCTGTGTTCACGTTCACAAGGTGTTGCTTCTGTCCATCTCTGCCACTGATCTCCTAAAGCAGACATACTATAGGCCTTTACAGTATAAACCTGTACAGAAGTCAGACAGTGGAACATAGAGTGTTGGTTATACAGGGGATAATGACAGCACAGCGGCAAACTGGTTTAGTGTCTGTCAGTCAGACAATGCTGCCTCAGGCCCCCTGACACACCTGTGTTATGGTTAAACGCAAAGCCTGTTTTCGGAGGGGGGGTGAGGAGGTTTGCTTAAGGGGGTTGGTGGGTCGGTTGAGTGGGAACTGCTGAAGTGGCAGGTGGAAGCTTTCAGTGACAAAACAAACTCACTGCGCATTTTTCTCAGCAGTTCACTCAGTCTTTTTGCACTCTTTCTCCACCTTTCGCTATCTATGTTTCTTTAAACCCACGACAATTGAAATGAGAATATTGATTTTGAAATGAACTAATATACAAAATTAACCCCCAAAGGAATTGTAGTTTTTGATAGAAATCCGTAATCTGTATCGAAACCCAGCCCTTATTATCAATGTATTTTTGTATGCATTTGCACCAGAAGTTTTAAGTTATATATATATATATATTCTTTAATTATCATGTTTTCTTTACAATAGAATTTAATACTCGAGTTGCTGAAAAATGATGGCATACAATGCAAAATATTACTGATTAATTTTGTAATTCTCAAACCATCTTATACAAGTCATCACAAGTCATTCTTGCAATTTCTACAAAATCTGTGTTAGTCAGCTAGATAGTGTTACCTAAATGATACGATTAAATTAGAAGGTTTAACAACAACTATGAACAATACATCACAGAAATCTAAATGTTATATTTGTAAGGAATAAAAAGACATTTACAAGATCAATTAATATATATATATATATATATATATATATATATATATATATATATATATATATATATATATATATGATTTGGTGAAAATGCAACATTGTCCCAATAGGACAAGTAATAGTTCGGTCAACTGGCCTGAAACACTCTCACATGTTTCCCCAGGGTCCCGGGGTCAGCGAGCCATCTTTACTGTTGAGCCCTGTGTGCTGAAAAACTAAATTGAAAATTTAGTTGAAAAAATTAAAACTTAAAAGGACAAGTTGAAAAAGACAAATTGTATGAGAGCCTGACAATGCCAAAATCATGTTAAGAGGAAAATTCTGGCACTATAGATTTTAGCCTAGAGACCCCAAACTTGGTATTGGTATTCATAACAACCCCTATCAGTGTGCCAAATATTATAATGTTCCTTAGTACACTTCATAGTGCTGCCTTAAACTCCCATTGGGGAGAAAAAGGAAGAACAACAATAAGAATACCTGCAAGCAGAAATTATCTGGAATTTTCTTTTAAATCTGATGAAGCATTAGAAAGTTGTAAATAAATAAATAAATATTGGAATCCTCATGGTTTTCGGATATATGATTCAAAATTTATGGGCAAAATCCTTGACCCATAGGTGGCGCTGTCATAAAACATAGCATGTATCCTCAGATCATGGTCCTGATGAAGCATATTTTGTTTTCTTTCTATAAGACAAAGCATTGCCAGCCTCACTTCATGTCTCATGTCAACCTCTTTTCAAACTTTTAAAGCAAAAGTCTTCCATTTGAATCATCAGGAGAAGAGTGAACAGACCAAAAAAAAAAAATTTATTTCATGGACAAATGGTTTAAAAAGATATCTGCAAAAGAAAAGTGAATATTTGAACTGCGCTATAGAGTTTGGCCTAGAGGCCCCAAATTTTGTCTGAAGGCTATTCATACCCACCCCTTTCAGTGTGCCAATTTCTGTATTTTCCTATTAATGGTTTATCGGGCGCCTTAGACACCCATTGGATAATAATAATAATAGTATCCCCCCCCTCTCTCTCTCTCACACACACACACACTGTGAGAGTGCTTATTGTAGTGCCTGAGGAGGACACAGACAAAGAGCGTTTACACTTACCCAGCACCTCCTCTCGGCTTGTGCCTCCCTCAGGTGATCTTCTCCACTATCTCCCTCTCCCTCTCTCCATTTTCCACCACTCCCCCTGCAACTCTCACCAGGGTCCTGTCTCACTCCTCCCTATTTTTCTCTTGTTCATCGAGCTCCCTCTCTCTCTGTGTGACCCCTCCCTCCCGCAGGTCTGTTGTTCTCACCATCTCACTCCCTCCGTATCTATAGTCTCTCTCCCCATTCCTCTCCCCATGTCAGCAACACCTTTGCGCCCTCGGCTCCCACACTGATTGCGTTTACGTGGACACCAGAAAGCAACATATTGTGAGAACAAGGCTTATTGAGAGAAAGCTGCGTTCCTGTTTACATGTACTGTATAAGCGGCGTACACTTAACTCATGTAAACATGTGGCTTGGTGAGAAAGCAGCATGATCCATAGCAAAGTAATATCCACATGATGCTTGTGTAAATAACAAACATGGCATCGGAGAAACACTTTGCTATTTTACTCTCTGTTGCTACACTTTATTTACATATATTCCACAGTTTTTGCTGTGTTTGTTTCCATTACTTTCTGTTATGACCTGCAGCGGGATTGCACAGCAATAGTGGGGTTTTCTCTCTTACGTAAAATACTGGTATTCCCCCAATCTACGAGCGCTTATACACGGAGGTAAGGGACAGTCGATAATTTACACTTGTGTTTATAAATGAGTATAGTTTATTGTGAATGTGCTTTCCCTACTGTACTCCCAGAAATGTTGAAGTCTTTCTGCGTTGTTTACTTCTTTTTCGGCTCCATCCGATGACGTGTTACCCTGGTCTGTTCACAGGCACACTCTTCAAAAACCTGTGAGAATGCCGCTTATGTGTTCACATTTGCAGATAAGCCACGTTCTCTGGGAGAAACCCAGGTGTGTTAAACCGCTTTCTCTTAATACCTTAAGTGGCGTAAGGAAACCCACATTCTCGTTTACATGCCGTTTCAGAACAGTGCTTTTTGCAAAAACACTGAAAAAAACTTTTTCTAAAGTGCACGTAAAAGGGGTCACTGCCACCTTGACACCAACACACACACACACACACACACACACACACATGCAATATACCGTAGGCAAGGCAAGTCATACATTTTCATACATTTATACATAGAGAACCCCATGAGTTTTTTGGATTTAATTCATGTCTATTAGCTTTGAAGCCATCTATATGGTAGTGCACACCTAAAAGTTGATGAAATTAACATTTAACAGATATATGCAATTCAAATTTACAGTCTTATTATTCCAGGAATAGGGACTAAAAATGCTGATGACTCATCCTGCACTACAGACTTTTGTCCAATTAATTGCACTCTAGAATGAGAATGTCCCTCCCCCTAGTTCCACCTGCAATCAACTAGCTAGTATGCTTGTGACTGTGATGTAATTAAAGCCTGTTAGCAATTAAAAAAAATGAATAAGCCTTTTAATATGTCCACCCAGACTAAAAGTTTCAACAGGAAATATGTCAACTTTGTGCTTGTCAAGCAATTTCACGTAGTCTTGAATGTTTTATTGATAACAAAATTGATTGTCTATCTAACAATGAATGTCCTTTGAATCAATCAAAACTGTGTGAAGGAATAAAAATAAAACATATAATATGCAGATGGACCATTATTGTTGCAAAGCTACTGCTTCAGTACACATAGATAGAGCCTGTTTCGCAATATCATTAAAAATACCATACATTCCAATGTGTCACACCTTTCTAGGTGTCATTTCACAACAGGTGTGTCATCAAGTGTATAGCCCTAAGCTACCACTGTTGGATGACCCAATCAGATTGCAGTGAAGAGTGACATTGACGTGATATTGTGCATTCGTTTTACGACCCTGTATCTGAGCAGAAGTGATATTTTAAAAACTCCCATATAAATGTAAGAGCAATACATGCAGCAGTTTAATTTAGACATGTCTAGGGCAGAGGGGCATGCTGAGATGGGCTACGCTGGGTTTGGACAGTACCGAGATGGTACAGGAGACCAGCAGGTGGTGGGGGGTCTTGGTTACACCCAACTGGGAGCGAGTGATTGACAGCTTAACATACTCCCATTAAAAAAAGCTATGTGACATGTTCCATATGCTTGCTGTGGAGGGGGTGGGGGGAAAGCAGAGTTTGCAAGTGGAAGGAGAACTGAAACCTAGGAATGGCCATATAGTAAAAAAAAACAGAGTAAGGGATATGTTGTAGAGAAAAAGTCAGTTTTGACTGAGAAAGCCCTCACAAGTCCAAATCAGCAGTAGTCACAATTAAATCTATCTCCAGTACCCAATACATGAAAAAGCTGACTGTGTTCAGAAAAAAAAAAAAAAAAGATTCTATTTTTTGCAGTATGCAGTAATCTTGTATAAAGTTCAGTAAATAAGAAATATGACCATTATAACCTCAGATGTTTGGAAAGTCTACCCTTTATTTGAAACATAGACATTAATATTGCTAACATTTTGAAAGATGAGCTCAAAAACACAACACACTGTTACTCATTTATGTTTTGCAGCTCTCTGAAGAGGGACGCTTTTAGTGTAACGCAATTATTCCCAGAGCCCCTATAAACATTTGTTGTCATTTCTCATTCTTTTCAATTTAGCTGTCCTGAAATTCAGCAGTAACCTTTTCAAATTATATATATATATATATATATATATATATATATATATATATATATATATATATATATATATATATATATACATATACACATACACATACACACACTGGGGGCCAAATGTTTGGAATAATATACAGATTTAACTGTTTTGGAAGGAAATTGGTACCTAAAAAAACAGCACCATCACTATTTGAATTTTTATTTGCATAACACAAAACTACATAAAATGTTGGTTAATGGAGAAAAATAACCTTGGGAGAAACCAGACTCACTGTGGGGGCCAGTTCCCCTCTGGCTAACATCATGAATATAATGCCAATATTACTTATGTATAGTGCAGGTCATGGTTTAAAATTATTAAACTATGTAAGTGTTAAGGGCCAGTGTTTAAAAAAAGATTTTGTATGAACTGTAAGATTAATGACTAACGTCTTTGAAGTCCATCCTGGATTAACTGCAGAAGTTCACATAGATGCAATTCTAATTGTTAGTTGGCTGATGAAGGGTTTTGTTGGCAATTAATTGATAGTTGATGTATTCCATTTCAAGAGTGTAGTCCATCATTAGACCGAGGTGATGCAGGCAGGTGTCATGTTCACTGTTGTCTTTTGTTTTGTGCTTTTATGTTGAAGCTTAGTTTAGTTCCTGTTTCCTGTTTTGGTGTTTGTAGTCCTTTGTAGTTTCTTCTATTACCTTGTCTTGTTTCACTGTTGCCCTTTGTTTGTCATTTTTGTCACTTTTGTAATTCCTTAGTTTTGCACTTTTGTCACCCTTGTACTTCCATAGTTTTCTTGTTAGCGTTCGTGTTCTCCGTTCATTGTTTTCACCTGCCCTCGTTAATTTGCCATTGGATTCTGTTCATCACCTTGTTACCTTGTTTGAGTTCTGTTTGTTCATTGGCCCCTTTTTCCCTTGTTCATGTATTTAACCCTGTCTGTTTGTTCTGTCACGATCTTGGAAGGACACGGAGACATCAACAAGGGGAACAGGAACCACGAACGGGAGATTAGTCACAGGGAACTCGGGCTGGAAACAGGGAGCTAACAGATACATCCATTCACAAACAACGACCGACAGAGACTGAACAAACAGACAGGGTTAAATACAGCAGGGATCAGTGAGGTGCATCGCAGTTCAGCCAGTAATTTCAGTGAGGTCTATCCTAAATCCAAGGCTCAGGCAATGCCATATGAAGTGTCCCATGTCTTATGGTTAGAGTTGCCGTAAGTTCATCCTCTGAAGTCCTATCGTAATAGACTAAAGTGATGTTTGGCTGGCACCGGCTGCTATTAGGCATCATCACTCAGAAACACGTGGAGTCCAACATGAAGCAGGAATGGAGCTGGATCCAGCCGGTTCTGGTGACCTCAAGATAGGAGTCCCGGGGATGAGACAAGGAAACAAATAAACTAATATTAGCATAGATGCCATTCAATTTATTATTGAATGGAGTTATATATCTTGATCTCTGTTTCTGGTTCTGGCAAACCTAACTAAAGCAGCCTAATTGTGAGTTGAAGGATAAATTAGGTGGCTAAATAGATGAGTCTAGACTTAAACTGAGTGAGTGTGTCTGCATCTCGAACAGCATTTGAGAGACTATTCCATAGTTTATGAGCCAAATAGGAAAAGGATCTACCTCCTTTTGTGGATTTTGATATTCTAGGAACTATTAACAGGCCAGAATTTTGCAATCGTAATGAACGTGATGGAATATAGTATGGTAGAAGGTCACTTACGTACTGTGGAGCTAGACCATTCAAAGCTTTGTACATAGTTAAAAGAATTTTAAAATGAATATGAAATTTAACAGGTAGCCAATGTAACGATGATAAAATGGGGCTAATATGATCATATATCTTGGTTCTCGTCAGCACTTTGGCTGCTGCATTTTGAACCAGTTGAAGTTTATTTATTGATCTTGCTGGACATCCTCCCAGTAATGCATTACAATAATGTAGTCTTGAGGTCATGAATGCATGAATTAGTTTTTCAGCATCAGCAACAGAGCATGTGTCGTAATTTAGAAATATTTCTTAGGTGGAAGAATGCTGTTCTACAAACATTGGCAATTTGATTTTCAAAGGACAGATTGGTATCAAATATAACACCTAAGTTCTTCGCTGTTGAAGACGATGTAACAGTACATCCATCGAGAGTCAAATTATATTGTAGTGGCTTATTTTTAGAGTTTTTTGTTCCAATAATTAGTACCTCTGTTTTGTCGGAATTGAGTAGAAGGAAATTTCTCGCCATCCAATCTTTAATTTCATTGATACACTCTGCTAATTTGGAGAATTGTGAAATCTCATGAGGTTTTGAAGAAATATAAAGTTGGGTATTGTCGGCATAGCAGTGGAAACTTATTCCACGATTCCTGATAATATCTCCCAGGGGAAGCATATACTAGGAGAAAAACAGAGGCCCTAAAACTGATCCCTGTGGCACTCCATACCTTACTTTTGTTTGTTTTGACAATTCCTCATTTACATCGACAATGTGGTAGCGGTATTCTAAATAGGACCTAAACCATGCTAATGGAACTCCAAACTACCAAACGACCAAAGGTGAATATTCTGAAGTTGCTAAAATATAACACAGATTTGTATGTCACAACATAATTCCATAGTTCCATTTATGTTATTCCATAGTTTTGATGACTTTTCTATTATTCTAAAATGTGAAAAAAAAAGAACTGAGTAAATGTTTCAAAACTTTTGACCTGTAGTGTGTGTGTGTGTGTGTGTGTGTATGTGTGTGTATATATATATATATATATATATATATATATATATATATATATATATATATATATATATTAGTATATAAACAGTATATATACAGTATATATAGTTGAAGTCAGAAGTTTATATACACCTTAGCCAAATACATTTAAACTCAGTTTTTCAAAGTTCCTGACAGAATAATAGTAGAGAGCTTATATTTCTTTCATCATATGCGAACTAAGGGATCTCAATATGTGTTTAAAGATTGAGTATTAAACTATATTTAACTTGACACAGTGACCTAAACATTTTATTTTTATGACGCAACACACCCGAGAGGCAACACAAGCATGTCTGACGCAGGTCGTATGGTAGGGTGACCCCCTGTCCCGCATTTTGGAAGCTTTGTCCCGCAAGTCATAAGCAGTGTCCCCATATCAATTTTGTCTGTATAATTTTTTATCTTTATTATTATTTCGGCATAATTTTATTTTATCGTCCTTTTATTTCAAAATCACTATAAAAAAAAAGTGAATAAGAAAACACTGAACATGTGCAGCGCAGCCTGCAACAGAAAAATGGGTCTATCCGGAGCTCCTGGGAAGTAAAAGTGTTTTTGTTCGTTTAATAAAGAATTGGAGAAAATATACACATGGTTAAAACCAGTTACAGTTGACCCAAAAAAAGGAGAGTGCAGGGAATGCCACCGAAGTTTTACGGACAGCTCTGCTGAAGCATTTCATTGCCCCAAACATGACAGCTCTGATATCTTTGGCTTTGAGCATTCCTGTCACCAACGCCTTTGTGGAGAGTGTGTTTTCACTGATGACCGCTGCGCGGACAGAGACAAGGAACTGAGCATCTGTGGACCTCGTCAATAGTGAACTCCTGGTGAAAGTGAACACCTACACCTGCCAGGAGTTCTACAGTCATAATGAATGAGAAGGCCCTACTTGAAGCAGCCAGCTCAGACAAAATTTTTTAATTCAAGATGCACTAAATCTGGTAAGAACGCATTTAATCTATGTGCTTATTTGGAAATGTGCTTTTTAATGATTAGATTATTATTTTCACTTCATTATATTTACATTGAGTAGGTCAGAGCTGTTAAAATTTGTTTGTATCGTAGACCTTATGCCAAACTGAGTGACGTTCACAGCACTGTCATTAACATTTAACATCACTGCAAAAATACATCTAATATAAAATCAATATTTATTCACCTAGTACAATAATAGTTGAATAAAAGTTATCTCTCCCACATGTCCCGCATTGTACCGCAAAATCAGGTCTGCTGACTTGCAACAGAGCAATAGCCAGGTGGTCACACTATGTATACCCCTGGGTTGTTTCTAAAAAAAAAAATACAAAATGTCTGACGCAGGTGTACATTGATGGGTTCTTAAACAAGCTCTCATAATAAATCTCCAACTGATTGACAAATTCACTTGTGAAATGGATTGCTGTGAACTGTATGCCAATGATTGACTTATGATCAATAATATGGTAATAAACAATACATTGTATTCTAAAACCACTTTTATATTGTTTTATCAATGATTAACTCTTCTGCTACAGGAATGTAATGCATTTTAATTATCTGAATATTTTTGTATTTGATATATATATATATATATATATATATATATATATATATATATATATATATATATATGTTTTTAATATTTAAAGATAACTATGTATAATTGTTTCATCATTATGTATTGAATTATTGTTATATGAGGGGCTTTCTCAGTAAATATTTGTATATGCGATTAATCACGATTAATTAATCGGGCAACATGTAATTAATTTGAATACAAATTTTAATCGATTGACAGCCCTAATATATATATATATATATATATATATATATATATATATATATATATATATATATATATATATATATATATTAGATGTTATGCATTACTGGCATTACACTTTTTCCAAAAAAGGGACGAGTAACATTGTCATACTACTAAAGTATGCATATCAATGTGGTGATTGTGATGATATTATTAGACACAAATCTTACTGTATTCACCTGTAGTGTCTCCATTAAGTTCAATACATTAGCCTGTATGATATATTGACTTAGCTATATATACTGTATATAAAAAAGCAACTTTTTGAGGCTTAGATTCAACTGCAGACTGATAATATCAATGAGGAACACACCAAGCTAAACACAACTGCAGTAGACATTTATGTTTTTTAAGTCCAACAAAGCTTAAGATTTACTTCCCTACATGATATCTCTGGAATCCACCACTGAACCTGACCTGCAGAAGGGAAATGAGTTGATGGTAAACTATTTGTGTGAGAGATGTGACACTACAGCCTTCCATCAAGAACAGTCTCACACTCTCTCATCATGAAAGAACTAGCCGTGATACGCGAGAAGGTTACACAGATTATGATGATGAAAGAGATACTGTTTGTTTAAAGGGCGACAACGGCTCAAATCAACCTTATGGTGTTTAGTTTTACTCGAGTCAAGCTCTTACTGTAGTCAGACTGCAGACACATGTAACTGGAGTAGATTACTGGGACAGATGCCATCTCGGTGTAGTCCCTACACTGAAGTAATTGTGTAGATAGAATGTCATAATTATTAGTATCACTTATTCTTTGTTGTGTCCTTTAACAGATTCTTTGTGATAAGTCAATCTAATCTAATACATTAATCAAGGATTTAGTGACAGCACAATATATTACATTTACAAACACTTAAAAATGTATGAATGCCATTGTATTAGAAAACAAAATATTAAAGCTAGTGGCATTTATTTAAAAATAATAATAATTATTGCACAAAATTAAATCCATTACCACTCCAGTGGTTAAATCTATAACTTCAGAAGCGATATGATAGATTTGGGTGAGAAACTGATAAATATTTAAGTTCTATTTTATTTCTATAAATTCTCCTTACTGCCCAGTAGGTGGCGATTTGCATGAATAATGCAAATTGGAAAAATCAAAAGAAGAACAATTTGTATGTGAAAGTGGGGATTTATAGTAAAAAAGAACTTAAATATGTATGTTTCTTACCCATGCCGCCGATATGGGTGTACAACTGGTGTCCACAGGTTATTCCATATTTTATAGCGCATCAAAACGTGTTTAGCATGAGACGTGGGTATAAACACAGAAATTGCATGCAACCGCAAAAATTTGTCCTGGTAGTGCACTTCGATGTGACAACCCCGGGCCCAATAATTCTTAACTGCAGCCCTGCCCACATCTATCATATCACTTCTGAAGATATGGAATTAACCACTGGAGTCTTATGGATGTCCTTTTGGAGCACATGCACATCTGGGATGGCATGACAGTGAGCAAATGTTGAGAGAATTTTCATTTTTGGGTAAACTTTTTCTTTAAGTGGGACATGTCCTCAAGTGAATTTGAGGGGAGCTGAATGCATACATCGACTAAAAATTACCTTTGGGCCAGATTGTTTAAAGAACTTGCAATTTGCGTTTTTAATGCAATAAAATTCATACATATTTTTTGCTGTTTAAGCATCCAAATATTTTTGGGACCATAATAAAAATACAATACTTTCCTTGGCCCTACAAAAATAATGACTATTTATTAAATTGAAAGGCCATAAAATGTAAAGTTCTGATCTGGTCACACCTCCACTTGAGAAAAAAAGTGAAAGTCTTTGTGTGTTTCCCTTGGAAAGTAGATGGCCAAAGCCCTGTGAGGTATCTTTTTGTC
This sequence comes from Xyrauchen texanus, assembly GCF_025860055.1. Lineage (NCBI taxonomy): Eukaryota > Metazoa > Chordata > Actinopteri > Cypriniformes > Catostomidae > Xyrauchen > Xyrauchen texanus. The sequence continues at coordinate 30,643,530 of NC_068308.1, forward strand.
TGCCATCAGTGTTTGCTGGTATGTTGCCATAGAAACTATTCTGGTGATGGCCATTTTTGCGTGGGAGTTTAATGAAGGGGGTGGAATGGTTTCTCCCATACATTAGAATGCAAGCATCATAGTAAGTGCAGAACACAGAGACACCACCATGAGCTCGTATGTGGTGTGTGTGTGCATTCAAGGATGCATCTGCGTCTATGGTGGTGACTCTTGTTAAGATGGGCTTCTTCTTTGTGCTTTATGTGACAGAGGCTTGTGTGCGAGTGTGTGTGGACAGATCTTATCATTCAAAGCTGGACCCATTGTTGATGAGAAGGTGTCAGAACAAGTGATTGATGGAGCTGTGAGTGATTCAGTGAGATGAAAGGATGGAAACCCCACACGGACGCAAAAACATGCACACACACTACGGAGCACACACACGCAAACGTGATGACGGATACGCTTCAGACCAGTGACCCACCTTGCAATAAATGTAGTTCAGATCACCTTTCTTCCAACATCTAACATTTAGAATTAAAGTGATAATGCCCAAAAATGAAAATTATTTTATCATTTACATACTTTCAAGTTGTTATAAACCCATATGACTTTCTTTCTTCCATAGAACACAAAACAAGTTATCTAGCAGAACGGCAAAGCAGCTCTTTTCCATATAATGAAAGTGAATGGTGACCATGATTGTCCCTGGTGCCTTTCCACTTTCATTGTGTGAAAAATAATACATATATATATATATTAGGGCTGTCAATCATTTACAATTTTTTATGTGAACAAATGTGAATAGTAACCACTGCTAAAATTCTACTAAACGGCTTATTTTGTGTTCCACTGAATAAAGAAAGTCATATGGGTTTGGAACAACATGAAGGTGAGTGCATTTTAAGAATTTCAGAATTTAATTTGTGGGTGAACTATCCCTTTAATGTTCTCAAATGTTTTAAAGCAGGTAATGCACACACACTCATACACACCTGTCATACTGAAATTGAATGATTGCATGGCCCGAGAGTAGGTCTGCCGACACCAAAGAATGAGAATGGTGTAGAATGGTTCAGGGCTTTTTACTCTCTCTACTGACTCAGCATGCAGACAGCATCACACATACACAAACACACACACACACACACACACTCAGGCAGACACAAACACAACCCATCCCCCCGTCAGCTGAGGGAACAGCGGACTGCGGAGGGCTGGAGGGTTTCTTGCAATGGCTGATGCTGCTGTGACATTCTTCATTGGCTCAGTGTCGGCTACACACACACATACACACACACGCACGCACACACACACAGACAATGCTCTGTCAGCATACAGAGAGGAGGTGTAGCAGCTAACGGACTGGTGCATAGCCAAAAACCTGTCTCTGAACATAGACAAAACAAAAGAAATGGTTGTTGACAGTAGAACACGGAGTGACCACTCTCTGCTGAACATCAACGGCTCCTCTTTGGAGATTGTCAAGAGTACAAAATTCCTTGGTGTTTACCTGGGGGAGAACCTCACCTGGTCCCTCAACACCAGCTCCATAACCAAGAAAGCCCAGCAGCACTTTCTGTGAAGGCTGAGAAAAGCCCATCTCCCTCCGCCAATCCTCACCACATTTTACAGAGGGACTATTGAGAGCATCCTGAGCAGCTGCATCACTGCCTGTTTGGAAAGACCCTGCAGAGGGATTTTTCTGTATGCAAGACCCTGCAGAGGATAGTGAGGACAGCTGAGAAGATTATCGGGGTCTCTCTTCCCTCCATCATGGACATTTCCACCACAGGTTGCATCCACAAAGCCACCAGCATTGTGGAGGACCCCACACACCCCTCACACAAACTCTATACCCTCCTGCTGTCTGGCAAAAGGTACCGAAGTATTCGGGCCCTCTCGGCCAGACGTTGTAACTCTTTCTTCCCCCAAGCCATCAGAATCCTCAATACACACACACACACACACACACACACACACACACACACACACACACACACACACACACACACACACACACACACACACACTTCTATAAAGGCTTCTATAAAGGCTTTTTCTAAGGCTTCTATTTAGTTCTGTGTAGTCTCACGTAGTTCTGTGTTTGTTTTTATTTAGTTTTTATGTTGTTTTATATAGCGCCATGGTGCTGGTGGAACGTTGTTTCATTTCACTGTGTACTGCACCAGGTGTATATGGTTGAAATGACAATAAAAGCCACTTGACTTCTATGTCTCATTATCATTGTCACACTTGCATGCATTGTGTATTTGTGCATCTCTGTGAATGTACATGACATATGAGCTATATACAGTATATTGTTCTTCCGTGCTAGTAAATGTGTGTGTTCGTGCCTTAATTTGGTTGAGCGCTCATTATACACTTGTGCTGATAAAAGCCTTTTTGAAGTGCCAGGGAGCGTGCTCTGTCCTCTTTTCTTTTCTATACACTTTTAAAGAAATGAAGGTGCATCAGCAAATAGCACTTCCCAAATGTCCAAACTGGTTTTGCTGTTGGCTAAACATTAGTTCTGTCTATTTGGTTTGTCAAATCAAACACGTTTTGAAGATAATTGCCTTTAAAGGGATAGTTCACCAAAAACTGAAAAATATGTCATTATTTACCTACTCGTGTGTCACTCGAAACTCATAAGACATTCTTTTCAAGAAAGACACAAAACGAGTCATTTAGCAAAATGTCCAAGCTGCTCTTTTCTATATGTAACGGTGATATACAGTATTTTCACTAAGGGACTTTTATTTTGGTGGGTGGAGCTGTCTATGGTGTGTGCGAAAGAGAAGAGGAAGAAGACAGTCGCGCCTTACCGTGCGTTCAGACCATAGGTGGCGAGAGCGTCATAATTCGCTCTGGCTGCCCTGCCAACAACGCTATCAAAAATTCGTGGACGCTCTGACGTATTTGAAATAGGTGGCAACGTTCATTGAGAATGCTTGGTTTTGTGAACTATATTTAAAGGGGCCACAAAACATCCAGACATGTCGACCGATCTTTTTGACGACATATCACAAGTAGCGTATATCCTCATGAAATATTTTAATATATTATTATATAATATTATATAAACCATAATTTTGTCCAGGCATTGTTTTTTTGTTTTATTTATATCCCTGTAAGCAAATCAAATATTACGGGAAAAACCCGCCACGGCAATAATCAGTTTCTCTTCCATTTTGTCTTCGGAACTAATGTTTGGTGGGAACCAGAGTTTACACTGTTGTGTTCTCTAGACTTCGCTAGAGCGGAGCACTTCTATACTCCAATATGTCGCCACCGAACCACGTCAAAGCTCATTACTATAATGTTGGCTGCACTTTAACTTTCCTCTGACGCCCACACCGCTCAAGACTCGCCGCACCGCTTCTCGCGCCGAGATACGCTGGCTGTCATAGAAAATGAATGACTTCCGGTCTATTTGACGCTCTCACCGCCTCTGGTCTGAACACACAGTTAGGCTTTGAAGAAGACAGTCGCGCTGTGCTCGTGAAGAGAGTAACGCTGTAAAAGCTGTGCGAGAGCTCAACATTTTCTTAGCTGAAGATGTAAAGGACGACGGAGGCACACCGTCGTTTTAATTAACGTGAGTTAAGTGTACATTGACGTGATCGTGTGAAGCTGAAGATGTAGTTGAAGCGGAAGTTCAGTTGGTTATGCCTTTTGACGGAAAACGGTGTTAAGAGACTGGCCGAGAGCAAGAAAGAGAGTTGCTAAAGCCGTGAGTTTCATTCAGAACATTGTTGTTTCTGGCGCAATACAGAATTTTAGTTTTTTGGAATCATTCTGCGTTTTTGGAGTCATCTATGAACCGTGTCATAGTGATATGTTGTTTTTCCCGCAAATCTCTTTAGTGCACTTGTAAGTGTGCCAGAAGGAGAGTTCTCTGTTTTATTAAATTTTTTCATTATTTCAGTTAATTATGAAAAATATTTTCAGAAGAATTTATAGTTTCCTAAAAAAGAGAAAATAAATGATTAATTGTTAAAAGTAATACAGCTGAAAATCATTTGTGGAACTTACCTTGTGGTAGGGGCGTCTCACTTTCACTATGAGGTTTGGGGGGGGTGGGAACGTGAGCTTGAGTTATCACTTTGCATCACCTTTTATTCTTCAGGAAGCCTACCTACACTTTACTATACATAAAGTGCATGTGCGCAAACAGTGCAAGACGGTACATAATTGTTAAATGTGCAAATTGCAAAGGGAGTTGGATAGTGTTCAGTTGTGTGTGTGTGTCAGTCCAGTCTCTGAGTAATGAGGATTCTGATGGCTTGGGGGAAGAAACAGTTACAAGGTCTTGCCGAGAGGGTCCGAATACTTCGGTACCTTTTGCCAGACAGCAGGAGGGTATAGAGTTTGTGTGAGGGGTGCGTGGGTTCATCCACAATGCTGGTGGCTTTGTGGGTGCTGCCTGTGGTTGAAATGTCCATGATGGATGGAAGAGAGACCCAGATGATCTTCTCAGCTGTCCTCACTATCCTCTGCAGGGTCTTGCGTACAGAAAAATCCCTCTGCAGGGTCTTGTGATCCGAAACTGTGCAATTTCCAAACAGGCAGTGATGCAGCTGCTCAGGATGCTCTCAATAGTCCCTCTGTAGAATGTGGTGAGGATTGGCGGAGGGAGATTATCTTTTCTCAGACTTCACAGAAAGTGCTGCTGGGCTTTCTTGGTTATGGAGCTGGTGTTGAGGGACCAGGTGAGGTTCTCCCTCAGGTGAACACCAAGGAATTTTGTACTCTTGACAATCAGAATTTATTTTTTTTATACGGGTCTGATATCGCCCTGCAAAAAACCAAAGCTTTGGAGATCTGGATTCTGGTTCTCTAAGTATTTGCAACTATGATATGCTAGATATGAATGCACTCCACACAAAGTATAAAAGTTTGACCACTGAAATCAAACAGAAAGCACTGACATATATCAATCCAGTAAAACTGTATGGGCTTAAACATATATATATATATATTCCTGTCTATATGTTCTGTAATATATAGGATAAACGCTTGGAGTCTGGTGTGTGATTCAAAGTCCCAAATTGTCCAGAAAAGAGATATGTTCTCCTTGTTAAACGATTGTATGTGTGGTCATATGATTCAGCTCAGTTCATATGGATGCATATGTATATTTGAAAAGTCTTCCCTTTCAGTTCAGCGTCCTTGAAACATTTCCTCACAGGCAGGGAAAAAAATCCCACGCAGATGGAATTCCTCTGTTGAAATCACAGCGTCTGAGTGCAGACAACATCCACAAATGCAAATGGTGTTCTCTCAGCAGCCACTAGCACAATAGGAACAGTTTCAGACACAAATAGGTGGTATTTTCACACAGATGGAAAATAGTTTAACATGTGTAGCCAAGCGCTCTCTTCACATTGCGAGAAGGCAAGAGTATGTGTTTGTGATGTATTACGCACATACGCAAGGTCAAAAAATACTATGTTTCCCCATATCATAGTTGTAAATACATACAAAGACAGAAAACTTGCAAAAACGAAAACAAAAAGAAAATGTTAGAATGGTCAAAGAAACACAGACATTGGACAACAGATAATTGGAAAAGAGTGTTATGGATCTTAACCCCATTGAGTGTTTGTGGGATTGTGGGTTCCAACACTCGCATCCCCATTTTTAGGGTTTTAGCATAATTAATTCATTACAAAAAAAGATTTTGTGTGTTTTTTTCCCATGTCTTATCACATCACTGCAAGCCACTGGTGCCCACTCCAAAAATCTGATGCATGAACCCCCCCGAAATCTGCGCTGCTACATCACTATTAAAATGTAGGCTCATTTAAATTAGTTTCTTTTGTTGAAAATAACATCAGTTTTATTTGTAGAAAAAAAGATCTGTATGTCATTGTTGAATCACTTTGAAGAGATGCTTATTACTTTCAATCAACACTCTCTTAACACCTACTCATTAGTCTGGTCCAGATGTTCTACGTATTTGTTCTCTGTTTGCATACATTTCTCTCTCTTTCTTGTCTACACATGCATCACCACCAACCATCTGTCTCTCATGAGGGGGCTTGCAGGTCCATCCTCTCCCTCTCCTCTCCTCTCCTCTCCTCTCCTCTCCTCTCCTCTCCATCACACACACACACACACACACACACACACACACACACACACACACACACACACACACACACACACACATACACACACACACACACTCCGTCCTGAAGAATGCAGTAAGTGGAACAGAATAGCAACAGCTGGATACACAGGACAGAGACAGTGAGACAGATAAACACGTGGAACAGTAAAGAATAAACAAATCCTTTTATGGCTTACAAAAACAGGGACGGTAAACAAAGCCAAGATGACTGTGGATTATTACCCTAAGCTACAATGTGGAAATTTTAAGTACAACCAGACTTTGATCAGTCTCTGTACTTATTTACAAAAAAAAAAAGGTTTGCTGATCTGGTTTTAGTCTGTTTTGTTGTGACTGGTGAAAAAAAAGTTGATGGTGATTATCATCACTCAGTCAGCTAAACTAAAATATGTGGGCTCGACAAAAACAATCAATCCAACATGTCTGTCTGTAACACCTAGAGCTTTCAATCAACCAACCAACCAACCAGCCAGCCTACCTACCTACCTTCCTACCCACCCATCCATCCATCCATCCATCCATCCATCCATCCATCCATCTAGTAATTGATGGTCTGTCTGACTATCTAGTTAGTTACTTGGCTGCTTTGGGACTATCATATCTGTGTGTCTGACTGACTTTCTGATTTGTCCAACTGTAGGGCTTGTATAACCTAAAACCTTCTAAACATTCAGACAGGCTTTGTCAAACCGAACGTGTTTGTTTGCTGGATTATATTTTAAGATAATCTGTGAAGCATTCAGGATAAATACATGCACATGTGCATACACTGTACAGGTGAAACTCGAAAAATTCGAATATCGTGCAAAAGTTCATTAATTTCAGTAATTCAACTTAAAAGGTGAAACTAATATATTATATAGACTCATTACAAGCAAAGTAAGATATTTCAAGCCTTTATTTGATATAATTTTGATGATTATGGCTTACAGCTTATGAAAACCCCAAATTCAGAATCTCAGAAAATTAGAATATTGTGAAAAGGTTCAGTATTGTAGGCTCAAAGTGTCACACTCTAATCAGCTAAACACCTGCAAAGGGTTCCTGAGCCTTTAAATGGTCTCTCAGTCTGGTTCAGTTGAATTCACAATCATGGGGAAGACTGCTGACCTGACAGTTGTGCAGAAAACCATCATTGACACCCTCCACAAGGAGGGAAAGCCTCAAAAGGTAATTGCAAAAGAAGTTGGATGTTCTCAAAGTACTGTATCAAAGCACATTAATAGAAAGTTAAGTGGAAGGGAAAAGTGTGGAAGAAAAAGGTGCACAAGCAGCAGGGATGACCGTAGCCTGGAGAGGATTGTCAGGAAAAGGCCATTCAAATGTGTGGGGAGCTTCACAAGGAGTGGACTGAGGCTGGAGTTACTGCATCAAGAGCCACCACACACAGACGGGTCCTGGACATGGGCTTCAAATGTCAAACGTCTTACCTGGGCTAAAGAAAAAAAACTGGTCTGTTGCTCAGTGGTCCAAAGTCCTCTTTTCTGATGAGAGCAAATTTTGCATCTCATTTGGAAACCAAGGTCCCAGAGTCTGGAGGAAGTATGGAGAGGCACACAATCCAAGATGCTTGAAGTCCAGTGTGAAGTTTCCACAGTCTGTGTTGGTTTGGGGAGCCATGTCATCGGCTGGTGTTGGTCCACTGTGCTTTATTAAGTCCAGAGTCAACGCAGCCGTCTACCGGGACATTTTAGAGCACTTCATGCTTCCTTCAGCAGACAAGCTTTATGGAGATGATGACTTCATTTTCCAGCAGGACTTGGCACCTGCCCACACTGCCAAAAGTACCAAAACCAGGTTCAATGACCATGGTATTACTGTGCTTGATTGGCCAGCAAACTCGCCTGACCTGAACCCCATAGAGAATCCATGGGGCATTGCCAAGAGAAAGATGAGAGACATGAGACCAAACAATGCAGAAGAGCTGAAGGCCGCTATTGAAGCATCTTGGTCTTCCATAACACCTCAGCAGTGCCACAGGCTGATAGCATCCATGCCACGCCGCATTGAGGCAGTAATTAATGCAAAAGGGGCCCAAACCAAGTACTGAGTACATATGCATGATTATACTTTTCAGAGGGCCGACATTTCTGTATTTAAAATCCTTTTTTTATTGATTTCATGTAATATTCTAATTTTCTGAGATTCTGAATTTGGGGTTTTCATAAGCTGTAAGCCATAATCATCAAAATTATATCAAATAAAGGCTTGAAATATCTTACTTTGCTTGTAATGAGTCTATATAATATATTAGTTTCACCTTTTAAGTTGAATTACTGAAATTAATGAACTTTTGCACGATATTCTAATTTTTCGAGTTTCACCTGTATGCACAAATTAATTAATTTGAAAATGTTATGCATTTTAAAAATGAATGTCCAGATTGGTTCAAGCAGACAGAAAGGCTACGGTAACTCAGATAACCTGTACAATTGTAGTGAGTATAATAACATCTCAGAATGCACAACATGTCGAGGCGGATGGGCTACAACAGCAGAGGACCACGTTGGGGACTTTATTAGGACCATAATTAGTGTTTCTAATAAAGTGCTCAGTGAGTGTAGATCTACAGTAGTCAAAGTTCATAAGGCCTATACACATTTTTAACTCTCAGACTAGCCAGCATCAAAGTTTGTCTTTTGAAACTGTACTTTTTTAGTTTTATTTTGAATGGTTTCCAGGTCTCTTTTAGCATACAACGAAAGCTGAAAGGAATTGTGCTGTGATCTGGGGCATCGGCAGCAGAGGCTTTTCTTGATTTGGAGAGGCAGATGTCTGGGAAAGCCTATCTGAGCCAGTTATGGAGATACTGCGGTTGCAAGATGCTTGTGCCCCCATAGAGCATCAGCATGGCACTGCAGAGGGAGCATCAGGTGCGTTCAAAGAGAGTGTACTATGTTTGTGATTACAAAGGTCAGCTACCAGACCAGCTTTGCATTGGTAGTATCGATGCCAGAGGCAAAAGCTTATGTACAAGCAAACACAGTTTGTCTCCAGTGATGACAGATTTTCTCTTATACTCAAACAAATTCATTTTCAGTTGTCCAAGAAATATAGTTGGATATTTATTGATTATATGTCAAGACAGACAAGACAAATACACAAACAACAGACAAACAAATGTACTGTAGGCTTACTACAATGCTGCTATCTACTTGAAACTGTTGTAGTTACGGCCAGCTCATTCAAGAATGCAACATAAACGGAGTAAGACACAAAAGCAATTAAAAATATTATTTTATTGTGAATGAATTCAAGTGAACATTATGAAGTAAAAATGTCTAAGAGTTTTAAACAGAAGGGCAAATATCATAAGGAGCTGGTAACTGCAGGTGAGTATAGCCGAGTTGTGATGCCTCTGGAGAGGTGAACCTACCCCAAAGAGAGAGCAGAGAAACAACAAAAATAAGGTTACTTTTATACAACACACCCCTAAACAAATCAATTAAATAATTACTCCCCCGCCAACCAGAAACGGTTCCACACTGCCACTGTAGGACAGAGAAATGAAGGCCAGGGTTGTAGCACTGTAATATTAAAAAATTACAATTCTGTCAACATTTACTTACCCTGATATCATTCCAAACCTTTATGATTTTGTTCTGTGGACAACACAAGGAAAGAGCTGACTGAGCACATTTCGCTCTGTACTTTACACAATGCTTTAGCATGGCATTAGAAGGCCTGAAATACACATCACACAAATCATACAGGCTACTTTTATTATACTTTTATTGTGCTTTTCTGTCATTTTCTGAACTAAAAAGCATCTATCCCTTTTCACTTACAATGTATGGACAAGAGCAGCATTGCCATTCTTCAAAACATTTCCCTTTTGTGTTACAAGAAACAAATCCATGCAAATGACATGAGAGAAATGAGCAAATTTTCATTTTCATATGAACAATTCCTTTAATGTAACTGTAACAATAAGGAGCTAGATATATATATAAAATATGCTCATCTCCATGATGTCATTCACATTGTTTGTGGCTTCCTGTGGGGAGTGGATTTCCAGTCTAAGTTTACGCTAAATTTATTTTTAGTTTCGCATATCAGGGAAGAGGGAGGGGAGAGGAGCAGAGAGCCAAGGTGTGTTGATGGAGCTGCAATCCTGGCCATCCCCTGGGCAAAATGCAGAGTTACAGTTACATGGATGAGGAGTGTGTGTGAGATCAAATATTCATTTATGAAAATTCCACAGAGGCGGCAGCCTCCTCCCATTAAAATCAGCTTCCGTCTGGACTTTGTCAGCCAAACCAAGTGGGATGAAAATCGTCTGTCATAAGGCACGCACATGTGTGCGCACACACAAACATTTATACAGCACACATACTGTATGCAATGTAAGGAGAGATGTAATGTCAATTTTAGAATTTGGAGCTGTCTGAATTTCTTATACGTGATATCAGTCAGCCGACAAGCGTAGGAGGGCGTGAGAAAATCTTGAGCAGTGTGAGAATGAACCCTGTTCCAGCCTCCCTTCCTGTCCCTCCATATAGTCCTGCTCTTCCATTTTAGGATTCTGAAGAATGATAGCATAGAGAGGGTGAAAGAGCATGAAAAGGAAGAGTGAGGAGGTAAATAGTAACTATGGCATGTCCTTGTTGTGTTTTGTATTCCTCTCTCAACCTACCTTTCTTTCTTACATGATTCTTTTGCTCTTCCCTGCTCTGAGTAATATAAATGCATACTATAGTCTAACCTTAACCCACACCCTAAACCTAACCCTTAAAAACTTTTTGCATAATTAGAATTTTAAAAATAATTATGTATTTATTTTTTCAAAAATGTCCTCAATGGAAGGTTTTGTCCAATTAAGCTCACAAAATGTGTCCCCAGATTTGTCTCTAAACTATAGCTAATTAAGCACACACACACACACACACACACACACACACACACACACACACACACACACACACACACACACACACGTTTATGTTTTTCACTATTGTTTAAATCATCATAGATTTAAATATGTAATCATTTTTATATTTATAACGGATTTTAATAATTTAATATTGAATGTCTGGGTTTGAGTCAAGGTATATGCTATATGGTATATCAAATGCATTTGAAAAGTACCATGAAATAAATTATGGTGGCCTGGTAAAAAGTTTCTTGGTCAGTTTTAATGTGACCTTCATATAAACTAGCGGGCAAAAGTTTGGAATAATGTACAGATTTTGCTATTTCTGAAGGAAACGTGGTATTCAACTGATCACAAAGTATAGTCAGGACATTAATGATGTAAGAAGCAGCACCATCACTTGAATTTATTTTAATTTTTTTTTCCATAATTTTTTATCAAATCTAGACAGGCCCCATTTCCAGCATCCAACACAATATCCTTGAGTAATCATGTTAAATTGCTAATTTGGTTCTAGGAAATCACTTGCCATTATATGAAACACAGTTGAAAGATATTTGGTTTGTTAAATGAAGCTTAACATTGTCTTTGTGTTTGTTTTTGTGTTGCCACAGTATGCAATAGACTGGCATGTCTTAAGGTTAACATTGAGTCAGAAATGGCAAAAAAGAAACAGCTTTCTCTAGAAACTAATCAGTCAATCATTGCTTTGAGGAATGAAGGCTACTCAATGCTTGAAAGTGCCAAAAAAACTGAAGATTTCGTAAAATGTGTACACTACTATCTTCAAAGACAAAGGACAACTGGCTCTAACAAGGACAGAAAGAGATGTGGAAGACCAGATGTACAACTAAACAAGAGGATAAGTACATCAGAGTCTCTAGTTTGAGAAATAGATGTCTCACATGTCCTCAGCTGACAGCTTCATTGAATTTTACCTGCTCAACAGCAGTTTAATTTACAACAGTAAAGAGAAGACTCTGGGGTGCAGGCTTTATGGGAAGAATTGCAAAGAAAAATCCACTTTTTAAACAGAAAAACAAAAAGAAAAGATTAGAGTGGGCAAAGAAACACAGACATTGGACAACAGATAATTGGAAAAGAGTGTTATGGATCTTAAACCCATTGAGCTTTTGTGGGATCAGCTAGACTGTAAGGTCTAAGGTCAGTGTTTATATATATATATATATATATAAATATAAATATGTATGTTTTAATAATCAACCCCTGAAACATAAAACTGCCATAGGCTGAAGAAACCGAGTACACCAAAAACTCAGCCCTAAACGATTATTTTTTTTTTTTTACTAAAATAAATAAATAAATCACTATATGATTCATTTTTGAAAAAGTTCTATTGAAGATATTGAAAAATTAAAGACATTTCCAAATGTCCCCAAAGGGAGGTTTTGTCAGATTTAGCTCACATTTGTCCCCAAACTATAGGTTGTCAAGACTCTTTAATATGATTAACTACACATGTGGTTAATCTGCTTGGACACATGTGAACTTTAAGGGATATTACTTCATAAAATCACTAAAATAACCTTGAGACCAGCTGGTTAAATGTAATTGCAAAAATGGCTAGAAAAGTTCGGAGAAAAGGATTAAGCATAATGTTGTTAAAGATTACCAATTGATTTGTTGGATATGTCTCATTTTTATGTGTGACTTAAATGTCCAAACACTTTGTGTCCACTGTATGTACAATGACTCACTATTATGGTGAAAGCCAAGCAAAGACATGTGTTAGGTTTCACCTTTCTGATAAATTGCCTGTTTACTACTAGAGAATATCAGACAAAGACTCTGATTGATGAGAAAGACAGCAGCCTCTAAGACACACACACATTATTATAGAGCCTACTCACACTGCATTCACCTGCTCACGTGTGCACACACGTACATAAATACACACAGACAACAGCAGATCATACAGTACTCACATACACAGGAAATTCCCACCTGCAAGTAGGAAACTGCTTTTGTGTCCCTTTCACACTCACAAACACAAAGAAAAATAGAGAGAGATTTATCGCTTTGTATTTGAGTCTCACTCAGATAGAGGCCTCTCCTAAACGCAAAGCAGTGAGTAAGCAAAACGAGGTTTCATGGTCACGATCAGATTATAACAGAGACAAAATACAACCAGTCCATGCTGGTCCATCTGACGACCCCAGTTACTGCTTGAGTGAGCGAACACATCAGTGGAGTGATGGAAAGATGAGATGAGATGAAACAAGATGAAGCGATTGAGCTGGACCGGAGAAAATAAACCCTGAACTGCACATTGGGGACTGTGTGATTTGTATATGAAGTCTCCATAGCCTAATTTATTTAAAGAAATAGCCAAAAATGAAAACTCATGATTTACCAGCCCTCATGTCTGCTCTTTTCCTAAAAATAAAAGCATAAAGTGACCTGTGGCTGTCAAGCTCCGAACAAGATGAAAAAAGCACTATAATAGTATCATAAAATTTGTCCATACCACTCAAGCAATAAATTCTGAAATGTCTTCTTAAGCCACAAGATAGCTTTGTCTGAGTAAGAGACTGATATTAAAGTTGCTTTCACTGAAATCATACCCTCCGCATTATCTCTAAAATCACATTTCCGCTTGTGCATTTTCCAACTTGGTGTGTAGACATGCCATGCCAGGTTTTATGTCATCCTTTCTTGCATGCCTCGCAACTGATCACGATGCAACAAGTTTGAATATGCATATGCGACAGCCTGATCTCGTGAAAATTACTTGACTGTTGCATTTTGACATTTTGTTGCTCATTTCATGTATTGCACATTCGGAAGGGAAATGTCCACTGTGTGGAGCTACAATGTAGTTAAATGTCTCCAAAACAGATGAGGTTTTTAAGGTTTATGCTCTGTTGAGTTCTAAATCTACAAAGTCTGTCTCCTTACCTTAAACCTAGCTGATGGTGTCATAAAAGCAAATATGAGGTGAAAAACTCAATTGCTGAAACAACCACAACATTTTCTGGTGCTACCATAAACTTTCGGGTCACATGTCCACTCTGCTGTACTACTACAAATGTAACATCAGATGTAATTAAATACAGGTACTTTAAATGTAAGTACAATGGAACAACACCAATGCACATAATAAGCAACATTTTCATGAAGAAAGTCATGTGCTACAGTTAAGTATTTTGATGCCTTAAGATAGTATTGTGTGAGGAACAAAGCAAAAAGAAAGTGTTTATGAACTGATGATTTGTATGAAAGGGAATGAAAGTCACTGTTATTGACGTGCCTCTAGTGTTTATTGCATCTGGAAACTACTGCGATATGCACAACAAGCCTTGAAAAACTAATTTATCAAAAATCTAGGTATAGTATTGTGATTCTAAGAGACCAGGTATGCATGAATAGGATTTGAGAGCTAAGGGAAAGATTTTCAGAGAATAATGACTTACAGTTCGGTCTGTTCCACACACAACGCTATCCTATGGCTTCAGAAAATGTGGAACATCACATCATAAACGTTTAGAGCGACATGTGGTGAGTAAATGAGGTACAGAATTTTGGGTGAACTATTTCTTTAAGAGTAATGAGCTTATGCATTTAGAGCATTAATATAAACACTCTGCATGACTTAAGCCCATGACATATACTTCATTGGTCTTTTGGTAACTAAACATCCCAGTTGCTTTTGCAATACTGCTAGCATGTCTCCCCTGGCTTCTACCCTGGTTCCCATAGAGAGAGCCCGTTCACCCTCCTCTCCCCTCACAGGATGTTATACTCAGCACCTTCTTCTGCCTCAACGGGCCTCGGACCTCCTGCCTGAGGGACATGGGTAATTCTGCATAGCTGGCTTGTGCACAGATGGAGATGTGTGTTGTTTAGCCTAATGTTATCACTAATGGAAACAAAAACAAAACGCAATGATGAATTAATATTGAAAACATTTAAACTAATTGGCTCATATGATTCAAGACTCCAAAACAAACAAACGTAAACATTTCAATATAAAATAATTATTTTAAACTTTCAGTTTTTGATTTACAATATTTTTACATTTTAAAACCCTTACCAGACCACTTCATTAAGCATTAATACTTCAGAAACTACACAGAAACATTTGTAAAATTAGGTGAATGCATGTCTTAAATACATTTAATGGCAATAAACATACTTACAGTATCTCAATTATCAAGCTAGATTGCCAGTCCAAAAAAAAAAAAAAAATTTAAATAACTAAATATACTGAAAAAAGCAACTAAACTGACACAAAACACACAGAAATAAAACTAACAATTATAGTAAAAATGTATGTAAAAGAAACTAAATTTAAAGGACAAACTAAAGCATAAAATATAAATAAAAACAAAAACAAAATTAAAAACTAAAATAAATTCTGGTTTGACAGAAAGAGTTGAATGTGTGAGAACGGGTGCTCTGTGCCATGGTTCCGCTCTTGCTGCCCAACTGCTCCAGCTCCTCCCTGTCTGCATGACGCCCGCCTGATTTACAGCACCCTGCAGGGGGCCCCAGCTGCCTGACACCCACCCTGATTCCCACATGCCTGCCCAGGCTCCAAATGTATGGGTAAAGCACCTGCTTACATAGAGTGGCAATAAAGATACAGTTTGAATGATGTTTACAGCAGGTGGATGCATATATTTATTTTAAAAAACTATTATCAGAGATGTTGGCATAAGTAAAGAGCTATGGTGAAAAAGATACTGAGGATGGCATTTTGAGGGGGCAGAGGCTCAAGTTCCTGATGGATATTGTGCAGGTGAAAACCCACCATGGATTTGTAGAGGCACATAAACACAAATAAGAAAGTTTGTGGGGGGTTTGGAGAAGTGGTCTTGCCAAGAGTTCAACTCTGCCTTGGAGACAGTAGGTGACATACATATTTATAAATGCAGATCGCAACAACTGTCTGCATCACACTGACACATTCACCAGCTACATCTTAAACAAGATTTATAGAGTGTGAATTCAATAATATACCCTCATAAAATGCCAATCAGTGAAACTGGTCAAAACATGATCAAATTCTCTCTCATAATGGATCTTAACTGGTGTGTTCCTGTGACCCAAAAACTAGTCTGAAAGGGTCGTGGACAGCAGGGCCAAAAAAAAAAAAAAAAAAAGAAAGAAAAAAAGGCACACGATTAAATGCAGGGTTGGGAGGGTTACTTTTAAAATGTATTTCACTACAGATTACAGAATACTTACTGTAAAATGTCATTTGTAACATATTCCGTTAGATTACTCATAGTCAGTAACATAATCTGAAACTTCAGCATTGGCAGATTGTTTACATTTGTTTAGCCTATAAACAAATTAATGACAAGGGACATAAAACACCTGCCGTACAGTGACAAAATACACTTATACAAAAAAATAATTTTTCTAGATTTTAAAAATCTAATGAAAATTAAATGTATCTTTCTTTTAGATAAAAAATTTTTATAATTGTAAAATGTGCATCTATAAGCCTAGAAATTGCATTTTATCTTAGCATAAAGCTACTGTATGTTCGCATGACAATGTACACCCCCAAAGTGTACTCAACCACATATTTTTCTTCGATGTCATATGTCAACAGTGTAAAAGCACCTCTGTCTGCTCGTATGAATGTAACACATTATAAGAAAGAGTTTCACCGATGTTCAAATATTCCTCGGATGGCATCATTTATATGGATAAAAGTTTTCCAACTGAATAGACTAAATATTAAATGAAACAAATTACAATAAAATACAAATGAATCTCTTCAGTAATCAAAATAGTTTTTGAATGTATCTGTATTCTGATTATCAACAATTTAAACTGTAACTGTAGTGGAATACAGTTACAAACATTTTGTATTTTAAACATGTAATCCCGTTACATGTATTCCGTTACACCCCAAACCTGATTAAATCAAGTCAAGTCAAGTGGTTTTTATTTTCGTTCAACCATATACAGTTAGTACAGTACACAGTGAAACGAGAAAACGTTCCTCCAGGACCATGGTGCTACATAAAACAACATAGGACAAACACAACCACATGAGACTACACAGACTAAATAACATACCTATATAAAGTGCACGTGCAAACGTGTGCAAAAAGTACGGGACAGTACAATAAATTACTAAAAATCAACAGGACAATACGCACAGTGAGAGACAGTGCAGCGCCGACCAGTACACAGTAGTGCAAAAAGATGACAGTTTCTAAAAATGCCAAATGTAAACAAAACATACTATGAGATCTATGCACATAGCAGTTATTGAGGTAGCAGCCAGGTATAAAGTGACAATAATTAAAGTGCAACTCAGGACATATGTGTGTGTGTGTGTGTGTGTGTGTGTGTGTGTGTGTGTCAGTCCAGTCTCTGAGTATTGAGGAGTCTGATGGCTTGGGGGAAGAAGCTGTTACACAGTCTGGCCATGAGGGCCCGAATGCTTTGGTACCTCTTGCCAGATGGCAGGAGGGTGAAGAGTTTGTGTGAGGGGTGTGTGGGGTCATCCACAATGCTGGTTGCTTTGCGGATGCAGCATTTTATGTAATTGTCTTTGATGGAGGATAGAGAGACCCCGATGATCTTCTCAGCTGTCCTCACTATCCTCTGCAGGGCTTTGCGGTCCGAAACGGTGCAAGTCCCAAACCAGGCAGTGATGCAGCTGCTCAGGATGCCCTCAGTAGTCCCTCTCAATAGTCCCTCTAGTTAAATGTAACTAACCCAATAATCATGCATAGTTAGGATAATCAAATCAATAGGTTTATCAACTTTAAAAAGGGAGTTGAAAACACTTACCGGTAATTTATTTTGTTGTTGGCCACACGTCCAATCAAATTCTATTTTGGCTTAAATGTATCTGTCAATTAGTAATAAGACCAAGTGAAATACAATAATACAATATTTATCTTGGGTTTGTTCCATGTATCAGGGTGGAAATCACAACTCTGCAACTGTTTATGCATTTACAAATTTGCAAATGTTCCTATTTGTGACGAGGCAGGCAAGGAATGAGGATCTACACGCAGCTTTATTAAACAAAAAAATAAACACGCTAACTCAGAATAACAGGAACAGGAACAGGAACAGGAACAGGAACAGGAACAGGAACAGGAACAGGAACAGGAACAGGAACAGGAACAGGAACAGGAACCTAGCACAGACAAAACATGCAAAAACTGACCAAGGAACCAGGGGAAACAAGGGCTTAAATACACAAGGGAAAACAAGGAACACCTGGGGAAATAATCAGGGAATGAGAAACAATCAGGGAGAATAAATCAAGGAATAAAACTACAAAGACTAAAAAACTAACACAGGAAACAGGAAACTAAACAAGAATTCCAACATAAAAGCACAAAAACAAAAGACAACAGGGAATATGCCAATATTAAGCCTATTAATGTTAATTTCGCATTGTGTTGAGCCTATGCAGTTAATGGTACTATTATCGAACTTCCATGTTTGTTTTTAAGGGCATTTTGATATATTTTCTACAGTGTTACAAAGTCATTTGCTACTTGTTAGTCAAAAAAGTGGTGTAACATCACATTTTAAATTATTGTGATCAGATTACAAACTCAAAGTATGTACTTTTAAGTACATTATTTGCTATAAAGTAATATTTGTAATACTTTTCAAATATTCATTCATATGTACGTTTGTTAGTGTTTCTGTGACAACTGAAGGGTGTGCGATAATGAATGAGGAAATACAGACATTTTGAATAGGAAAACCAAAAAATGTCAAGAGATTTAGAAAGTAACTTAAAAGTAAAATAATTAGTAATATGATTACTTTTTAGATTAAGACATTTTTTTTTTTTAAGTAATTATTCATTTGTTGTGGATTACTTATTTTGAGTAACTTACCCAACACTTCTTTTCTACAACTGCACAATCTGTGTTTTGGCGCCACTTTGTCAAAAGTGAAATCTAGGTCTTGTTGAGAACCACTGCTCTGCTCACTTCTCTTCATGGCTGATCATCTGTTCACCTTTAAAACTCACCAAAAAAACTTGTGACAGCTAAGAGCATCACACAAATAGAATAACAGGTTCTAATGAAAGTGAAAAGGAGATAGAGAAATTGCAAGAAAATCATCAACTAAATATAGTGACGGGCAAGGGCAGCATGCAATATATTCACTGGCACATCGTTTCGCACATTGACCTGAATGTGCTGTGGATGGATATGTTGTGTGCACAGGGACCAGAGGGGCCAGAGGGGCTGCCGGCTATAAGAGGGATGGATGGGGTGAGCTGGACAGATTCCATGCCAGTAATACCCCTCCTCAACCTCCACAGGGTTGGTCTGGATCAACATGTCTAGCACTTTCATGCATCTTATTTACACAAGTACATTTACTTGGGTTACACATACTTCTAAATATTATTTATGTAGAATACATTTGAAACCTGAATTAGAAAGTAGTGTAAAAATAATTGGTAATGTGTTTACATTTTCAATTAAGTAATCAGTAAAGTAATAAGATTACATTTTAGATGGGAAAATGTGTAATATGTAATGGATTTATTTTTGAGTAATTTATCCAACATTGGCTGTGGACAAGTGTTTGTGACAAGGTTTGTGTGCAGCAGTATAGGCCCTGTATAAATGTTAATTGTACATAATCCAAATAGCCCCCGTACTGTGCACGTCAGTGTGGATGAACATACTTAAAAGTACTTTTTATTCTGTGTACACAACAACAGTGTACACAGAATACACAGATGAAATAGACCTGCAGCAATGATTGTTACTGTAAATAAATTATTACATAAACTATTGGCAGTAAAACTTATTTACAGCAGTATCTGTTCATTTGTAAGGCAAAGAAATAAAACTGAATCTCCACACACACATATCAAAATGTTCAGTAATGTGAAATCCAGATAAATATATTACTCCCTAGAAAATATGTCTATTCCAGCATCTAAACATCATATCTGTTCAGAAAACAGTCTAATCCAGTGTAATTCTAGGTTAAGGGGATTCTCTAATCCATCAGAAATTCAGTAAATGTCAAAAGTGACAAGAGGCAGGTGGATAGTGGATTTAGGGAGTGAGACAATGTGATGTGTGGATATGCACATAGAGTACTATAGCAGTGCACAAAGAAATTGAAAGGCACTGTTGCAGAATGCAACATTTATAAATGGTGTTGACAGATGATATAAGGATTGGGATTTTTTTTCTAGTTTAACTGTCCAACATATGTTTATTTTTTCATGCCTGTGCATGTGTGCAACCTCTTAATCCCTAAATATTCTAGATGCTCGGATTACAGGCGCATGGTGGCCATATATGTGGCCATAATTTACTGTCTCAGTGCCTCATGTTCCCTTTACAAAAAGCTTCACTACGATGTTGCGCTGCTAAGCGCTACGGGGAACAGCTTTAGCTATGAGCCGAGCTGAATAATGTGTGGAACACGTCAATGAACATTGACCGGAATTTAAAGCCTCGGCTGATGCAATCATTAGATGCACCTGAGGCCAGGCTATAAATGGATACGTTACCAGGTGTCATCAGAAACTCTTTTTTCAGAGCGATTCTGTTTCTGTGTGTTTCACACACCCTGTCAAAACTTTCTTTCCTCTGTTAGGAGATAGAATCAGTTAGGCAGTGTGCAGTGAACGTTGTTCTATTTTTCTCTTCTGTTTAGAAAATATTATATATATATATTTCTAAAAAAAAAAAAAAAAAAAAGAGAATGACTGAAAGCCGCAAACGGTGCGTGTTCCCCTCTTCTCGCCCTATAGCTGAAGACGGCACACATCAGTTTTTGCTGTTTGTTTGGGGGTAAGAGCACGCTGCTCTTGCGTTGCAGCAGGGCGGGTGCGAGCACTGCGATTTGCTTTAACAGGCAGAGTGCGTCGTGCTCGCCTCGCTTGCTTCCGGGAGTCAGCACTCACGAAAAGATCATTCGTGGGGCTCGTGCATGGATTCGGCTGAGGAGCAAGAGACGGGTTGAACCCTTTCTCTCACTCTCTCCCCAAACCCAGCTGGTCCTTCACATGATCTCGAAGCGCGTTCCGACACTTCTTCGGATCATGAGGTGGATCGCGACTCTCTTCCCGCCTCCGAGCTTTCCGTCCGTAATAAAAAATCTACGGAGGAATTGCTCGATGTTGTTACTCGTGCGGTTGCCAGATTGGACTGGCCACGCGAAAAAGAGACCCCCAAACGCTCCAAATTAGGGGATAGATTTTATCTTCCAGTCTAAGAAAGGAACGCCTCATGGGTCCCTTCTCTTTCTTTGATAAACCTCCATGAAGAGCTTTTTCGCTCATGGAGAACCCCTAAAAAAAATAAAAAAAAAAAAATAAAAATATATATATATATATATATATATATATATATATATATATTCTTCCCGTGTTCACATACCCTCGACGTCATTATATTCGACTATCGTGGGTGCTGAGGCACGGGGGTATTCAGTGATGCCGCCGGTCAAAGAGACGCTTGCGGGCTATCTCTCGCCAGGCTCGGCATCGTCACTTAAGAAGCCCTCTCTCCCCTCAAAGCCTTGTAGGACAACCTCCACTTTAGTGGGAAGGGCTTATCAAGCAGCAGGTCAGGCTGGTGCTGCTCTGCACACCATGCTGTTTTACAGGCGTACCAGAATGACCTCCCGGACGACCTGAGTGTGGGTTCTGCGCTTGACGAGCAAGCCTCAGACCTGCCTCAGTCCTGTCTGAATGGAGGCTCAAAAGCAAAGCGTGGCGAGTCGTGCTCCTCCTCCCAGGGATTGGGGACAGTCTCGCCTCCCTCGCCAGCCCCCGAAGCAAGACTTCAGGGCTATCATTTCTAGTAAGAGAAAACCCTAGATTAGGGGGTAGCTCCCCTCGGGACGGGGCGCGTGCTTCACTTCACCCCTCCCGGTACCCCCTCGAAGCCCCTCCATTCCCGCCACCTCTTGGTGTTTCGGGTTGCAGAGGCTTCCGTCAAAATTGCGTGTTTTCACTGTTCCTGCATTTTATTCAGGACACGAAACACCCGACAACCCCTCAACAGGAAGTGTTCAAATATAATACCCATCTCAGAGATCCTGGCAGCGTGGAAACTTCTGCCGGATATATTATTTTCTGTGGGTCTTATAAGGGAGTCAGGATTTAATTCACTCGCCGCTTTTCCGTGTTTCAACGGCGTGTTCTCACTACCGTAAACCGGATTTCTTTTTTTTGTAAAAACAAAAAAAAAACTCAATCTCCTGGTTAAAGGGGCCATGGTATGTGTTCCCCTTCCAGAGAGAGAGTTAGGTTATTACACTAAATACTTCCCGTTTCCCATGGAGGGTGAGGGGTGGTGTCTGGCTTAGATCTTAAAGCTTGAACTACCCGTGGGTGGTTACAGTCCAGACGGGGCATCGTATGGAGTTCAATCACAATGCGGGCACAATTGTCTCCCGCTAGTATTGAGTCCATTCAGATCACCCTGAGCAAAGTCAGGCTAGGTCAAGGTTGCACTGTTATTAGTATCAACGATTTCCGGGTCTCAGGGCGAACGCGTCCACGGTGATCCCTCTGGACCTTCTGCTCATGAGACCGTTTTTGTTGTGGCCAAAAGCCAGGGGATTTCTTCCAAGGGCCAAAACCCCTAGGCTAAATAGGATTACGCGCCTCAGGCTTCGTTCCCTTTCTATGTGGTTCAGACCCCGGTCTGATGGGCAGGGTAGCGGCCTTAAGTGGTCGTCCAGCTTAAGGGGATAGGAGGGTCGTCAGCTCGGTTGTCACAGTCACTGTCTCGGGTTGATGGCTGTATTTCTGGCCCTGAAATACCTCCTCCTGAGGCTGCCATGTCTTGGTGTGGGTGGACAATACAGCGGTAGCCTCTTACATAAATCATCAAGGAGACCCACGTTCTTGTCAGCTGTATTTCTGACACGTTGGGTTCTCCTTAGGGCCCAGGGCAAGCTCCTGTCACTCAGGTCAGTTATATCCCTGGATGCCCGTATATGGGAGCAGATTTACAGTCCAGACAGAAAATACCAACGGGGGAGTTAAGAACTCCACCCTAAGGTAGTAGTTGCCCAGAGTTCGCCGGCAAGGGTTTTTGCCTCTTACTGATAGCACCGCGCTGGCCGAACAGGGCTTGGTTCTCGGAGCTAATCTCTTCCCTCGACGGCTCGCCTTGGGCGATTCCGAAGAGGAAGGATCTTCTATCTCAGGCACAGGGCAATATTTCATCCCTGCCCCAAATTGTGGAATCTTTCATGTTTGGCCCCTAAGGGTACCAACTGAAGGACACAGGGCTCTCTCCTGAGGTTATCGAGACCTTTTTAAATGCCAGGCTTTTTCCACTTGGAACAAGTTTGGGTGAGATCTTAGGGCAGAAGAAGACCTCTTCGCCTCTATGAATAGCGCAATGTCTCCTCTACTTCTCCCTGAAATCACCCAGCCCCCTTGGGTCTGGACGTTAAGACACATACATGACCCAGAATGGGTCTGTATGCATTTCTATCCCCAGTTTCTCTGCTCCTGGGAGTCTTGGCGATGTTCACCAGCAAGGGTCTTGCCTCCTATTAATGGCGCTGCGCTGGCCGAACAGGATATGTTTCTCGGAGCTAATTCCTCTCCTCGACGGCTCACCTTGGGCGATTCCGAACAGGGAGGACCTTCTCATCCTTGGCCCGAATTGTGAAACCTTTCATTCTGGCCCCTAAGAGTACCAAATGGGGTTCACAGGGTTTTCTCTTGGGGTTATCGAGACCATTTCAAGTGCTAGGGCTCCCTCCACTTGGAACTGATCTGGGTAGATTTTACAAGGCAGAAGAGGACCTCTTCGCCTCTGTTGATAGCGCAATGTCTCCTCTACTTCTCCCCGAGTCGCCCAGCCCCCCCCCCTCGGGAGGGGCTGAACGTAGTAACGCAAATCTGCCTGCATGCGTTTCCTTCTACTAAAGTTCTTATTACAGAACCAGCTAACTGCCAGTTTCCTTCAGTTCTGGATTTTCTTTAGAAAGAACTGTCAGCGGGCACTTGCCTCGCCACTGCCAGGTTCTATGTGGCCACTGCGGTTTGCCACGGCTTGGTGGGCGGTGTGCCCTCAAAGATGCATCCTCATTATTGCCCGGGCCTACGAGACACGCGGTCAAGCTTCCCCAGTAGGTTTCAGGGCGCACTCTACCAGAGGGCTCTCCTCCTCTAAAACCTTGACTAGAGGTCTCCCTCTGCAGCAAGTTTGTGATGCGGCAGGTTGTCCTCTCCGCACACATTCATTAGATTTTTATAGTTTGGATGTTTTGCCACTCCGGGCTCTTATGCCCTTGAGTCGACATCTCAAGCTCATGTCTGGACAAGTTTGTGATGCGGCAGGCTGGTCCTCTCCGCTCACATTCATCAGTGTTTATGACAAGTTTGTGTTGCGATAGGGTTCTCTTCACACACATTCATTGAACTTTATGGACTAGATGCTTTGCTACTCCGGATTCTTATGTCCTTGAGTCGAAATCTCAGCCCATGCCTAAACAAGTTTTTGATGAGGCAGGTTGTCCTCTCCACACACATTCATTGGACTTTTTTAGTTTGGATGTTCTGCACTCCGGGCTCTTATGCCCTTGAGTCGACATCTCAGCTCATACCTGAACAAGTTTGTGATGCGGCAGGCTGGTCCTCTCCGCTCACATTCATCAGTTTTTATGATAAGTTTGTGGTGCGATAGGGTTCTCTTCGCACACATTCATCGAGCTTTATGGGTTAGATGCTTTGCTACTCCGGGCTCTTATGCCCTTGAGTCGACATCTCAGCTCATGCCTGAACAAGTTTGTGATGCGGCAGGCTTGTCCTCTCCGCTCACAATCATCAGTTTTTATGACAAGTTTGTGTTGCGATAGGGTTCTCTTCGCACACATTCATCGAACTTTATGGGCTAGATGCTTTGCTACTCCGGGCTCTTATGCCCTTGAGTCAACATCTCAGCTCATGCCTGAACAAGTTTGTGATGCGGCAGGCTGGTCCTCTCCGCTCACATTCATCAGTTTTTATGACAAGTTTGTGGTGCGATAGGGTTCTCTTCGCACACATTCATCGAACTTTATGGGTTAGATGCTTTGCTACTCTGGGCTCTTATGCCCTTGAGTCGACATCTCAGCTCATGCCTGAACAAGTTTGTGATGTGGCAGGCTGGTCCTCTCCACACACATTCATCAAAATTGAATGGTTTAGACGTTTATGCTACTCCGGGCTCTTATGCCCTTGAGTCGACATCTGAAGCTCATGTCTGAGACCTCTCGCGTTTCTGTGAGTACACTGCACAACCGTAGGGGTCCGGACAGCCCCAAGTGCGGCGGCGTGGGTATTGCATTCCCCGTAGAGCTTAGCAGCGCAACATCGTAGTGAAGCTTTTTGTAAAGGGAACGTCTCGGGTTACATGTGTAACCCTTGTTCCCTGAAAAAAGCGGAACGAGATGTTGCGCTGCTTTGCCGCACTGGGACGTCCCAGGACTGCTCTTCAAAAAGAAGTATCTGATGACACCTGGTGACGTATCCATTTATAGCCTGGCCTCAGGTGCATCTAATGATTGCATCAGCCGAGGCTATAAATTCCGGTCAATGTTCATTGACGTGTTCCACACATTATTCAGCTCGGCTCACAGCTAAAGCTGTTCCCCGTAGCGCTTAGCAGCGCAACATCTCGTTCCGCTTTTTTCAGGGAACAAGGGTTACACACACTGTTTGTCATGCCTGTAAAGTATGTTGAAGCAGAGAGTGAGAGAATCCAGTAAGGAAAAAGAGGAATCACAGCACACAGCATTGTTCTCTCTCCCTCTCAAACAAACTCTGTACATGTGTGAATTTTAGTGTTTATGAACGCAGTTTTAGTGATTCACTGAGGTCACCATAGTCTAGAGGTATGTCCTGTAAATTGAGGCAATGTCATGTGATATTAGCACAACCAATGCTCTCAGTTGGGCTGGAATGGTCCATTCAGTTGGTTCAGAAATAAGACACAATATTTAAAGGGATTGTTTACCCAAAAAGAGAAATTAGGTTATCATTTATTCAATGTCTTTCTAGCTAGTCAGTCCACTGTCGGCCATGTTTGGAACACTCTCGGTAAGCTATTTCCAGTCATGACAGTGCAGCTCCTATCTACTTGTATGGGGAAAGGCAGAAATCTCCCAAATAGTTGGTCAAGATAATAATCAAAGAGAATATTGCAAATCAACTATACAATCTGACAACAATGGTATAATCAATTGTGCTTCTTTACCTCCGATTTTTCTGCAATTTTTCCTGGCTTGTGTAGCTAATGCACATGCCCATTCTCAAGTTGATTGACAGGCGATGTCTGTATCTAGAATGTGATTGGCTCTTTTACCTGTAAGGCGGGACTCCTTTCTACATCAGTTGACCATTAGCTGCTGTTGGAATTTCCAATTTCTCCCGTTCATTTTAGTATAAATGAACAAAATAGTAGCCTAAACAAATTTAGAAATGTTACCAACAACTGCTAGTTGCAAGTACAACTACAGTTCTTTTCCTGCTATCAGCGACCCAGTCCAAATAGACCTGCAACCCGACCAGTTGAGAAACACTGCTTTAGAAGACTATGTGGACTAGTTTGATGGTATTTTTATGGTACTTTTTTGTCAGTTTGAAGCCAGGAGATTCTTTGAGTTCCACAGTAGAAAGAAAGTCATGAAACAACACGAGGATTCAAATGACATTTTAAAAAAAAAAATATTTGTATATAATGGTAACAAAGAAAATGTCTCGGGTTACATGCTCTGTAGCCCAGGTCAGGCGCTTCTGCCGCTGTTTCTGGTTCAAAAGTGGCTTGACCTGGGGAATGCGGGGATGTTTCTACTCCAGACTCAGTCCACTGCTTCCGCAGGTCCCCCAAGGTCTGGAATCGGTCCTTCTCCACAATCTTCCTCAGGGTCCGGTCACCTCTTCTCGTTGTGCAGCGTTTTTTGCCACACTTTTGCCTTCCCACAGACTTCCCACTGAGGTGCCTTGATACAGCACTCTGAGAACAGCCTATTTATTCAGAAATTTCTTTCTGTGTCTTACCCTCTTGCTTGAGGGTGTCAGTGATGGCCTTCTGGACAGCAGTCAGGTCGGCAGTCTTACCCATGATTGCGGTTTTGAGTAATGAAACAGGCTGGGAGTTTTTAAAAGCCTCAGGAATCTTTTGCAGGTGTTTAGAGTTAATTAGTTGATTCAGATGATTAGGTTAATAGCTTGTTTAGAGACCCTTTTCATGATATGCTAATTTTTTTAGATAGGAATTTTGGGTTTTCATGAGCTGTATGCCAAAATCATCAGTATTAAAACAATAAAAGACCTGAAATATTTCAGTTGGTGTGCAATGAATCTAAAATATATGAAAGTTTAATTTTTATCATTACATTATGGAAAATAATGACCTTTATCACAATATGCTAATTTTTTGAGAAGGACCTGTATGTTCTTTGTCCCCCCATAACCCATAATTGGTTTATGTTATGTTATTTTATGTATTTTTTATGTATTATCTGACATAAGCAACATGAGTTAATCCAATCAGTGATTGTCATACATATCTAACAACTTATACATCCATGCAAATTGTATATAAGAAGCAAAAAAAAAAAAAATACAAAATACAAAATAGAATTTAGAATTCCATGTGGCAACATATTTCTTAGGCTAGGTCCACACTAATCTGTTTAAAGGGTTAGTACACCAAAAAAAAAAAAAAAAAAAATTTGGATCATTTACTCACCCTCATGCCATCCTCTTTTGGTCTTTAAAATGCAAGTGGTGACCAGAACTTTGAAGTTCCAAAAAGCATATAAAGGCAGCACAAAAGTAATCCATAAGAATCTAGTGGTTAAATCCATATCTTCAGAAGCGATATAATAAGTGGAGAAACAGATCAATATTTAAGTCCTTTTTTACTATGAATCTCCACTTTCACATAATTTCACATTTTGAAAGTTAAAGTGGAGATTTATGGTAAAAAGGACTTAAATATTGATCTGTTTCTCACACATACTTATCACATCACTTCTGAAGATATACATTTAACCACTGGAGTCTTATGGATTACTTTTGTGCTGCCTTTATATGCTTTTTGGAGCTTCAAAGTTCTGGTCAAAATTCCCTTGCTTTGAAATGACATGGGCTGAGATATTAAAACAAATCTCTGTTTGTGTTCAGCAGAAAAAAGAATGTCATACACATGTGAGATGTGTAGATGGGAGATGCTGTTGGTGAGAAGAAGAGCGCTCAAGGACCCCTCCTATGGTGGGGTGGTTTGAAGGTCCAAGATCTCATCCATCATGCAGTGTCATACTGCTGAAGGCTCCCATGCCTGTGTGTGAGAGCGAGACATACATAGAGATGGAGAGAGAGGAAGACTGCTTCCAACAGTCCAAATGCAGCACTGGACTGTTGCTCAGTGGTCCAAAGTACTTTTTTCGGATGAAAGCAAATTTTGCATGTCATTCGGAAATCAAGGTGCCAGAGTCTGGAGGAAGACTGGGGAGAAGGAAATGCCAAAATGCCTGAAGTCCAGTGTCAAGTACCCACAGTCAGTGATGGTCTGGGGTGCCATGTCATCTGCTGGTGTTGGTCCACTGTGTTTTATCAAGGGCAGGGTCAATGCAGCTAGCTATCAGGAGATTTTGGAGCACTTCATGCTTCCATCTGCTGAAAAGCTTTATAGAGATGAAGATTTCATTTTTCAGCACGACCTGGCACCTGCTCACAGTGCCAAAACCACTGGTAAATGGTTTACTGACCATGGTATTACTGTGCTCAATTGGCCTGCCAACTCTCCTGACCTGAACCCCATAGAGAATCTGTGGGATATTGTGAAGAGAAAGTTGAGAGATGCAAGACCCAACACTCTGGATGAGCTTAAGGCCGCTATCGAAGCATCCTGGGCCTCCATAACACCTCAGCAGTGCCACAGGCTGATTGCCTCCATGCCACGCTGCATTGAAGCAGTCATTTCTGCAAAAGGATTCCCGACCAAGTATTGAGTGCATAACTGAACATAATTATTTGAAGGTTGACTTTTTTTTGGTATTAAAAACACTTCTTTTATTGGTCGGATGAAATATGCTAATTTTTTGAGATAGGAATTTTGGGTTTTCATGAGCTGTATGCCAAAATCATCAGTATTAAAACAATAAAAGACCTGAAATATTTCAGTTGGTGTGCAATGAATCTAAAATATATGAAAGTTTAATTTTTATCATTACATTATGGAAAATAATGACCTTTATCACAATATGCTAATTTTTTGAGAAGGACCTGTATCTTTTAGACCCAACAGGTAAACATTGACTAGGAAATAAAGATTAAGAGACAGTCAATGGAACAAACTATATAAACAGCTTTCATACACTGTCCTACTGAATTTTCATACACTGTCCTACTGTCATTTATGTTTGTATGAAGACATGTTATCCTGTACTATTAATCTTCTATATGAAAAACATGATTTCCTATTTCTTTAGTAGTATTTTTGGTTGAAATATGATCTGGTCATGTTATTGACAGATTTGGTTAGATTTCATCCATGTCCATTCTGTAGGATTTAAACAGTTATATTACCTGCATTATATCCTGTCAAATAACCTGTAATATACCACTGTGTGCAGACTTTATTTCTCCATGTCCTCTATTTCTCTATCTACTTCTATCTCCTCATCTCTTTCTTCTCAATAGGGTATTGGGTTTAACAAGCAGAATAAACAGCTGAAGAATATTTCAGCCCTGTAGGTCCATACAGTGCAAGTGAATGGTGGTCAGCTCCAAAAATCACATAAAGGCAGCATTAAAGTAAACTATAAATTCTATGTCTTTAGAAGCGATATGATAAGAGTGGTTGATAAATAGATAAATATTTAAGTCCTTTTTACTTTACACATTCTGAAAGTGAACGTGGAGATTTATGTAAAAAAAAAAAAGAAAAATGTAATTTACATTTTTAGGTGAACTATCCCTTTTAAAGTCCTTACACATGACTCACTTAAAGGAATAGTTCACCCAAACATGAACATTCCCTCATCATTTACTTTCCCAGATGTGAATTAATTACTTTTTTTCTGAAAAACAGAAATTAAGATTTTAAGAAGAATAGTTTAGCTCTGTAGGTCCATAGAATGCAAGTGAATGGTGCCAAACTTTTGATGCTCAAAAAAGCAGGTAAAGGTAGCATAAAAGTAATCCATATGACTCCTGTGTTTAAATTTATACCTTCAGAAGTAATAGGTGTGTGTGAGAAACCCACAGTACCCAGAAGGGGGTGTATGCATGAAGAATGTGAATCACCAAAAACAAAAGGAAAAGAATGTGAACGTGAAAGTTAAAGTGGAGATTGACTGAGCAGGGAGGAGAATTTATAGTACAAATTTACAAAAATATGAATTTGTTCATCAAATTGCTTCTGACAACATTGATTTATCCACTGGATTACTTTTATGCTGCCCTATATGATTTTTGGAGCTTAAATATTTTGGCACCCATTCACTTGCATTGTATGGAACAAAAGAGCTGATTCAATCATCATCATAAGCTTGATAAGGAGGTACCCAGTCTGGGACCTGGAAAAGATCAGGTTGCTTCTTTGAATTGTAGTGGTCATAGTCATAATTTACCCTGGGAATTCTCATATATTGTACATATTGTCCCATCATGGAACTAGTTAATCTCTTAATCATTCCCTGTAATAAAGTTATTACGCAACATGACACTGCCATCAGTAAACTTATTATGGTCATCAGTATTGTTCCTATCCGAAATATGCCAGCTTTCCAATCTACTGAAAATAACCATGATAGCCAACTCTGATGGCTTGCAGTATCCATATTCCTCACATGCTCGTCCCTTAGACATTTACATTTTACATTTACATTTATGCATTTGGCAGACATTTTATCCAAAGCGAATTACAGTGCACTTATTACAGGGACAATCCCCCTGGAGCAACCTGCCTTGCTCAAGGACACAATGGTGGTGGCTGTGGGGCTTGAACCAGCATCCTTCTGATTACCAGATTACCAGTTATGTGCTTAGACCACTACACCACCACCACTCCTTAGACCTCTAAGGCCTTTCAAGATAGTTGTCAAGTTTCCCTCAGGACCTGTGTGTATTGGTATAACGTACAACAATGTTCTCCAAACATTGTACACACCCCTTCTCCTGGTGCTCTCATTGTCTCTAACAGGAACCGATTTTACATTGCCATTACTGAAGTGGCATGTAATTGTACTTTCAACAGTTCAAGTCCCTTAATTGTGAAATGTATAAACCACTGTTGGTTATACCATGTATAGCTTATCCATTCTTCATTCCTTTTGATTTGAACCCAATGCAGCAGACCTGATAAGTATTCCACTGATTGCAATGACATCAGTTGATATTCTGGAGGAAAATTTACTGGCACTCCAGCCCAAGTTACCCATACTCCCACTTTATTGTCAAATGCTCCTACTTACCTTTTCTACCTCGTCATGTTTTGATACTCATCCAGTGGAACCAGTCAGCAGTGTTAGGTTGCAGCACCCTCTCCAGCCTTGCGGTAAAGTTTGCATCAATTTGTCACCACCACATAATCAGAATACGTCCGCTACTGGCTCCGTTGTGTAGGTCTGGAATGATCAGACAGGGCTTTTTGCTCAACCGCAGACATGGTATTATTGGCTGTGGGTGTGTAACACATCTTTTACATCATAGCTTTCCTATATCTCATGTGCTACTCATATTACAGATATATATGTAGTTTCTTGTTTGTGGACATTTACAACAGGTGGTGGTTTACTCCCTTCTGCTCTCAGGAATGTTGCACATTAGTCATCACTGGACCTCAGCCATTGTTGTCCATAGTCTGGATGGGCTGCATACAGGACACATTCAGGGGCACACAGATCTTTATTTCCTAATTTGCAATCAGAGACTGGCAGTGGGATCACAGTTGGGACCTACCTTGTATTATGACACAGTAGGCAGCTACTACCACTCAAACTGTGGTACATTTGAGTGGTAGGGACATTGTCCCTTCTGACTCAAATGCTGTACAATGCAGTTAATCAATCTCCATAAAGTCAGTTCCTTCTTGTTTCATGTGCATATGTGCCAGTTTTACAAGCTCATTTCCTACTGTGCTCTTTATGTCATAGTGTAGTTGCCATTCATAAGCATATAACAGTGTGTTCATGTTGCATTTTGCCATCATATTTTATGGTGGGTCAACAATTTCCTCCCTGGCCACAACTACCCGAGAGGAGTCTGCTACCAACCTGATGCCCAAAGCACACATTAAATTGGGTGCGGCCCAACACATTTATTGGTTAGTGGTCAGACAGCAAGAAGGAATGTTTGATATTGCCCTTTAAATTGTCAGTCACAGAAAAAGGTGTTACTGAGTATTCTTTTCCCAATTGTTTTACAAATTTGCCACTTAACTTTTGCTTTGGGTTTAATTCCTACGTCAGTATGACTGATTCTGTGGCATCAGAGTCTACCAAAAATGTAATTGGTGTGTTTCTTACTGTCAATGTGAGTTTTGGCATTGCCCTATATGCCCCATCAGAAAACATGGTGTATAGTGTGTCATGCATGTGAGTGTGTGTAAGAGTTTGCTCACATGTCAAAGTCACTGGCTGGGTTTCCTCAGAAGGTGGTCTGATCCGTCCCCAGCCCATCCAGTAGTCAATAAGCTTCAGTATTCTCATCCTTCAATAATCTTTTCTTGGGTTTGTTTTTTGGACTTTCTCTAGCCCAATGGTCCATCGCCCCACAGACTAAACAGTTGTCACTGTGCTCTTGGCCACGTCCCCGGCCTCACCATCGACCTCGCCCAGGTCCTCGTGTTCCTGTTTGCACCTGAGCCTCGAGGGCGCTCAGTTGAGCCATCTGCAGCCTAGCCAACATAGTCTTTTCCTTCTTTTATTGACTTCTCATTCAGGGCCTTTTCGATATGCACAGCAAACTTCTCAACATCAGCCAATCATCCTATGTCACAATCCACTAACACTAACATGAGCCCTGATATCCGGTCTTAGTCCTTTCACAAACCGATCCCACAAATGTGCCTCCCTCAGAGACATATTGTTCATGTTTTCCGGCCTGTCTATACCACTGTGGGTGATATGCATTTCCGTAAGTCCTGCCAGATAGCCATAAACACATTCATGTGGGCCCTGTGTCGGAGAAGCTTCGAGGTGGTATTGGTGACAACACTAACTTTGACAAACTGTCTTGCAGCCCACTGTACAACTTTCCCTGGCGTGTATGAGATGGTGAAGTCAGCTGCGGTTTCTCTGTATATGGTAATCCGGTGCCTTCGTTCACGCTTACTGTATACGATGGCGGCGGTGGCGGGATTGGGGCTTCGCTGTCAACCCCATGGTTGTCTAGTCTTGTGCTGCTTCATCTGATTGTTCATTCTGCTGATCTCGGCGTCACCCAGTGGGAGCTGAGTTCAGGTCAGGATCATCTGAATACTCCAGACACTGAGACAAGTTGTTAGTTTCATCTGTCCCTGCCTGACATTTTCTTTCCCGAATGTTTGCTTCTGTGAGCCAGTCTGCATATGCTTTCTAGTCTGCCTGACACACTGAATACTTTTTCTGCCTCCTTTTTGAAATTCCTTCATGTTCTTCCCTACTCTTCTTTTCCTTCTCCTACAACCTTTCTCTTAATTGTTCAGTTGTGTGCTGAAACTTCCTGTTTTTGGAAATCTGCATTCAACTACCCAGACAGTTCGCAGTTGATCACAGCAGCCTTTGCCATAATTATGTATCATGTTTTTGCTATTTGGAGATCCCAGATCTGGTTCGTCTATTGCCTCTTCATTTTCCTTTTACTATTGGTCTAACCCATTTTAGGTGATTCTCTAGTGGTCCCAGACCTGCCCTAGTAACCTGTCGGTTAAAATAATTTGATCAGTTATTTAGAATCCCTTTTATTCCAGCCCTGGTCTTTCCTTAATTAAAGATTAAATTTTCAATGTGTTACATTACAATCACAGAAGAATTTATTTTGTGGCCCCAGACCAGCTATTCCAACCTTGGTCTTTCCTCAATTAAATAACAATTATAAAAATGATCATCTATTGATAATCACAGTGGAATTTTCTTACCAGAAGGAGAATTGCTGCTTGAGTCTGTTTGCTGGTTCTGTATCCTTGTACTTTGAGGATCGTGCTTTGATCCAACTCCGCCCTCAGCTCTCTTGTTCATGCATCTCACCCTCTTTTGTTGGGGAGGTTTGGGCTACAGGGACTCTAACCCCTACTGTGCACAGTTTTTCGTCCTTCGGGGTTGAGTGCGTTGCCGAATCAGCCGATGATCCTGCCAGACTACGCCAAGGTTGTTGAGGAAATTCTGTAAAATAAGATACTCAGAGGTAGAAAATCTCTTTCTGGATCTTTAATGAAGGTTCCAACAGGTGAAGAGCAAAGAGCTCTTTGTGTCCTCTGCCTTATACTCTGCCGGGCACGGTTTCAGTTCTTCCCTGTGCCTGTAGTAGACTGGCTCCTCTCTGCACTGACCACTTAGTGTCCATGCCTCAGGCGCATGAACATCTCGTGTGGGCAGAAAAAGGAGTAGGGTCAACTAAAGGACACACACACTTTATCACCAAGCTAAGTACAGAGCGTCCACACATTATATGGTATGCAGGGGAGCGATCAGACATAGAGAACACAACGTACCCAGAAGAGAAAAAATATTGTATAGGGATTAATGAAAAGGAGGAGGCAAGAACCGGCTTGACAATATACAGTAAATAATATTTTAATGAGGAACTTAAACAAAAAGACAAACACACAAAGGGGATGGACAGCTGCCCGTAAATCTCTCTCTCTGTCCCACTGCAGTCTCCAGTCAGCCTTTATCCCTCTCTGAGGCTTGATTAGCCTGATTTGGAGCTGGGTGTGTAGCATCATGACCCGGCCCCACCCTCCGCCCTGTCACATTCCTCCTTCGTTCTCTCAGGCTGGGGAGCCCCTGGCATGACGTTCACACACCCCACCCTCCTCTTTCCCTGGGGAGGGGCGTGCTTTCTGCCCCGTCTGCTGGCAGGTCATCCCCTTCTACCTGGATGAGGGAGGCACCTACACACCATAACGGCGATCGTGTCAAATTAACAAAAACATTAAAAAAAGAGAGGGAAAGGCCAACACGGACCGGCAGTGGGAGAGAGAGAGAGGAGAGAGAGAGAGAAAAAAAAAAAACACTTACTCGCCAGTTCTCCGATACGCCGTAGCTTGGTCCTCAGCCACTCCCCCACCCTGTAATGGATGACAGCCAGGCCTCGCCGGACAGATTGGAGGCAGACCTCCAGCCCCTGCCAGACGGAATGCCCCACTGAGTTTTTGGTGGATGATGGGGTCTCCCCCGCAGCGGTAATCAATCCAGGCGGTTGATTGGGAGCCCCATCTCCCCTCACGGTCGGCGGCCGTTCCTCCACTTCCAGGTGGCTGGGATGCTCCGCTGGGGTGGATGTTAGTGGCGAGGACTCTACTATGGCGCATCACTCCTCCTTCCCAGATTTTGGCACCAGTGTAAAGGGATTAATGGAAAGGAGGAGGAGAGAACCAATATAAATAATATTTTAATGAGGAATTCAACAAAAAGACAAACACACAAAGGTGTCGGACAGCTGCCCGTAAATCTCTCTTTCTGACCCACTGCAGTCTCCAGTCGGCCATTATCCCTCTCTGAGGCTTGATTAGACTGATTAGGGGCCGGGTGTGTAGCACCAAGACAAGGCCCCACCCTCCGCCCTGTCACAAACATGATACAAAGTCTTTATATTTTTCCATTTCACTGACGCTTAGGCCCTGCCGCACGTTGTGAAAAGGGCCAAAGAGCTGTGTCATAAAACCCCTAAGAGAATTTGTATTTTTTAGCCATTTCCAACGGGACTTTCCTAACCCATTGTAAAAAGGCATCTGGGTTTGTTCCTGGCAGGAAGCAGATGCCCTAAACCTGCCTCCATCCCAGGAGCCTGTAAGGTTGAGAACCTTGCCAGGAACAACCTGTTTGGTTTTTAATAATGGATTCTAAAGTAAAAGTAGTTTTGGATTTCTGAGTAAAATAAGGTCTATGGTTAACATTATTTTAAGGTACTTTGACATCTTGTTCTACAACATAAATTACACACAGTCATACCCCAAACATCAATTTTAAGTATGTTGCCAACAAGTTGCTAGATAAGAACTACTAAGGTTTTCCGTTTCGTCATGCACATTCACTCACATGCTTGTAGCAACATACATTTTTTTAAAACACGGCAGATTCAAAATTCATGTTTGAAGTATTACTGTTTAATTTATGTTGTAGAACAAAACATCTAGGAATCTCCAAGTACTGTTAACCACAAACATTTTTTTACTCACAAACAAAAAACATTAAAAAAAAATAATAATAATATGAAATTCCAGAGGAAACCCATGACAAATTAGCCTTCTGGGTTTGTATACAGATAATAAATACATTAAAGACAATATGACTATTCACTACAATAAACACCTATTGTGACCAATATTTTTTTTTAGACCTTAATCTATCTTTTGAACATAAAATGTATTGTGTTGTAAGTAATTTTGTGAGGATTCTTTTAGGTTCTGCTCCTTATCCAATGTGATGATGTTATATATTTATAACAGCTATACATTTCACATATAAAAACCCATTTACCACATATTGTGTGATTTTGTAAAGACAACATGATGTTTGCAAAATTAAATAATTGGCACTAAATGTTATTGCACTAAAACCAAAAAACATATTAGAATAGAATAGACATGAGAAGCATTTTTTTTTTTAATCTCCAATTTGGAATGCCCAATTCCCAATCCACTCTAAGTCCTTTGAGGCATAGTGATTCGGTGGAGGACGAATCTCAGTTGCCTCCACGTCTCAGACCGTTAATCCGTGCATCTTATCACGTGGGTTGTTGAGCACGTTACCTGGGCATTCATGCACAACTCACTACGCACCCCCCCGAGAGCGAGAACCACATTATAGCGACCACGAGGAGGTTACCCCATGTGACTCTACCCTCCATAGCAACCGGGCCAATTTGGTTGCTTAGGACACCTGGATGGAGTAACTCAGCATGCCCTGGATTCTAACTCGTGACTCCAGGGGTGGAAGAGCTGCCCAGGCCCCCGAGGAGAAACACTTTCAATTAAATTCAGCATCATCTGTAAAGAACTTTTGCAATTTTTTTTACAACCCCCTGTGAGAAAGCTAAAGGTGAAAAAGGCATGGAGAAACTCCCTTGAAAGATACACAAGTACAAACTAATAAGTGAAGTGATGTATGTTGGTTGCAAGGGAGGAGAGAATTGAAAGACACTCAGATCTGGAACTAACTGTACTAAAGTATAAATAAATAAAATAAAGTCAATCAACGAAGATCAATATACTTATATCAATGAAACTACAACAAAATACATTGAGACAAGGTAATACATTTTCGTTTTTTAATGAAATGCAACACGAATGCAATAAAATTAAGATAAATAACATGTTTTAACAGTGGAAATATCTTAAGAGTTATATTCTCCACAAGGTTAAAAAGAATATCCACCGTAAAAATCAAGTTCCAAGTGGGTCTCAAATTCAGGTTACACAATGATTCTATTTCCTTTGAGGCTTGGCCAACTTCCTGGGACGCTGGTGGTGCCAGTGTCACCATATCAAGCGTTGAATCCAGTGTTTGTTTACAAAAATAAAAATTTTATTTTTCTAACTTTTTTTTTTATAGACCCAGAAAGTGACTACATTAATTTTCACATCATATTTCTTAAAGCTTTAGCTTCTGCAGAGTAACAGCAACAATGTCATTAAAAAAGTAAGTCATCCTTTAGGATTAAAAGGCATATTCATTTTTTTTTTTTTCACAATTCCAACACGGAACAATCTGTACAGGCTTGCATATTCAACAAATAAGAGTACAATGTTGACAATGGAAAAAGAAACAGAATGTTTTTTTTTTTTTTGGCAAAACAGGAAGAAAAGTGACAAGAGGCAATACTTTAGATTTGATCTGTTTTAAACTGCCCTCTGTAACAGGTTATGATTGTCCTTCATGATCACATGACATACAGGACCTCAGGAGGCTTCAAGTGCTGGAAGTGTCTATCCACATTTGCATTTTCATTTCCACCCCTTGCAAACACGAATTCTTGGCAGACACTTTGCTACAGCATTTCTTAAACATTCTGAGAACGTTCAGGTGTTTAGGCAACACAAAAGCATCCTGAAAGCTATCTGCACAATTTGTTGTCAGTCATCTAAAGTACATCAGTCCAAAAAAATAAAAAAATAATAAAAACATTGCAAGTGCCCCTACTGTAGTTCATAAGTCTACATATTTATTGCAGTTTAATGTATAGTAATTACACTTTGGTTTGAACTTTTGGAGGCCAGATTTATACTACGGAATACTAAGTACAAGAGCCTCTTTTTTAATTTTTTTTAGCACAAATGAGTCCTTTTTGTTTTATTTGTTCAAATTGTTTCTGATTAGATCACAAAGAGACAATGAAATGCAATTGAAAAAAGAATCCTTTCGAGCCATATCAAACTGCAAAAGAAAGACAAATGATTATGAAGTGGACACAGACAGCCTGTTTCCTCATTATCACAATTTTGCTGACTGGACTGCATGGTGTCGGTTCTACTGTTTGCTCTGCAAATAGAACCTCCCCAAACCTCCTCCTATACAAAAGTGAAGAGGGTATTCAGTAACTAAGATCTCCTAAATCAAGCCTATCTCCAAAGCAAACCTCCCAATCAAACAGAACAGTTTTATCATTTAAAAAAAATAACACAATTAAGAGCATTAGAGGAACAGAGCTCTCTCTTATATTATATATACATTTTGTTGTTTTTAATATTAATTTATATATTTATATATTTACATACATCAAATAAATCAATTGTACAAATATAGACCTGAATGAGAAGATAAGCAAGAGGTACAGAAGTGTATGGCTTAACTGGAAAAATCATTCCTTTTGTTTGTTACTTTATGTTTGTATTTTGTTTGTTTACACACAAATATCAGGTCATAAACTGAATTACTTATATATTGACTTTTTGTTATCTGTGCGTCAAAAATAATTGAAAATAAAATTATAAAAAAGAATCCCTGGAATTGTCAAAAGAGGTCATTAGACTTTACACCTGTGAGAGCATCATTGAATTTAGAAGAACACAATTTAGACCTTCTAATCTCCAGGTTGATG
This sequence comes from Xyrauchen texanus, assembly GCF_025860055.1. Taxonomy (NCBI): domain Eukaryota; kingdom Metazoa; phylum Chordata; class Actinopteri; order Cypriniformes; family Catostomidae; genus Xyrauchen; species Xyrauchen texanus. The sequence continues at coordinate 30,682,716 of NC_068308.1, forward strand.
CCCATTTCTGTTTGTTTTGTTGTGGCTGATCTCTACATACGCACATGGTTTTTCACATATTTCCATACAGCAAAGAAGTACCACCTCATTCTCGTCTCCTCTCAAGCAAACACACAAACAATCAGATCATACCACAGCTCATAGTAACAGTTTATTTGGTCCTGCCGGGATATCAAATGTCCCGGTGACATCAGTTTGATGTGTATAACCAGTGAAGATCTTTCCAAAAGATCTCTCTGCAAATCCAACAATAAAGTCAGTGTTTAACACATCTGATCTATGTTAGCCTTCTAAATATCCTACTCTGAACAAGTCCAGTGATTACCATTTTCACGAATAGAAACAAAATCATTCTATGTACGTGGAGCCTTCATAGAGCGATCACCATGAGTTTTCTCTTCCACAATTAATTTAATAATGTACTATTACTCAGGTGACAAAGAGTAGAGTTGAAAGTTTCAGCAGAAACCCATGGCTGTCACTTCCAGCATCATGCTAGTTTTGTATCTTGGCCTGATTGTCAGCCATTTCTTGAATCTCCCAAAGAGAAATCATGATTTCAGTAGTGCATCCAGCCATTTCCAAACACTAGCAGATGATTGACTCTCCCTCGGCTGTCACCAGCTGACCACTGGTGGGATCGTAAGTTCCAGCCTGGTAGTAAAGATCCTGACTGTTGCTGTTGGGTTTCCTGATACGGCTGAGATGCTCATATTCAGCACGGCTCACCACCTGGCACTTATGGGAGATGGTTTGGACATCATTTTCATCCTCATGGGAACTTTGGTACAGGGCATGCTGAGAAAAAAAACAGAAGAAAGTTTAGATTGATCAAAGTCAACCTAACTTCATCAAAACCAAAACAACCAGCCCACTTTTTAAGAAGCTATGCAATGTGGCGATTACCTTCCCATCCCGGTGCCTTTTGCCAAGTTTGGTCTCCTCGGGGTGGTAGAACCACTTTACTTTGACTACCATGTTGCTGGACCACGATTCCCATAGACTCTCAATGCGACCGACGAAGGGCAGGTGAGGTCGACCAGCAGAGAGGAACACTGCACAGTCACCAACTCGGACTGTATCTTTGCCCCGAACAATGGCCTTGTAGAAGAGTTTTCTTGCTTTTCCTTTCAAACCCCGTCTCTGAAGATGTTAAAAAATAACTGTGTATGCGACTCCATCCTACTTAATTTTTGGAATTAAACTGGAAAAATAATGGCAGGAGAAAGAAAGAAGAAAATTACCTGAGTTGGGTTCCCAGACCACCTCCACAGCTGCCGTCCTGGCATGAATGAGGACGATTTGGGTGGACCACCTAAAGATGGTATCTTCTGCTTCTTAGGATAGTCTTTGGAAGATTTGGACTGTATTACAGAGGCAGAGTTATTGTCAATATCCTTTCTTCTTGGAGGTTTTCCAGTACTACTATTGACTGCAGCCTTTGAATTAGAGATACTCATGGTTTTGGATCCAAAAGTGTGACGTGGAGCGGCAGTATGGGACTCAGAATGTTGCTGTTGTTGAAGCAATGTATGATGAGTGGACAGGCAACCCTGTAGGAGAAGTTGCGATGCATCCTCTTCATCTGAACTGTAGGATGAGTCATTGTCAGAAGAGCAGATGCTGGAGCTGGACAACGAGCCTGAACTAGACGCACTTGAGGAACCGGAGGATGACGATGAAACCGAGAGACGAGACAGAAAGCGTCCAGTGGTGCGCATTGCTGCTCTTCTGGCATCTTCCTCCTCGTCTTCATCTTCATCCATATCTGAATAGGAGCTTAGGCAGTCGCTGGGACAGTTAGGCCCATAATCTGCATATTCACTAAGCCCCAGACCCTGAGGGTGCTTATGCATGTCTGATGAACCTTTAAGAAGATGGCCGGTGTTCCTTTTGGCATCTTTGACTAAAACAACAGATTGGGAGTAGCCCATCGTTGAGGTCAGTTCTCCTATTCCTTTGGCTTCAAAGCCCTTCTCCATTCGCCCACCTCTAGAACTCTGCACCTCTGGACTTCCAAGGAGTAATAATGCTTTTCCATTCTTAGTCTTCGGGGACATTACACCTTCATGGTCCAGTTTCACCAGAAATTCTTTCCTGTTTGCTGTCTTTCTACCCTGTAAACTAGGGGTGCCCTTATTACCAAGTGGCAGGCCTGTCGTCAACTGCTGATTTCCAAAGGAGGTGCAACCATTTGCAATGCTGCTGAATGAATCTACCTCAAAGGAAGTGCTGAAGATGCCTTTGGCAGGGGTGGCAATGGTTGAGCTAAATAATGGGAACATGTCTGACTCCTTTTCCCTCAGCGCTTTCTTAGATGACCCATTAAATTGGAAGAAATCTATGGAAGGTTTCCTTCTGGACATGGTGGCAACAGGCCAGCTAAGAAGAGGAGAAGCTGTCCCTGTCACATTCTCAGACATACAGTTCTTTGATGATGAACTGGTTGATTTTGGCCTTCCTGGTTAGGGCGATAAACAAAGATATTATTATGAGAACATAACCCTCCAATCAATCATGTCAACTCATTTGCATTTTCCAAGCTCTGCTCACTACGTAACTACTTTCAGCCCCTTAGAGAAAACAGAAACAAAACGATATGCCTGAAATTGGTACATACAGCTATGACGTCTCTGTGTTGTACTATTGCAGATAACATCTGCTAAGTTGGAGTTGTAGGACAGGTAGTTCTGAGGTTTTTGTCAGATCTGTGACAGTTAGACTCTATAGTTAAGTTGCATTCAACCTTGACGCCAGTTACCCCCATCCAGAAAAACATTTGCTTAATCGAATAGATCTCATTCTAAACACTGATCTCATCAGTGTTTATATGTTTATTGCACATTATAAGTAATTAAATGTAACAAGTGAAAATGTTAACTAAATTAATCTCTGTTAATGTTTTACTTTGTCCTTAACTATTCCATAGTTTTAAAGGATATCTGGTGAGATGTCTGTGGCTCTTGACAAACATTAAATAAATTGTTTTTGTGAATGTCTGTGCATCAGTTCCAGTAAAAGGAAGCGGGAGATGTAGTGAAGCATATCCTTAGGGGCAAAAACATTGAGGAACCCAACAGGTTCCCCTGACAGAGCTTGTGATTTAGTGACTAAATTATTAATGTTTTGGATTATTTTTTGATAGGTATTTCTCAATGTCTGTTTGAGGCGCAATGCGTGTTTATTCACATCAGGTTAAATGGAACACCTGATAGATATGCAAATCATGAGATAATTTAATCTTACATGGTGCTCTTGCTGAAAAGACTAGCATTGCTGGACTCCAACATATTATATTTTTTGGATGCTGGTCCACCATTAAGACCAGCTTCAAACCAGCATTAACCATCATAAACCAGCGTAGACCAGCATTGGAATTTCATGCTGGTCTAAGATGGAATCCTCAACAGTACCACCTCAGTTTAAGACATGCAACATCAATGTGAGAGGGATTTGGGAAACAGAGAGAATATGGATGACACAGCTGTCGTCTCGCACCTGGTTTCCCTTTAACAACATTCTTTCTGGGCTCCACATTAGCAGAACGCTCTAAGGACACATCGTTCTGCTGAGTTATCTTCTCTTGAGTAGAGCTCTTCCTTCTGCGGCAGGGAGGTGAGACCAGGTGGGCTGGTGATGGCTCTGCACCTATAATACATCAACCATGCCACATGGTTTCAATACAAAGCACAGAAACAGAGCACAATGTCTACATTGCAAAGCATTGGACTTTTTATAAAGATTAGAGCTTCATTGTGTTTTTCTGTAGAAACGTACAATGAATTTGGTAGCCTGGTGGAAGCAGTCGAATGCTTGAGAGAGAAATCCATCCCCGGTCTCCATCGTCAAACTCCACCATGACACTGCCCTCCTTTTGTTCCTCACCTGGAACACATGAAACACATATGACTAAGGTATTTCAACTTTAAAGTTATTTTGGGGCCAATTTAATTCTCTGTTGGAAGAAACAGCTAAAACCAGCCTAAACTTTACTGCTGGTCTGGCCTCCAACCTTGTCAGGCTGGTCTGGATATCTGTTTTAAGAGGGGTTTTGGTCACTTTAAAGTTGATCAGGCCAGTAAACCAGCTGTCCACAAGCTAAACCATATGTACTGTAGACCAACTTGGCCAGGCTGGGAGACCAGCTGGACCATTTTAAAACAGCTCAGACCAGCAAACCAGATTAAACAGATTTAAGCTTTAAGAGTTGTGTCTTAAAAGAAATATCCTTGGTTAAATACAAGTTAAGCTTAACAGACAGCATTTGTGGCATAATGTTGATTACCACCAAAAAAATTAATAATTTGATTCCTCCTTTTCTAAAATCACGGGCCTGGGTAGCTCAGCAAGTGAAAAGGCTTACTACCACTTCTGGAGTCACGAGTTCAAATCCAGGGCGTGCTAAGTGACTCCAGCCAGGTCTCCTAAGCAACCAAATTGTCCCGGTTGCTAAGGAGGGTAGAGTCACATAGGGTAACCTCCTCGTGGTCGCTATTTTATGGTTTTCGCTCTCGGTGGGGCACATGGTGAGTTGTGAGTGGATGCCATGGAGAATAGTGTGAAGTTTCCACACGCGCTATGTCTCCATGGTAACACGCTCAACAAGCCACTTGCACGGATTGATGGTCTCAGACACGGAAGCAACTGAGATTCATCCTCTGCCACCCAGATTGAGGCAAGTCACTACGCCACTACAAAGACTTAGAGCGCATTGGGAATTGGACATTCCAAATTGGGGAGAAAAAGCACAAAAAAAAAATCTAGGTTATAGTGAGGCACTTGCAATGGAAGTGAATGGGGCCAATATGAAAGGTTTAAAAGGAAGAAATGTGAAGCTTATAATTTTATAAAAGCACAAATGTGAAGTTTATAATTTTATAAAATCACAAATTAATTATTCTGTTAAAACCTGTGTATTATTTGAGCTTTAAAGTTTGTCAAAACTTTTTTTGCAGGATTACTGGGTTAACCATGTTATGTTGTCATGTTGAAAAATTGGATATCATTTTACACAGAAAAGGTTAGTAAATGATTTTATAACACTAAAATCATCTTAACAAGTATATTTTTTAAGTCTTGTGACTATACTTTTGAAACAGTGAATATTTTAATGTTTACGTATTGGCCGCATTGACTTCCATTGTAAGTGACTCAGATAACCCAGACTACTGTTTTTTTTTTTTTTTTAAGAAAAGGAGGTACATGTGAAAATAAATTTTAGTTGTAATCATCATTGTCATAAATGCTGTCAATTGAGTTTAACTTGTATTGAACCCAGAATATTCCTTTAATAACCTATTGAAAATAATAAGTTGACATCAGAGCCTCAATTTATTGAGAATAATTAACCAAGAAAAACACATAATTTTTTTTTAATGCGAGTTGTTTTAAGTGCATAGATGGGCACTTTATGTGTATGTGTGTGTGTGTGTGTGTAAGAAAGACATCTCACCTCTACGGACATATCCAGGATACAGACAGCGTGAACGTTCACTCCAGTAGGCGCACACTCTTGTTCCAGCTGTCAGAGTTTCCACCGTCTCCGGGTGTACATCTAAAACCTGAAACACATGGATGACTTTAAAAATTAACCAACACATCACATAGACAGGCAGCCTATCACAAATAACAAGTTGGTTCAGTTAAAAGATACATGTGAAAAACAATGTAAAGAGACTACCACTTTGCAAAAGAATTGATATCTTTGAGGCTTTCCTATAAGGCTATTACAACCACAGGTATCCTCGTCTCACGAGACACTGTTTTTCAGATTTTGTTCCCTTAGACAAGTTCTCAAAATGAACCAGAATAAAAAGACAGGAAATCAGCATTAGTGAATGGGGCGTCTGCTTTGGAACAATTAAATAAAAGAGCGGGGGGTGTGGGGGGGTCTTTTTATGAGGCTGCCAGCTCCCTCCCACTACACAGCACATGCACTAAGGGCTCTTTCAGGCCCAGTTCAAACGGGTCTCCTGTAAAGACGGCCCTTTTGACAGAGGCAGCAAACGGGGAGCCAGTTTTTGGCTGGGATATGCAGGTTTTGATGTTGGAAGTAAACGACTGATAAGAAATTTAAAAGGCAGGACAGAAGAAGGGAGACATCACCGAATTGGGAGGCGAATGGGGACATGCTTGTGTCTGGCAGTGGCCCCCATGTGATTTGATCTACACTTTTTTTTTTTACAGGGGACGTGTGCCGGTTTTTCCAGTGTTAATATTCTTTTTCCTATCACAGCTTAATCTGGGTAGACAACTAAATTTATGCCATTCAATGGTTGATTTCCCCAAATGTAGCTCTGTGGCAAAACTAACTGTTCCCCCAAACAATATAAAAACAGTTGAAAATAGGGGGCATATTTAGGAAATCAGTCAATATATTTACAATATTTTTTGGTGATTATTAATAATAAATGTAACTTTCATTAAACATGGGTGTTTTGAGGTCCAGTTCTGAAAAGTTTTAATGTACAGTGTGTGTGTATACATATATATATATATATATATATATATATATATATATACTGTATATATATACATACCATGGACTGTTCTAATTCTGATTGGCTGGAATATGAAAACAAACCGTTGAATGCACAGGTAGTTCTGGTTTTAGTTTTAGGGGTTGGCACTCCAGAGAAAATGGATTATTTGACTATTATTCATTGTCATTTTCACATTAATGTGGAAAAAATTATGTTACAAACGTGGCAGTGACAGTAAAAGTAGCACTTACTGTATAATAAGGGGAAACCCATACAAAACACACTCTGAAACCTGCAGATTTTGTCCTCCGAGACATGGTATGGGATATCCATCAAGGCTGCACGATTGACTGAATTAAAGAAATCACAATTTGTCCCTGCTTGGTAGTAATTTACAGCAAAAATGCGTTCATCTGTGTTTTGTGAACAACAGCACTTCTCCTTCAGCATTTGAGGCAGAGATGTGTGAGCACGGGGGACCTCTAGTGTCTATAGGCGGCACTTCAGCACATTACATACACAACACATTACGGTTTAAATCATCTTGCATTGCCTTATCAGACCACAAAAGTTGCATTTAAAAGATCCTGATTTCGTTCTCTCACCCTCTGTACAAAACAAGCTAAAAATGGCAGTCAACTTTAAATCTTAGTTTGTCTGAGAAAACGATCAAAATAAATATTTGAGATTGAGGAATGAGAATGTGGGTGTGGAATCAGATGGGAGAAATTACATAAACACCTGTTTGTGCATGAAAATATATGTGTGTGGGAGTGTGTCGTTAAGTTTGTGTCTAAACCTGAGTTTTCCTACCTCATTAATTCCATACTAGTTCCAACACACACACACACACACACACACACACTCATGGATAAGAGCACGAGGGTTGCCAGCAGGGACAATGCTGCAAGCTTATGGGTGAGTCCTCACCTTATGGGTGAGTTGTTGGAGCGTGGTGTATATTCGATGTCAAAGCACTTACTATGCTAGCCTTCACTGAACATATCTCTCTCTCTCTCTCTCTCTCTCTCTCTCTCTCTCTCTCTCTCCTCCCATTTTTGTCTCTCCCAAAACTTGATTCAAGCATATCCAAACACTGGCACAATTGACAAACTCCTCCTAAGCAGGGGCCCTTTGTTTTGCATTTTGTGAACAATCAAGAGCTTTTTGTGTTGCTGCTTGAGGATTGCATCAAGAAGAAATATCATAAGATGTTTTGTGTACTGTACTGAATTTAAGAGTTGTGCTGAGCAAGCTCATTAATGCGTCTTTGAGGGAAACTGGGGACAGGGGGTAGCGCTTTGGATAGGCGGTCCCTAGGCAGCGAGACACTTTTTTTTCACAGCCCATGAAACAGAGAGATGAATGAGAGAAGCAACGCATGTAATGTATTCAAATGAATGCATGCCGACAAAGAGCTGTTGGTTTACAGTGTGTAATCAGCTCCCTTTTTCCCCGTTGGCTTAGATAAACTATGCGTGTAAGTGTAACCCACAGTTCAGCTCCAAAGATGTTGCTAAATAAGAAGATAAATAAATAAAAAAGGATAAAACATGCACTTCTGTACGTCACCCTGGGGGGGCGGGGGGCATGCAGAACTAATAAGGAACAGTCATACACAGTCACAACCTGTAACTGTATATGCAGGAATCTAAAAACTGCTGGACTACATTAGAAGCAGCTAACAGCGAGTACCACCAAAAAACAACCAGGTTGTATTAGCAGAATGCAGGTTCAGCCATAGAAAATCACATATATGGGTAATGAATACCAGGGCCATCATTTCAGCTTGTAATGCCCAAACATGTCTATTATTTTTTTTTTTTAGCAAAATCAATATTTTAGGTTAAAATTAAATTAAATGTATGAAAAGGAGACAATTTGCAAAATGCTGCTTAAAATAGTTAAAAAAGTCTTTAAATATTAGGAATAAAAGACAAAAATGTAATTCATGGATTTCACTCTCTACAGTTTTTTAATGCAAGAACATTAAAAAGGTTCAAATGAAAATTAATATATAACGTGAAAGAGTATACTCAAGGTGTTGTAAATGATCAAAATTGTAATAAAATTTTTCCTTCACTAGTTCATTTTGAAAGGTCCTGTAGTGTGACAAATACATGTTTAAAGTACAAATATTCCATGTAGTCTTTTAATTAATGTGAGGTCACAAACAATGCATGCAAAGATAAAACAATTTGCAAAATGGTTTTTAAAATAGTTTTAAAAAGGTTTTAAACATTAGCAATTAAATGCACATATTTAAAGTGATAGATCACCCAAAAATTTTAATTCACTCATCGTTTATTCACCCTCATGCCATCCAAGATGTGTATGACTTCCTTTGTTCTGATGAACACTAAAAAAGATTTTTAGAAGAATATCTCAGCTATGTAGGTCCATACAATGCAAGTGAATAGTGACCAGAATTCTAAAAGCTCCAAAAAGGAGATAAAGTCAGTATAAAAGTAATCCATTAGACTCCAGTGATTTAATCCATGTCTTCAGAAGCAATCCAGTTGGTTTTGTGTGAGAACAGACCAAAATGTAGCTCCTTTTTCACTCTACATCTTGCCACTGCAGACTCTAGGCATGATGCATGAGCAGAGCGCTAGATGGCGCTATAGGAAGTGTAATCAAGCTTGAAATCATGATCGCCAAGGAGACTGCTTTCAAAATGTATTGTCAAAATGAAGTAATATTTTCACTCAAAACTGATTTTTTTATGCTGACTTTATCTTCTTTTTGCATCTTTTGGAGTTCTGGTCACCATTCACTTCCATTGTATTACTGATATTCTTCTAAAAATCTTAATTTGTGTTCTGCAGAAGAAAGGAAGTCAAACACATCTTGGATGGCATGAGGGTGAGTAAATGATGAGAGAATGTTCGTTTTTGGGTGAACTATCCCTTTAACAGACCTCATGGATTTTTGAGAACACATCCTCTGTGAACAGCCATGCCCATTAGCTATTTTAATTTTATTTATAATTTATATATTTGGTGCAGTGACCATTTTTATTCACCTTTTTGCCTCCGCAAGTTGGGTTTTGACAACTCAATTTTTAAAAGTATGAATATTCCATGTAGTCTTTCAATTGATATGAGGTGCCTGCATAGTAACAACATAATCTTTAATATCTTTAAGATTTTTAAGCTTAAGTACTATAACATGTCAACTTCCCAAAAGTATTTCATGTCAATTACCCATTTGCACACACATAGGAAAACATAGACTCATACACAGACGCTCCCTTTATCACAACCAGATGTTGAAAAGCTTCTTTCCTGATGAATTTGTACTCAATGAGATAAAAAATTAGCAATAAAAGGCACAAATAGATAAAGAACATCTGAATTTCACTCTCAACAGTTAAAGTTGGACCGAAGCCCTTCACACACTAATCAAAGCAGTTTACACGCTTCATGGCTAAGTAACTGCCTATTGGAGCACACTTACACACACACATCACCCAGATGCTATGCTCTTAACTGCTTTAGCAGAGAGAGGCAGAGAGCTGGGCTGGATCCAACCTTGAACTGATGGAGCTCTGGGGGGAACCAGGGGTCTATGAGAGCCTACGAGGGTCTGTGTGAGGGTGGCCTAGAAGGCTGGTTCAGCCTGAGGCCTGTATGGGTAGAAGGAGGGAGTCTGTAGGGGAACAAGCTCTCTGAAGAAGCTTTTGAAAAGAGTCTCACCGCTTCTTGAAGCAGCTGCTCCAGAGAGTAGATCCTGGGCCTGTTTCCTCGCTCTCCGTCAATGACAACACTATAGCTGAAGGAAAGGAAAGATGGAAGAAATTTGTTTTAATCTAGAAAAAGAATAGTATGTATGTATGTATGCTATGTATCTATCTATCTATCTATCTATGTATCTATCTATCTATCTATCTATCTATCTATCTATCTATCTATCTATCTATCTATCTATCTATCTATCTCTTTTGTTGAAAATGTAGGGTTAATGGCTTACATATCAGGCAGGTCCAGTGTATGTACACAGGCGGCGTACAGTAACTCGTCCTCTTTTGAGATTAACACTTTCAGTCCATCCCTCAGTATTTCTTTGGTGAGAGTGCAGTTGGTCAGGGCTGTTTGTGACAAAGACACATTAAAGTAAGAGGACATCTTCCATTGTACCTTTAACATGCATGTGGTTGCATGTAATAGTATGAAAAGGTGTTTGCAAAACAGCATTATATGAGCTGTATATTTGTGTTTGCATATTTCTTACCAGTTAGTGCACTGCCCACCAACTCAGGATCGTCCTCTTCTTCCTCCTCGCCCTCCGAGAAGCTGCTGTCCTCATCCATACGGAATCCCTCATCTGCAGCAAAGCTCTCGAGCAAACGACTGACTGCGCGGCCCTTTGCCTGCTAGCAGCGACGAAGCAGTGTGTTAGACTCATACAGCAACACACACACACTCGCACATCCGTAAATGGCCCCAGAGAGAGAGATTCAGTGCACCAACATTCATTCAAACTCCCATACAAATATATCATAACCTCTCCCAACCTTAACAGGTTCATTCATGTGCACAGCCCTTGGTACCTAATGTTGCTCAAAAGAGCTGTCATATATTAATGTGATAGAGGTTTCGTCACTTGTGTTGATGCTGTTCAGTTTTCATTTAACAAGTGTCCCTAGGGTGAGGTACAGGTGAAGAGTGATGTGTGTCTTTGTTCATATCTCATTCTTTGAGCGGAGCAGGACATTTTCCCCACCCTCTGATTAGGCAGGCAAAGTCCCCTCTCGCATGCCTCGATGATGACCTCACAAAGGGCCGACGGTGACAGCCTTGACGCCTGTGGTGTAAATCCTTTCAAAACTATTGACTGCTTTATTTAGACAATGCATGATTCAGCCTGTGAATTAGCAGGCGGATCCCATCTTATCTTTATGGTGAGCAGATTTACGTGAGCCCCTGACATGATAAACCACGCAAGATTGCATAATCCCTCTCAGTGGGATGAGTTTTTATGGGTGCCAATAGGGCAAAGCATATAGATCTCAGCCACCAGAGGCTAATTCGCTATGTGCTGCTGTAGCCTTAAGGTAAACATGAAATCAAAATGACCCTATTTACTTTCCTAAACCATGTTCCTGGTCTTATTGTGAGCAACTCATTGGTGAAAATGATTAGAAAGGAAAAATATTTGTTTTTCTTCATAATCAAAATGTAATAACTTTTTCTACTGTCATGGTGGCATGGTTTTCCTTTTCTAATGATGTCACCAATTTCTTACTTTTCAACCCCTCCATTCCAACCTCCTGGCTATACCACTCTGGTACATAATGCCAATTTTGCACAATCCAATTAATTACTGGACTAAACTTTTTCTTGTTGAATATCCAATTTAAGGACGTAAACTGGGTTGCCATTTCAAGTTGTCCTTAATAGTTCAGAATAACATTTAGAGACTAATACATGAGGCCACGTCCACACGTAATATATATTTGGTTGAAAACCATTCCAGTGCCAAGCCATTCCAGTGTGGATGAGAGGTGTAAACTAGAGGTTGACTGATAGTGGATTTTGCGAATCGATAACTGATTAATCGGCCAATAGTTTTTAAAGTCTTTCCTTACTATGACATGAACAGGCATTGAGGCTAAAAGAGGAAAAAATATATAATCCCAAAAGCAGTTTATTGTGCAACCAAAATTCCAATAATAATCAGAAAATAAAAAAACATTATTGGTGCATAACATGTGACTTTTAACTGTAAACAAGCCCGAAATACACCAGGGCATTTTATTAAAATAAATTATACTGACTTGGCTCCGTTACAATGTTCCATATGAAAGTATTTAACAAATTGTGTGTGTTTTCTTTATAGCCTATTTTATTGTTGAGGAATAAAAAAATTAGGAATAAAAAAAACTATTGGAAATTCTCGGCATACATTTTTGCAGATAAACTATAGTTTCAAAATGTAACTATCAGCACAGATTAACAGGTACAATCAATATATCAGTCTACCACTAATGTATGTGAGAAAAAATCAATGCAGTTTCAAACTAAAATGTATTAGAATTAATGTAATATGAGTATCTCAAATGGAGAAACACTGGAGTCTATCATTCCATACCTGCTTATTTCTGTTTCTTCTACTCCAAGTGATGTCATCATACTGAGATGATAGTGTTTCTAACCAACAACTCTTCCTCTGAAACAATCAAAGTTAACACGTTAGCACCGTTAGACCAAATATATTTAATCCTCTAAAATGACCTTAAGGCCAGCTGGTTAAATAAAAGTAAGGTCTAGCATCATTTGTTTGTTTGGCTGGATATTTTGTATCCAATGCAATAATATTCAGATATTTTTGGGCGTGACCTAAAATGTCCAAATAATTTTTGAGGCAACTGTAGACACCTTGCCGAGAAGCACTGCAGTCTTCCTGTTGGACCTCTCTCGTGGATTGGATGAGGTCTTGAGGAGCCTAGTGTTGTCAAATGTGTTCTCCCTTGACCCCTCTTTCCACTTGGGGCCAGTCAATCTCCTTCCCTCCTCCAGTTCTGAATGGTTATTGTCAGCACTGACCAAGGCTGGCCTACAGGGGGCCTTCCTTCTCATCCTAATCTCTTCTGGATATGGGAAAAAACATTATTAACTGTTTGTTTGTCAATACATTTAATTTCCTGCATGCTTCAGTCCATATTCCATCTCCTATTAGCAAGTGTTCTCTCTCAAACATTTTTTTTTATTCATAACATTCAGAATTATGATTCCGTTGGACCCAGGCACGTTCGCCTTTTCAGTGAAATCACAAAAATGCAATCAAATATGCCCCCTTTCTGATACACATCCACTTATATGCAATTTTGCAAGGTTTATTAAATGTTGTAAAGTATATGTGAGTGGGTTTTGAACCTATGAACACTTCTGTCAAATTGCAAGAATCATCTAGGTTTCATTAAGTTTAGTATATTTTCTGATTCCCAACCTCTAAAATCCCAACATAACTTCTGAACAGGATGACAGTGAAAGATAAGTGTTGGAGAACAGGGATGTAACATTTACCGAATCCTTGTCTTTCCATCTTGTTCTTGGATTTTTGATTGGTTTCAAGCTTTACGATGGAGCACTGTGAAGGCCGGCTGGCTCCAGACAGTTGCTCTTTAGATGATAGATTCTTGATGCCCTCTGCCCCTTCCTCGATGTCATAGATGCCGTCATCTTCATCTTCTGTGAAAATGATGGATCGATTGAACACACTGACATTTGACTGGACTACAGTTCACAGAGGACATCTGAATCACTCATGGTGAATGCAGCCAGACGATTTCTCTCACTGTATGATTTGTTCGATAAAATTGCATGCAATGGGTGCCAATTGTGGCTATGACTGTCAACGTTCATAGTGACTGAGGTGAAGTCTAGTTTGACCACCAGGCTTTTGCAACTAAGTGTCCTGCTTGAAGCCACACACTCACACAAACACATACACTCACGCCCCAGTGTCACAGATCTGTATTGGCAGATGTCGTCTGATGGCTATGCGTCTCACATAGAGCAGAGATGGCACGGTGGTAGCAGTGTTTGGTGTCAACACGGTGCTGACACACTTGTCACTTACAAGGCACTCGTCAACACTCTCGCATGCTCGAGAAATGTGAAAAGGATCATTTTCAGGGCAATTAACAGAGCGCCAACAACTCCGCCTAGCTTGACCGCAGGCTTAACTCACATTAGTGTTCATTACCGGCATGAATTCATCTCCATTTTATTCAGTTACAGAACTGTGTTTTGTAGAGAATGCTGGAATAGAACATGTAGTGGAGTGCAATTGGGGGTGTAGCATTCTAAACACATCTTGTCACAAGCTAAAGTTACAGCTCAGGTTTTGGCCAATGCATGCCTGGGGAGGTGTCGTCAATTTTTCTAATGGCATGTCAGCCGAGCAGGTAAATGAGAGGGTACGCTGATCACCATGGTGGGATACATTTCTGTCGCTCTCTGGACAGCCCATAACTCACCTGTGTCGCTGTCCGAGGGCGAGATACCCTTCTCAGGAGCTTCGAGCTTGCAATCGGGCTTATTGCGTAGCAGCTGCTGAGTTTGAGTTGTCAGAGCGGAGGAATTCAGGATGGCCTTTGATCTTGCACCTCTCATTAGAGTCCGCTTCCCATCTGATCCCTGGTGGACTGCTGCCACACTGCCTGCTAGGAAAAATATTTTTCAAAGCCTTTGTACAGAGCAAATTGTCAAAAAGCTTTAGGATTTAATATAGGATTAACAAATTTGTTTTGAAAGCTTAGATGCTTTAAAGTCAACATGAAATGTAGTTCAAAACTGACATGCACTCACTTTGAACTTTATTAGGAACACAATAGTACTAATATGTGCACGTTGTTGTCTTCTGCTGTTGTAGCCAATCCGCATTCAAGGTTAGACATGTTGTGCCTTCTAGAATGCTATCAGCTCACTACAATTGTACCGAGTTACCGTAGCCTTTCTGTCAGGTCAAACAAGTCTGGCCATTCTGTGTTGACCTCTTTCATCTACAAGGCGTTTCCGTCCGCAGAACTGCCACTCACTGGATGTTTTTGGTTTTTGGCACCATTCTGAGTAAACTTTAGAGACTGTTGTGCGTGACAGTCCCTAGAGATCAGCAATTGCAGATATACTCTAACCAGCCCATCTGGCACCAACAATCATGCCATGGTCAAAATCACTGAGACCAAATTTTTTCCCCATTCTGATTAACTGAAGCTCCTGACCTGTATTTGCATGATTTTATGCATTGTACTGCTGCCACACGATTGGCTGATTAGAAAATCACATGCATAAGTAGGTGTACAAGAGTTCCTAATAAAGTGCTCAGTGAGTGTATTTCCAAATAAAGTAAGTAAATATTTAGGGCACAATTTTTTTATCCATTGGGAACTGATTGATAGTGAAAAGTGGATGTCACATCATGAGAGGACTTGTGACGTCAGCCAAAAAGGAAATTTGATACAGAGGCAGAGAAAGCTATTACATTTTTACATTAAAGATTACGAAGAAAGACATATTCATTTCTTTGGAATAACATGCACAGATGAATCAAGCCCAATAAGGCCAGGAATGTGTTTTAAAAAAGTAAATATGGTCAATTTTGATATCATGTTGACTCTTATAATGTATATATGTAATTTAGAATTGATTAATGATTAATTTAGAAATCATAATGCTAGAGCTATTGAAAGTCTGATAACTGAAATATGATAACTGTTATCCAGATTATTTATTACAATGTGTATTATTCTTGCAAAATAGATCTTGTTTATTATGTTTACCTGTGTCACTGTGCTCTCTAGTTTTGTTACTATGAGTATGTTCTCTGGATAGATGTTGTGTGATGGTTTTTGATGAATTGCTTTCTCTGTGACACAAGTTCACCAGTCTGGATCCACGATTGGCTTTTTGCTTCAGTTGTGAACAGGCTTTCTGCTTAAACTTAGTGCTCAACAGTCTTGGTCTGCCTCTCGGCCTACAGTGAACCTTCATCTAATAGAGAAAAAGAGAAATAAAATGTAACCAGAGACAACATTTGGGTTGCTTTATTACAGTGCTTGCAAGGATGCCCTGTGGTCATATTTTAAATTCTAACATACACATTTTTTCCCTCTTTTCTAGAATTTTCTGCAATTAATTCAGCTTGAAATGCTTATTGTATAGATTACATTAAAACTTTGTTTTGAAGATAATTTAAGTAGATAAGTAGTTAGGTATACTATCGATTTTATTTTTATTTTTTCCCCTCCCCTTTTCTCCCTAATTTGGAATGCCCAATTCCCAATGCGCTCTAAATCCTGGTGGTGAAATAGTGACTCGCCTCAATCCGGGTGGCAGAGGACGAATCTCAGTTGATTCCACGTGGCTTGTTGTGCACGTTACCTCGGAGACGTAGTGTGTGTGGAGCACTATTCTCCGCGGCATCCATGCACAACTCACCACGTGCCCCACTGAAAGCGAGAACCACACATTATAGAGACCACGAGGAAGTTACCCCATGTGACGCTACCCTCCCTAGCAACCGGGACAATTTGTTTGCTTGGAAGACCTGACTGGATTCACTCAGCAGGCCCTGGATTTGAACTCATGACTCCAGGGGTGGTAGTCAGCGTCAATGCTCACTCACTGAGCTATCCAGGCTCCCGATTTTTAAATAAACCTTACACTTTTTCAGAAATGTAGGATTAAGATTACAAATTAGCCATTGATTTGTTAGAATGGTAAAATATTCACCATTCAAAATCTAAAATTTACATCATTCTACTATTTGCTTACTGAATAGAGCTGATCAGCTGTGACATCAATTTGTAGGCAAACCCTGAAGTTTATTCACCATGGGTTGTAACAAATTACACACCGTCATACCACAAATGTGAATTTTGAAGCCTTATTGAATTACATCCTTTTTTTTTTTAAACACATGGCGGCTTCAAAATTCACCTTTGAGGTATGATGGTGTGTAATTTATGTTGCAGACCAAAACGTCCACAAATAGTCAAGTAATATTTACCACAGACCTTATTTTTCTCATAAGATCAAAAACCCCATTATAAAAACCCATAGGAAAATCCCAAGGGAACCCATGGTGAATTCTATTCCAGATTTTTTGACTACAAGCTAAACAGCTCCATTGCGATTGGCCTTCTTTATTGAATTTATTTGCAATCTGAATTGGTCTCTTCTTTCTTACATGTATTTAACCATCTAGAGCTCCCTTTACACTTATGGGGCTTTTCCACTGCACGATACAACTCGACGTGACTCTACTCGCATTTTGGGGGTTTTCCACTGTGGATAGTACCTGGTACTTTTTTTAGTACCACCTCAGTCGAGGTTCCAAGTGAGCCGAGCCGATACTAAAACCAGCGTCACTGGATTTGACACAGAACATCAACCAGCTAGTTTTAAAATTAGCTACAGCGTTAGCAGTATCATTTGTTCACGCGACTTTCGAATTGTACAAAGAAATGGCTGTGCGCAAAACCATGCCGTGATCAATAAACGAGGTGCAGACGTTCCTCTCGTTAGTGACGAACAAAACAAAAAAGTCTCTCAGGAAGTGTATCAGCTATTGGCCGCGCACGGCTACCACCGGACCGACCAACAGTGTATTTAAAGTGACTAAAGAACTATCAAGGAAATGTTGAAGTGGTTCGACCCAATGGACACTATCTAGACCGGCTAGCAATGGGAGGGACAGTGGCCTCATGATGGAGGATGGTACGTTAACTCTACTCTGCTTGAAAGCTTCACTTTTTTTAGTTGACCAGCCACTGGAAAGCTTGCTTCTAAAACAACCAGGTCAATTTAACTGTTACTCTTGCAACATGCAACAACTGCTTTATGCAGCAAAATGAGCTAGTAGCTAGCAGTCGTGTTATTGTTTATTGTTTTGTGTTGCGTTTGAGATGATGTCAAGGCATTAGAGGTGGCGCAACTATGACGATCAGCCTATAATCCCACCCACGTTGAGGCAGCACTAAACAGCAGTGGATAAGCAAGCGAGTAGAGTCGAATCTAACTGGAACCATAACGTGCAGTGGAAAAGTGCCAATGGAGGACATGCACTGAGTGTAATGACTGTGTAAAAAAAAACAACAAAAAAACCCCACAAATTTTAATGCAGCTCTAATGCAGCATTTAATTTATGCATAACCAACAAACTTACCTAAACCTTCAGCATACTGTGCATATATATATATATATGCACAGTATGTGCATATATATATGGAAGTAGCCATCAGAGGATGGGTACATGGTGGCCATAAAGGGATGGACATGGTCAGAAACAATGCTCAGGTAGGCCGTGGCATTTAAACGATGTCCAATTGGCACTAAGGGGCCTAAAGTGTGCCAAGAAAACATCCCCCACACCATTACACCACCACCACCAGCCTGCACAGTGGTAACAAGGCATGATGGATCCATGTTCTCATTCTGTTTACGCCAAATTCTGACTCTACCATCTGAATGTCTCAACAGAAATCGAGACTCATCAGACCAGGCAACATTTTTCCAGTCTTCAACTGTCCAACTTTGGTAAGCTCTTGCAAATTGTAGCCTCTTTTTCCTATTTGTAGTGAAGATGAGTGGTACCCGGTGGGGTCTTCTGCTGTTGTAGCCCATCCGCCTCAAGGTTGTGCGTGTTGTGGCTTCACAAATGCTTTGCTGCATACCTCGGTTTTAACGAGTGCTTATTTCAGGCAAAGTTGCTCTTCTATCAGCTTGAATCAGTCGTACCTCTGACCTCTAGCATCAACAAGGCATTTTCGCCCACAGGACTGCCGCATACTGGATGTTTTTCCCTTTTCACACCATTCTTTGTAAACCCTAGAAATGGTTGTGCGTGAAAATCCCAGTAACTGAGCTGATTGTGAAATACTCAGACCGGCCCGTCTGGCACCAACAACCATGCCACACTCAAAATTGCTTAAATCACCTTTCTTTCCCATTCTGACATTCAGTTTGGAGTTCAGGAGATTGTCTTGACCAGGACCACACCAGTGGTGGCTGCTGGTCTTTCAAAGAGGGGAAGCTCATTTTCTGCCTACATTATAAACTTATTTACCCTATTTTTTGCACTAAATCAATCTTAGGTGTTGATCTGCCCTGCTGTTTAATTCAAATTTTTTCCTCATAAGGAAGACTTTCAAATGGCTTCGCCAAAATCAGGTCGACGTACGACGCTAGCCTAGCTAGCCTAGCCTACTGTATGAATGAATGAATGAACGAACAAACGAACGAACGAACGAACGAACGAACGCTCTAAAACAAAATATATTCAACTTGGTAAAACTGAAACAAGGAATGTGGTGTATAATTGTGTGAGATGTATTATGCAAATTGACTAGCAATTTCGCCAAACAAATATAAAGAAATAGGTTGCAGCAGTTTGTCTTTCGACTACACTTGAGAAATCCGCGATGGGACTGAGCGCGAAATAGCTTCAGTGACTTCTTATAGTACAGATTCGCTGTCAATCAAAAGGAGATGCAGTCTTTCGACAGATCCTCCAATCATCACGCGGAAGCCCGGAGTCCGGGCCAGCCCACTCCTCATTCACCCCTAGAGACGCTGAGCATCCGTGGGCGGGACATAATCGCAGCATTTATCCAATGACCGTCTATTTTCGGAGCACTGAATAAAACTGTTCAGAGCAGCCCCTTTGAAGTCAATGGACGCTCGGCTTCAACAGGGAAATGCACTGACGCTACGGGAATGTATGAGAAGTAAATCGAGTCAGCCGACCTGCTATATGTAATGTAGCTGATTCTGAACGAACTCGTCTTCGAGATGAACGTGTTCTAACGCATTTTTAGTCAATAAATTGTTTACACAATAGTACATATTTGACCATTATTTTTTGGACATTATAAGGGGAAGCTGAGCTTCCCTTGCAGTCTTAAAGAAATCCCCACTGGACCACACCCCTAAATGCATTGAAGCAACTGCCATGTGATTGGTTGATTAGATAATTGCATTAATGAGAAATTGAACAGGTGTTCCTAATAATCCTTTAGGTGAGTGTATATATATATATATATATATATATATATATATATATATATATATACAGTGAGGAAAATAAGTATTTGAACACCCTGCTATTTTGCAAGTTCTCCCACTTGGAAATCATGGAGGGGTCTGAAATTGTCATCGTAGGTACATGTCCACTGTGAGAGACATAATCTAAAAAAAAAATCCAGAAATCACAATGTATGATTTTTTAACTATTTATTTGTATGATACAGCTGCAAATAAGTATTTGAACACCTGTCTATCAGCTAGAATTCTGACCCTCAAAGACCTGTTAGTCTGCCTTTAAAATGTCCACCTCCACTCCATTTATTATCCTAAATTAGATGCACCTGTTTGAGGTCGTTAGCTGCATAAAGACACCTGTCCACCCCATACAATCAGTAAGAATCCAACTACTAACATGGCCACGACCAAAGAGCTGTCCAAAGACACTAGAGACAAAATTGTACACCTCCACAAGGCTGGAAAGGGCTATGGGGTAACTGCCAAGCAGCTTGGTGAAAAAAGGTCCACTGTTGGAGCAATCATTAGAAAATGGAAGAAGCTAAACATGACTGTCAATCTCCCTCGGACTGGGGCTCCATGCAAGATCTCACCTCGTGGGGTCTCAATGATCCTAAGAAAGGTGAGAAATCAGCCCAGAACTACACGGGAGGAGCTGGTCAATGACCTGAAAAGAGCTGGGACCACCGTTTCCAAGGTTACTGTTGGTAATACACTAAGACGTCATGGTTTGAAATCATGCATGGCACGGAAGGTTCCCCTGCTTAAACCAGCACATGTCAAGACCCGTCTTAAGTTTGCCAATGACCATTTGGATGATCCAGAGGAGTCATGGGAGAAAGTCATGTGGTCAGATGAGACCAACATATAACTTTTTGGTCATAATTCCACTAACCGTGTTTGGAGGAAGAAGAATGATGAGTACCATCCCAAGAACACCATCCCTACTGTGAAGCATGGGGGTGATAGCATCATGCTTTGGGGGTGTTTTTCTGCACATGGGACAGGGCGACTGCACTGTATTAAGGAGAGGATGACCGGGGCCATGTATTGCGAGATTTTGGGGAACAACCTCCTTCCCTCAGTTAGAGCATTGAAGATGGGCACACAGCCAGGATAACCAAGGAGTGGCTCTGTAAGAAGCATATCAAGGTTCTGGCGTGGCCTAGCCAGTCTCCAGACCTAAACCCAATAGAGAATCTTTGGAGGGAGCTCAAACTCCGTGTTTCTCAGTGACAGCCCAGAAACCTGACTGACCTAGAGAAGATCTGTGTGGAGGAGTGGGCCAAAATCCCTCCTGCAGTGTGTGCAAACCTGGTGAAAAACTACAGGAAACATTTGACCTCTGTAATTGCAAACAAAGGCTACTGTACCAAATATTAACATTGATTTTCTCAGGTGTTCAAATACTTATTTGCAGCTGTATCATACAAATAAATAGTAAAAAAATCATACATTGTGATTTCTGGATTTTGTTTTTTAGATTATGTCTCTCACAGTGGACATGCACCTACGATGACAATTTCAGACCCCTCCATGATTTCTAAGTGGGAGAACTTGCAAAATAGCAGGGTGTTCAAATACTTATTTTCCTCACTGTATATATATATATATATATATATATGAGCCAAAACATTATGACCACTCACAGGTCAAGCGAATAACGTTGATCATATCCAAACAAGGCCACATGTCAATGTCTGTGTCGGTTAGATGGTAAGCGAACAATCGATTCTCGTAGTCAACGTGTTGAATTCAGGAGAAATGGGCAGGAGTAAAGACCTGAGCGACTTTGACAAGGGCCAAACTGTTATGGACAGATGGCTGGGTCAAAGCATCTCTCAAACGGCAATGAATGTTGGGGGCTTCCGGTCAGCATTGGTGAGTATCGACAAACCGGCAACAGGGTGTTGGGAACCCAATGCTCATTGATACGCGGGGGCAACAAAGGACATCTCATGTGGTCCGAACCAACAGAAGGTCTACTGTGGCACAAGTCACAGAAAATTTTAATGATGGTTGCGGTAGGAATGTGTCACAACACTGGTCAGAGTGCCCATGATGACCCCTATCCACTGTCAAATGCATCTACAATGGGCACACCGTTTACCTGAGGAAGTAATGGCACCAGGATGCACTGTGGGAAGACAACAAGCCGGTTAAGGGAGTGTGATGCTCTGGGTAATGTTCTGACGGAAAACCCTCAGTTCGGCCATTCATATGGACGTCAATTTGACACATGTCACCTATCTAAACATTGTTGCAGACCAGGTACAGGCCTTCATGGCAATGGTATTTGCTGATGGCAGTGGCCTCTTTCAGCAGGATAATGCACCCTGCCACACTGCACACATTGTTCAGGAATGATTGATGTACATGATGAAGAGTTCAAGGTGTTGCCCTGGCCTCAAAATTCCTCCGATCTCCATCCGATTGAGCATCTGTGGGACGTGCTGGACCAACAAGTCTAATCCATAGCAGCTCCACCTCGCAATTTACAGGACTTGAAGGATCTGCTGCTAATGTATTGGTGCCAAATACCACAGGACACCTTCAGGGGTCTTGTGGAGTCCATGCCTCAGCGGGTCAGCTCTATTGTGGTGGCACGCAGAGGGCCAACAGCATATTAGGTAGGTGGTCATAATGTTTTGGAATTGTGTGTGTGTATATATATATATATATATATATAGATAGATAGATATATATATATAGATAGATATAGATATATATATATAGATAGATATAGATATTTTTTTTGTTTTTTTGCTCTCTTTCATGTACTGGCATTTCCTGCAGGAAATGCAAATAAAAAAAAAATTTAAGCACATGCTCCCTAATGAATTTACATTACATGTATGCATTTGCAGACACTTTTATCCAAAATGACTTCAAACCAGTGCATGCGTTCCCTGGGAATTGAACCCACAACCTTTGGCATTGTTAGTGCAATTATCTACCAATTGAGCTACAGAAAAATCCCCAGGCATGTTCATGCAGGAGATTGTCCATCATAAAACTACCCTTTTTAGCAGTAAAAAGTGATTGACTACAAACCTGTGTGCTGTTGAGACAGTGGTATGGGCTATTGGTCAACCTCTTCATCTTCCTCTTCCTGTCTCCGCCCCCAGCCAACTCCTCCGCTGTCAACAGGCCTGGCCCTGCTCCTGTTTCAACCGACCTGTCCATCAAAACAGAGAGGTATTCATGAGGAGAGTGAAGAACGAAGGATGAAAAGAAGAGATCAGAGGCGAGTGAAGGGCTTGCCTTCCCTCTCCGTGGCTCTCTAATAACCTTCTTTTCAGGCTTTGATGAATGGAGAGGCAGGGGCTTGGTTCCCCGCTGCATGCTTGAAAAATTAGGATCTGACGCCAAACCGAGAAATATCTGAGAGAAGTGCTGGTAAAACAACCTCCCACTCATAATTTTGTTTGTTCTTTTTTCCTCTGTCGCCCTCGTCCCAGTCTCTCCGTCTCTGCTTACTCATTTTCCATTCTGTGCCAATGGTTTCAGGGCTGTGAATTCCAGCATTACATTAATAAAAAAAAACCTTGTCTGTCTTATTACCATATCAATGCATCTGTTCCTGCACAAAGCAGCAGAATTCACTGGCCATCAGGAGGGCAACTGAGAGTGAGTGAGGATGTATGTGTGAATGTGTGTGTATGTGTAGCCAACCATCTAACATAGTGGTTTTAATTCAGAATCCTAAACACAGTACCAACATTTTTTATCATACAAAAGTAAACAAAAAGGTCCTTAAAATGAAAGAAATGTATTAAAATTACCATGAACTGCATATGCCTAACCATAAGCAAAATGATAAATGCTGAATAGGAATAGAGTTTGGTTTTACACACCGCCTTTTATGTCATAAACAAAAGAAAGCATTTTCTCCTCTCTTTTAAAAAAATCTATTTATTTTGCTATCCTATCATTGCACAACTATAAGTTTAGTTGCATTTGTATTATTTGCATTTAGCATTGTTTTATCATCTGCGGTTTGCAACCCACCACAGAACAGACCCACCAGTCCAATAGCAGACCTATTACATTAAAATTAGGCTCAAATACTCTACCCACGTCTATTGGTCTAGTCTCTCATTTTGCAGCATATAAATATCAGTATTTTTACTCTTTTGTAGCAGACAGCTACTTCAAAGACGCCACAGGCTGCCTTAGTCAGTGCTCGGGGCGGGGGGTGGCGGCACAGACATCAGCTGGCCTGTCAGTCACTAGGATGATTGGCAGGTGAGTGTCAGAAGCTGTGTTGTCGTGTGGTTGGTGAAATCCAGCCTCCCATTCCATTGTCATATTGACAGCGGTAGTTACTCTTACTCTCTATGCCAGTGGTATTCAACTGGATTCAGTACCCATATTTTACATTAAACATGGAGTGGCAGCCTAACACAGTGCTATAATTGTTTATCATACAAGAGTAGGGATGTCCAGATACCATTTTGTTGCGAACGTGAATTAGTACCGATGCTTCCTTTTTGGTATTCGCTGATACCAAGTACGATACCAGTTTGTTTTTCCTCTGAATTCCATATCAACAGTTTATTTAAATTGTATCTTCAAAATGGTGTTAAAATAAATTAATTCATTAAAACTTTAATCAAATTAAAATATAACAAATACTTTTCAACATAATATTCTATTATTTTTTATCAAAGTAAGTGCTTTTATAAAGAGCCTCACAGCACAATCAAAACAATATTTTATCAAATAAAATGCAGCATAACAGAGCATCACAGGTGTGACATATTGCTTGAATAAAATACAATTAACTATTGATTTATTCTTATTAGTAGCAATAGCGTTACAGTGAATATTACAAGACTATACAGTATTGATCTATTTCTGTCATACTTTTTTTTCATTTAAATGTACCTTTTATTTTGGTGGAGCTTATAATTTAAAGTGTTTGTGTTATGACAATAGCTTCTCAACCTGGCAAAACCAGTCTATGTGACTCAGAGTGCTTATTAAACTGCAAAAGGCTGCTATTTAATTTAATAAATATGTTGTCTGTATGTGCCTCGCGCTACAAAGTATTAGTCAAGGTTCTCTAAAACGTATGAGCACTTTGTGTCTTTATGTCAGCACAACACCGGATCTACACATTCACAAGTACTCACATATGAAGCACGCAGCACATGCAAACTACTGTATATATTTATCTAATTAAATCACAGCCTTTGCGGTTTAATAATCGCACTGACATAACATGATTTTAATTTGTGTACTGAATGCTTACGGAATGACATTCATAATTCAGATGATATCGGTTTTAGGTATCAGAGAACATTTACCTATTCATATTAGCATCCACCTAATTTGGCAAGCTTTTACAAAGTGACATGAATTTCCCCTATAATTCCATAGAGATTGTACGTACAACCTTTGACATCAACAACAATAGATATGGAAAGCACTTTCCCCTCCCTTTTAAAAGTTGATCAGCCTGATTTATTTTGCTATCCAAACTATGCACAATTATATATTTAGTTGCATTTCATTATTTGTATTTAGCTGCTCCTGATCCTATCTGAACAACCCACTATTTGAGCTACACCAAGAAAGTGGGCGAGTTTCTGTATAAAAGAATGTTTTCAAAAGCAATATAAAAAAACAGCCATATAGAAGCCCTGATGGGAAGGAATGGTACCAAATTCATATCACATGTATGTCTAACATAGACACACACGCATTGCACAGGCCCTGCAAAGCAGGCAGCACTGGCTGTGTTGAGCTCTCTTCTCTTCCTTTCAGCTGTCTGAACACTGGCTGTCTGCCCTTTACTCTGGCCGGTGCTGTCAAAAAGAATCAGTGTCCCAAACACACAGACCCTGTCCCTCCTGCTCAATACAAAGAGCCGCTGCGTCAGCTAGAGAGGGAGGGAGGTGCCCACAGAGTGAGAGAGAGAGGCAGGGATACATGACCCAGGATAGATGGGTGGAAGGGAGGATGATAGGTGGACCATGGACCATAGAATGGACCATGTTTCACAAAAAAAAATTTCAGTAATCACATGCTTTTTTTTTTTTACAAATAGTTTGGCAACAGACAGACATCCCCAAAATCAAAGACAACACAAAAGAACAAGTGACGTAGTGAAGTAAGAAAGAGAAAGGAGAGAGAGAGAGAGAGAGAGAGAGAGAGAGAGAGAGAGAGAGAGAGAGAGAGAGAGGAGCATTCCAGAGGGAGTTGCTCGGCTGACCAGACCTGCGGGGCTGAATCGATGGACACTAACCTCTATCGACCCACCACCACATGTGGCATGGACACACCTGTCTACACACTATTCTCCACCTCTGCACCTAATGAGTTCATCCAAAAACATCATATTACCATATTATCCACAACCCCATTCCAAACATCCCCCTCAAAACACACCTGGAGATAAATTATTGGTTATTTGGAAGAAGAAACTACTCGTAACAGACCTCAGGGGAAGTGCAGGGAAATCTTTAAAAGCAGAGCATTACCGAGAGTAAAGAGAGTGTTGAGTGCACTTTCATTTCTCCTCCTTGTAGCACAAGTACATCCATCGACAGATCCTCTCTTTCTGTTCTTAGTCCTCAACTACTGCCCTACGAAGTCATTAAGGGCCTTAAAGGGATAGTTTACCCAAAAAGAAAACATTTTTCAAACCAGTATGACTCTCTTTATCCTGTGGAACACAAAAATGCAGTGTATTATTATTCACTTTCATTGCATCTTTTTTCCATGCAATGAAAGTGAGTGGTGATTGAAACTAAGCCACTGAATAACATCTCATTTTGTGTTTCATGGATGAAAAAATGCCATGCAGGTTTGAAACAATATGAGGGTGAGTAAATGATGACACAATTTTCATTTTTGGGTGAACTATCCTGTTAATATAGGCTCAGTTTTATATATATTTTTAGCATTCTCAAAACAGAGAATAAAGCAGTGTCTGTAACAACTAAGCATTTTCTCTCTGGCCGTGTGCATCCACAATTCAGTTCTGTTTTTAAATGCCACATAGAGTCTCTTAAACCCCCAAGGCCCGAGAGACCAGGTAACCATTGAAACCTGATTAGTAACCCGACACCAGGTCCAAGGCAGGGTTTGGTGTGCGTTTGCTCTAGCTTCATGAGGACTGTGGCATGGGTGTCTATTAAAGAGCTTTGAGAGAGCGGGTTTGACAGCCCCCCCAACTCCACTCTACTCTGCCTGTCACCACCCAAAGATGACCTTCCGACCCCGAAAGCCCCCTCTAGTCCTTGTGTCAACTCCATGTCACATTCCTGCTGTTGAGAGGGAGCGAGTGTCTGTGTTTGGGTGTGTATGTGTGTGTGTGGGTCTGAGTGAGTATGCTGGTAGGAGAATTCACAGTCCCCTAATTACGAACCCCTTCCCTTCTGTGAGGTCAGGATTACACAGTAATGCTATTTAGAAAAGGGCATTGATTAGCAAGACACAATCATCAAGCAGAGAGAGAGAGAGAGAGAGAGAGAGAGCAGAAGGAAGAGAGCAATAGAAAATGGTCATGTGGGTGTGCATGTTCATGCCGTGCTCCCCTTCACAGTTGAATAATCAAATTCTAGTATTTTCTCACTGAAAAAAGATGCTGAATGTTGCTATTATTTAGCAATAAAAGCCTCACTCATTCCAGTAGGCATATATATTATATCAGGTAAAACTTTACACTAAGATTCCGCTCGTTAACATTAGTTAATGCATTAGGTATCATGAACTAACAATGAACTAACAATGAACTAAAAATGAACTACAATGAGTTTATTCATTTTTTGCTCATGTAAATGTAAAAATACAATTGTTCATTGTTAGTTCATTGTGCAGTAACTATTGTTAACATATATTAGTTTTGATTTTAAAATTGTATTACTTTGTTGAAATTAATATTAACCCAGATTAATAAATGCTGTAAAGGTATAGTTCATTGTGAGTTCATGTTAATTAATGTTATTAACGTCTGTTAACAAATGGAACCTTATTACAATGTGTTGCCAATATATAAACTCTTCAAGCTATTTCATGTCCCACTGGCTGATTTTTTATAAAAACAAAAACATTTTTTATTATTACTTTTTTCTTTTTGTTATATGATCATGTTCATACTGACTTGGAATCTTTTTGCTAGTCATTCATAATTTATTTTTAGCTCTTTTGAAATGCCTTATATGAATACATTTGACTGTTTTGTTCCCTTGTCCCACACCAAGACTTTCAATATTAAATTATGAAAATCTATTATAAAACAAATAATTACTTGTTTAAAACTAAGATAAGCAAAGAGTGAAATAAACAAACCATTTCACAATGTATTGTGTGAAAATAATTTCTATAATTTCTTTTTAAATTACGACTGTTCCACATTTCCACCACAACAAAATAAAGTTTTTACAGAAGTTAGTGTACTTGTCATGAAGAGCATGCTTGAGTGATGTTTGAAGAAAATAAAGAAAATTCAAGGTAAATATGACCAATATCATCAATTTCCAATCAACCTGTAATTTTGCCAAATTATGAATAAAAGAGTTTTATTTCAAAAACTTTAAAAATGTCATTTCCACCACAGAATTCTATTAAACATAATACATATTTTGAGATGCAATGGAAATTATACTATGGTGGAAAGTTTCATGATTTTTAGAAAAAAATTACAAAATTAACAAAAAGATCCCAAATATGACAAATAAAATGGCGAGTTCTGCAGTTACAAATACAAGATATAAAGTTTGCATTATGAGGCATGACAATGTACCATGACTGGTATAAACTAATTTCAGAAGTACATTTTCATGCGCAGTTAGAATTGAGGTAAAGCAGGTTTATGCATTATTGAGCTACAGTCTTTATCTCTCTGTCCAAGTAAACATGACTCTGCTAAATCGAATATTTGAAGAAAGGAAATTAGCTGAGGAAGTATTAAATACACACCATGCGTCACCTCTGTCTTCAATGCCAGACTGATTAATGTGCGTACATGTTGGACGATGTCGAGCTACAATGGTCTGTTTGTCCAACTTTACCAAAACTGACTAGTATGATTTCAGTCGGGATAAAGCAATTAACATAAAAAAAAAACGTGCACCTTAATTGGTTAGGCCATGCTCAAATAATGCATATCACATGACAATCCTGCTCTTTGCGCTAAGATGGTATTTGATCCTCTTGGCAATGCCACAATGACCCATCAACACTCTTAACCTTGTCGAATAACCACTGACCTCTCACAGATTTGGGCTGATGCCAAAGGATGTTACACTTTGTAGTACACCAATGCAAAAGGAGAATTTATCAATATCGTGACCAGCACATAAAAAAAAAAACGACCCTTCTCTTGACCCCAAAACAACGTATAACCTCAAATCAAATAATGCTGACAAACACTCAGGTAGTTGTTACCCTTCAAATGCTCAACAATTCACGTTGTCTGCCATCAAACGGACACAACTCATGGCGAGAAAGTTAAACCCTCACTAAAGGCACTCTAAAAACAGGCTTTTACGACTCTGATAAATTCTAGTGATGGAAGTTGCCATTTGTTTATTTGGCAGGGGAGCTTTATGAACGACAGGGATAAATGTGCGCTGGCTATAGCATGTGTAATTAAGCTCGGGCTTCTGCTTTTCATTAGCATGCAGCTAATCAAACAAAGGCTAGTAATAAAATGGGAGTTTTGTTAATCAGGTAGGGTAAACTTCATTTGACCGAGTTTATCAAAATGTCTGAGCGTAAATAGAGGTGTATCTCAAGGGACTACACTCATCCATCAGGGTGATAACTTGAAGCTCTGACTTTGTGCAGGCAATTGGTCTTCACATTTTATCAAATTAATATCGCAAACGCATCATGGGTTAGAAGGGAGTCGCAACACTTGTAGATAATCAATGAAAGTTGTAAATATGATTAATGACGGCTCTTTGCACTGATTAAGCACTTAGTCTGCCTTGTTTGAACTGATGGGAGCCTTCTAGACTTATTTACGCACACACACACACACACACACACACACACACACTTACTCTCATAATAAGTGGTAGTGTCAGATTGAACATGCACATGCATGCACTTTCTCAAACATAATCTTTAAGAATACCGACACACCTCCTAACTATACTTTATTATTAATGGATGTGAAGCGTTTGGCTACAGGTAAGAAATTATTTCCTCACACTGGTCTCAGTATGACTCTAATTTAATCACATCTCTCTCTCTCTCTCTCTCTCTCTCTCTCTCTGTCTCTCTCTCTCTCTCTCTCTCTCTCTCGAATCAGTGGATGAGCATTTTCATTATTAATCTGCAAGACAAGGCCCTGAACAAGCAATGAAACTATAACAGAGTCAGTTTTAAAGGAATGCTCCAGGTTCAATACAAGTTAAGCTAAACTGACAGCATTTGTGGCAATTGAATCTGCCGTTTAAAAAAAAAAAGCAAAAGTCATGGTTACAGTAAGGCACTTACAATGGAAGTGACTGGGGCCAGTCCATAAACCTTAAAATACACACTTTTTCAAAAGTATAGCTATTTAAATAAGTAAAGCAAAATGAGATGTTTTTGTCTGTAAGCGCTTTTCATGTGGAGTTCAAAGTGGTGCTGATGCCCTGATATGAATCATGAACACAGCTTCACGAATGCTGTAGCAAAGAGGATAGACACAGTCTGCCAGCAGATTCATATTTTGGAGGATGAGAGTTTAAGAGATTTAATGCCATTGTCATGAATATGCAACCTGTGTAGAGACTAGTTCTTTCAGTTAGTCAAACTAACACTTAGACTTTGGTAAACGTTTAATGTTACTTAAATTGGTGCTATTTTAGTGCATTTCTACCTTTAGATAACAAAGCATTATATTGTACATATTCTTGTGTTATAGGAATAAATGCATTTTGACAGGAAATTAGGCATATTTAGAGTCAAATTTCAGTACTTTGAAAATCTGCGATTTAATGTGATTAACTACGAAACATTATGCGATTCAAATTTTAATCAACAGACAGCACTAGTGTAAACATGATTTAAGTGTGGAAAGCAGCATTACTGTTAAGTCATCATGAATACAAAGATGTAACACTATATATAACTTTACAAAGATAAGGCTAGTAAACAAATTTATCACACTAAAATCATGTTAACACACACAGGGGTGTAGATTTCACAATAATCACAATAATCAAAACAAGCAAGTACAGCCTTCCTCCGCGTCTGAGACATCAATCTGTGCATCTCATCACATGGCTCGCTGTGCATGACACCGCAGAGACTCTGCATGTGGAGGCTCATGCTACTGTCTACGATCCATGTACAACTTATGAGCGAGAACCACTGATTTTGACCACAAGGAGGTTACCCCATATGATTCTACCCTGCCTAGCAACCGGCCACTTTTGTTGCTTAGGAGACCTGGCTGGTGTCACTCAGCACACCCTGGATTCGAACTCGCGACTCCAGTGGTGGTAGTCAGCATCAATACTTGCCGAGCTACCCAGGCCCTCTACGATTTTTACTTTTTAATGAACGAGGGACGAATTTTAAATATCTTTTGTGGTAATCAACATTATGCCACTAATGGGGTCGATTGAGCCTAAAGGAATAGTTCAAAAATTTTAATTTTTGGGTGAACTATTGCTTTAACTTCTATTGAACCCCTAAACATTTTTTTTAGATGGTTTACTCTCTTCGTGAAGACATTCCAGACATTAAACTCTCACAAGTATGAAAACAAATATACAAAAAGAGACACTCACTTGACTTTTTTGGGGTATCTGTGGAAATCAGGGGTGCCGATGTGGACTTGCGCTTCCTTGGCCTTCCCGGTCCTCGACGAGCAGGACTGCACGAGGTCTCCTCTTTCCTGTAAACACACAAACACACACAGAGCCCATCAAACACTCTGCTTCACACTAATGATGTTGAATGAAATTAAACACTAAGCCATCCTGATTGCGAGAGTGGACTGGTGAAAAGACTTAAAGGAATAGTTCACACAAAAATGAAAATGTGCAGATAATTTATTCACCCCCAGGCCATCTAAGATGTATCTGAGTTTAAGATTTTTAGGAAAGTATTCCAGGCTTCTATCTCCAACCAATGCAAGTAAATGGCCACCTATTTTTGACGGTCCAAAATGCATATTTAGACAAAATCTAAATAATCCACACGACTCCAGTCGATTAATAAACAACTTCTGAACCGAAACGATGGATCATTTTCAGAAACGAAATAATACTTAAATACTTTTTAACTACAAATTTTCACTTCCGTCCAGCTCTGGGAGGGGTGAGGTCACGCCCTGTGGCGTTTACAATTGTTTTGGACTGTTTTAGTTTTTGGACGCCGCTTGGTCTGTGGTTGTTTCTCTTGTAAACAATGATGCACTTCCTGCCTCCTCCTCCATGCATGACCTGGCCAATGAGCTTACGTCACGTGAGAGGTCACGACCTCACCCCTCCCAGAGCTGGACGGAAGTTAAAATGTTTAGTTAAAAAGTATATTGTTTTGATTTGTTTCTGAAAATGATCAATTGTTTCGGTTCAGAAGTTGTTTATTTATCGACTGGAGTCGTGTGGATTATTTTATTTCTGCCTAAATATGCATTTTGGACCGTCAAAAATTGGTGGCTGTTTACTTGCATCGGTTGGAGATAGAAGCCAGGAATACTTTCCTACAAATCTTAAATTCTGTTTTGATGAAGAAAGAAACTCAGATACATCTTGGATGGCCTGAGGGTGAGTAAATTATCAGCAAATTTTCCTTTTTGGGTGAACTATTCCTTTAAGCACAGCTCAGCTTATGCAAAGTGAGCTCAGCACACGCTGGGTGGTCTCTACGGTGCATCACAAAGGGACAGGTTGAGTGCTGGAGAGAGAGAGCATGTGTGTGCTGACGATCGAGGGGATTTCAATTTCTGTGCTTGTGTGTAAATGGGTTTCGAAAGGTGTGCGGAGTGTATGTGAATGTCGAAGGGTGTGGGTTTTTTTGTGTGTGTTTGTTAAAGTGGTCTGTGGTTCACTCACTGGTGGTCATGTTTTCTCTGTAGCTTTGCCAGCTCCCTCTGCTTTTCCTTGTAGCGCCGCTGCAGTTCTGCCAGACGCACACGCATAGCTATCTCCTCCCGATCCAGCGTTTCCATGGTAGCCTTAACAGGACACACCTACACACGCAACCACAAACTTAAATTAATTTATAGTATGCACCGTAACTGCTGACAATACATCTATATGCCTGCCAACATTGTTTCCTTGAGAGTTTAATTTGTGTTAAATGAACAAAATTCTAAGATATTAAGACAACATTTATATACAGTTCTGTGCAGATGTTTTAGGCAGTTGTGAAAAATTGTGTATAGTTGTTAGGGTTAGGTAAGTTGTTTTAAAAACTTATGACATCCACAATATTTATTTATAAATTAACTTCATACAAAGTGCAGAAACATAAAAAAACAAAATTACTATTTGGTGTGACCACTCTATGCCTATAAAATAGAAAAATTCTCCTAGATATATGTTTGTGCACAGTTTTTCAAGGTTATTCTCCAAGCATCTTGGAGAACTTGTCACAGTTCTACATATTTAGACTGTCTCACTTGCTTCAGATTAACTCAATGATGTTGAGATCTGGGTTATGTGAGGTCCAAAACATCTGTTATTCTATTTGCAAATGGAATGTATGGGAATCTAAAATTGATATTTCCTGTTGACTCATTAAAGCAGAAGATGGATGAAATAACCATCAAAACAACCACAATACAAATGTTTTTTGTGAAACATCTAATGTGCCTAAAGTTTTTGCTCAGTACTGTACATGGAAACAAATTTTGACTACAGTCAAAACAACTGACCTCATTTGTGAAATGAGCAGAATTTATTTTTTTTGTAAATTGTTTATAAAACCACTGATTTTGCATACATCGTTGCAATGAATTGAATGCGACAATTTATGTAAGAATAGTCAGTTCTGTTCGTGTTTTGTAAATGCTGCCAATGTAAATAAATGAACGCGATCAACATTCACCGTTTCAGAGCGCGGTGTCCACTTGCACTTCCTGCGCAGATTGAGGATTCTGCGTAGGGGGGGGACTGAGTCTGCTGTGATGGGCGGGGCCAGCTCCAAGGCGCGAGCGGCAGCGAGGGTTGCCAAACTTTGGAGGTCAAAGGTCAACATGTCATCTTCTGTAGGAGAAATATCTAATTAAACCAGACCATCAAATAATTATAAAAGGGAAAAGTGTAGTTACAAAATATTATATTTGTATTTTAATCTCAGCACAAACATGACGTTTTGAATGTGATTGTGCACCGGTATTAGATGAACTTCAGGTGTACAGGCTTTACATGATCTTTTAAAACTCACGATTGATTTTTTTGTCCAATGCACATTGATTGATTTATTGGCGAGCACGCAGACATTCGCTGTTGTCTGAGATGCATCAGGGCATATTTACACTACTGGCATCTACACTACAAATACAATGTGGTCACATGGATTTGTGGCCACCACCTTATGTGTTTTGAGTGATGAGATACAGTAAAAACATTCCCACATTTAGCACCCAGTTTACACCTATATAGTACAGTGTACAAGTATTATCAGATCACCCTAGACGGATGTTAATACCAGGTATAAACGGTGCCTCTGTCTTTCCATACACATTCAAAAGTGACCAAGCAACACAGACATCCAGTCTGTCCATGTGGATGCAAGCAGAGAAACCTGTAAAGGTGGAAAAATGAAGAGAGAGGAAAGCCTCAAACGGTACAGAGCCACCTCCAAGCACGCCGCTGTTTCCTGACTGCACTTTGTGCTTTCAGAGGCTGAATGAGCAATGATGATAGCTATTAACCAGAGAGCTTATCTCTGTACATGAGGCTTAGATGCCAGGAGCCATGTTACAGAGAGAACAAGACCAAGAGAGAGAGAGACGAAGAAGGGGGAATTCTCAACATTTATCACTGTCATTAGGGCAGTCCACATGCTCAGTCTCCACTCAGCCATTGAGGCTTGAATATTCATGACAGCCAAAGCTGGCCTGGGGATACTGAGTAGACTGTATGTAAGTGTATGTATGAGAGTCTGGCTGTGTTAGCGAGCGAATGCAGCTTGTGATTCTGTTGCGTCACAGTAAGGCAGATGCACAGTATGGTTTCAGCAAGGAGAGAGACTGAATCAGAAGGAGGGGTGGGGGAGAGAGGCAATAAGAGGTAAAGTGTTTATTGAGCTATCTATTTATTCGCAAACATCCCCTCATTACCAACATGGAAAGAATCCAATTTTCTCCTCCAAGGGGAAATGCACAGCGCATAAGCGGACCTGTGTGCGGAGGGCAGAGAGCAGGAGGAGATTAAAAAAGAGAGGACATGAGAGGAGGAGGGAGAAATGTGTAAGATAAGTTGTATAGGCTTTTTAAGCATTATCCCATGAGAAAATTGCATTGCTCAATTGCTGCATGTGTCATTTAAGTATTAACTTTGTCTTAGGTGTTTCTCCTAATAAATATTAGAAAATATGCATGATTTTTCTTAATTTCCAGCAATAATATCTAAGCATCCTTAAAACAACAAATAAATGACTTGAGAAGCAGAACGACATAAGATATTAAGTATTTCAAGCAAATTGAGACATTGCCGAAATTTCTTCTGTAACTCTAGAAGAAACACGTGAGATTACTAGGATCTTTTTCAGGAGAAATATCTGAGAAGCAGAAGACTTCCAGAAAGCCTCTTACGTTTTTTCTACCAGATATTAAAGAGATCTCATATGTGATTTTTATGCGTGATATGTCACTTTCTTACCAGATAGCAGCTTGAATGAAAATTCTCTGCTGAAGCAGAGAGAGCAAGAATGAAAAAGTAAACAAAAATAAATAAAGAAAGAAAGAAAGAAAGAAAGAAAGAAAGACTGGACTACAGTGGTCTTGGAGGTTCTTAGGTTTCCCAGTTGGCTGAAATCATTGTGCCACTTTTAGCCCTGTGTTGGTCTATCTGAAATGAATGCCCATCGTCTGCCGTAACAAGACCGGGGGGGACAAGAGCTTTAGAACAGGGGATAGAGTGATAGCGGACAAAAGAAGAAGTATGAGAAGGATGGAATAGCCGAGGCCCAAAAAAGAAAGAAAAATGAGAGAGGAAAGGAGAGGAGGAAGAAGAGTAGGAAAGGTTGAAGACAGTAACACTCTCCGGGTGATAGCTGAGAACATTTTGCCTACAAAGCCAGTAAAAAAGACCATAAAAGCAGTATGCCTTGGTATCACTGACCAATCGATAACAACTACTAACAATACTTCAAAGCACCTCTCAAAATCTATATAATATTATCACTCGTTATTTGTCTGCACTTCCCAATGCCCATAACAGCACAAGGAATGTTAGCTGAGCGCCTGAGACCTCTACAATAGATAAGGATCCTTGAAATCAAATCTGTAAATCACTGCAGAGTAAACCCAATCGCAAATGAAATCCTTAGCCGGCGAGAGACTGGGTCCTGACAGCCAGCACGGGCCACCTCACCTCCAGTTCTTTAATAATTCAACGGCGGATGTGTTTATTGATGGCTTCTTCCCTGCTGTATCGGGCTTCATCTTATTCTCTTATTAGTCCCTTTAGTGCAGCTTGCTTGGACAAGAATTCCCCAACAGATTACATCCCTATTTTAACATGGGTGGAAACTGCAGTCAAAGAACACAAGCACACACACAAACAGCCATAACGATGCAAGGCGCTAAATGCAGATCGTTTTTTTTTTCTGTATGGTGTGAGCGTTTGGGATTTCTCAACTGCTAGAAGATGCTGGTGTAAATAACAACATCCTTTGGCAGAGAGACACTAAACGGTCCCTGGAAAAGTAACAAGGCTTTAAAACAGGACTCACAACAATGGGGCCTAATTAGCTGACAACAACGGCATAGTCCTGAGAGAAAAAAAGATCAGCTGCTTTTACCATTTCATCAAGGGAAATTCTACAATGCTTAATGTGGAAATTGTCTGACAAGGCTTAATGTACTAAAACAATGGCCAAGAAGAATAAAATATTTTTTAAACATTACTTGTAATGAACATTATCTACAACCAAAAGCAACTGATGATCCATGTAGAAAGGCAATATTTTACATTAAATGGATAACTTTCTTCAGTGGAATACAAAAAGAGATGTTAGACAGTATGATTGTCTTAGTCACCATTCACTTTCACTGCAATTCTTTTCATACACTAAAAGTGAATGGTGACTAAGGCTGTCAGCCCCTAAAATTCTGTCTAACATCTCATTTTGTGTTCCATGGACGAGAGAAAGTCAGTAAATAATAGCAGACTTTTATCTTATGTGAACTATCCCTTTAAGTGTAAGGCTGTTTCAAGGAAATAGATTAATGCAAACTTTTGTGCACTGCATTGAGCTCAGTATGTCCAGTACAGTCTTTATCATCAATATGGTGCAAAATTTATTTTGTCTTCCAAGGTCAATGGTTTTCTATGGCAAAAAGTTTAAAACATCAAACTTAGCCATTTGCATTTAGATTTTTGGACCATTAAGGTGCAATGGTGCAAAAATGTTGGTCTCAGTAAGTTAACTGTTATGACTTTTCTTTCTTCCGTGAAACACAAAAGTTCAGTCACCATTCACTTGCATTGCATTTTTTTCATACAATGAGTGTGCATAGTAATGGTGAGACTAACATTCTGTATAACAACTCCTTTTGTGTTTCAGGAAAGAAAGTCATACAGGTTTGGAACAACATGAAGGTGAGTTTTAATATCTTGGTAAACTAACTCTTTAAGCAATGTTTAGCTTTTCCTTGTAACCGGTTTCTATGTGCGAGATAAAATGTAAGGTAAAAATATTGTTGTTTAGGCAGTGAAAAGTGTTTATAACAACTGGCGTGCAAGAGAAATGTATTACTATTTGGTCATTGTTGTAGTACATCAAGCCATGTTAAGTGTTTTGCAAGCTAATCGTTTTAGAATGTCCCCATCAACTTTCCACTGAGGGACTCGGAGGGCTGTGGGAAAGCAGGCAGCTTTTTTCAATCTAAAATGAGGCTTATAAAAGTGATCAAACAGGTTGAGGAGCAGGGGCAGCGGAGCCGTCCCTCAGGATGACTGAGTGGACACAGTCCAATCCGGCAGACCCAGGGGAGCTAGCGATCATTAGAGCTGCCTTTTAAGACAGGCTGAAGCCCTCTAAAAACACATCCCCCTTCTCCCCGCTCCATCTTAGTCTCTCCCACAGGAAGTGCTGAACCCCAAAAGGATGGGGAGCATTTGATCTTTAGGCAGGAAAAGACGGCAAGAAGACTCGCTAAGTGTGAGTAAGTGCACAGCTGAGTGAATGAGTGTGTGTATGCATACAGCAGGTCCAAGGAAAATATATGTGTGCGTTTATGTATGTATCTGTTTGAAAGCTGGACATTCAGCAGAGTTGATTGTGTATTTGTGTGTGTGTGTTTGCACACATTGTCAGGATGGATGCATGGGGGGGGCCTTTGTTATCTTTCCTTCACACAAAGCCTAGAGATCTAACTAGGCTGAAATCCTAATTGTTTGCACCTCTTTTTGTGATTAGAGGAAAAACAAAATGAAAGCCACTGTCGTAGTCTTCCCCTGCTGCCTGTATCACAGTGCTCGTTCAAATCACTGATGAGAAATTAAATCATGTTTGTGATTGGATGTGCTTTCTATTGCGATAAGAAAGAACAGAACAGCTGTTTGCTGTCTTTTTACCTGCCTTCTGGAAACCTATTGCTGATGGAAATGCTACAAGATGGAGAGGCTTTTAAAAACCAGAGGAGTCGATGTAATGTTGGCATACTGTATGTTAGAAAGGATGTATGTTTAAGATTGGAGGAGACCATTATAAGGTTTTTAGGGGGTCTAACACCCCCAATGAAAGGGATAGTTCACCCAAAAATTACAATTATCTCATCATTTACTCAATCTCAAGCCATCCCAGATGTGTATGAGTTTCTTTCTTCTGCAGAACACGAAAAATATTTTTTAAGTATATCTCCACTATGTAGACTAATAGAATGCAAGTGAATGGTGACCAGACATTTGAAGCTCCATTAAACACATAAAAGCAACATAAAAGTAATCCATATTACTCCAGTGGTTAAATCCATATCTACAGAAGTGATATGATAAGTGTGGATGAGAAACAGATCACTATTTATTATTTGACAATAAATCTCTACTTTTCTTTCACATTCTTTCCACATTTTGAAAATGGAAGTGAAAGTGGAGATGTATGGTCAAAAAGGATTTCACCAACACTTATTATATCACTTCAGAAGATATACTAAGCCACTGGAGTCATGTGGATCACTTCTATGTGGCCTTTATGTGATTTTTGGAGCTTTATAAGTCTGGTCACCATTCACGTGAATTGTATGGACCTACAGAGCTGAAATTCATACACATCTGGAATGGCATGAGGGTGAGAAAATTATGAGAAAATTAAAATTTTGGGGGGAATTTAAAGTTTGAAGTGTGTGTGTGTGTGTGTGTGTGTGTGTGTGAGGGGTGTATATAAAATAAGTTTGTACGTAAAAATGCTATATACTTTTTAAAGTATTTTCAAATGTTTCAGTAACAAGTTGGTATACAGGTTAGTTAAGATGTGTATCGGATGCTCATAGACAGAAATTGTTCACCTATTAGGTAATCATAGCAACAGTAGCCTGCTTTAGCAATTTCAATTCATTTTGACCAATATCAGATGAAACATTGACAAAACATAAGTATTGCCTCCCAAATCGCATACTTCTGCAGTATTCTAAACCATTTCGTTGTCTAAGTAAGTTGTGTAAGTAGTGTGTTCACACTGAAAATGCAAGCTTAGCTTACGGTTAGCAAGCTGCAATGGGGACCTGACAAAAAAGTTGTAATTACTGGTTAATGTGGCAACAAGTTACATTTCTTTGAAGACAGCATCTTACAAATGTGAGTTGAATGCTTTACCATCACCCACATTTGGTGAATATGTAAGATTTTTTAAATATAAGTGTTGGACTTTGGTTGGCTAATGTGCTAAGGCTAGCAGCAACACATTGCTAAAAATGAGTGGTTTTTAGCATTTTAATTCAATTGTATTATTTGAATGAAACATTTTAAATAATTCTGATTCCTATTGCGGCCCCTTAAAAGTTTGCTGAGGCCCCCTAGTGTGCCCTAGCTTCGTGGTTGAGAACCACTGGTGTATAGTATATGTCTGTACCAAAGCAAAACCATGCACCTCTTTTGCCTTAAGTTTTTCTCACCTGTGTTCTCCACCATGTTGTTCCTCTGCTGTTGGGTTTGCTCTAGCTCAGCCAGTTCACTTAGTAATTCCATGCCATAATTAGGGGCCATCGTGTCAGCAGATACAGGGGCCACCATAAGGGCATCATGGGTGGCACACAGCGCTGCTGCTATGAGCAGCTCCAAGCTCCAAATGCAGCTGCCTGGGTACTGATTTCCCAGGGCAGAGGACACAGGGCAGGGGTAGAGAGGTGGTGATGCATGGGTGGACTCTACCGAGTTACAGGGGGAGGCACAATTGCCCTCTACTGTCCTCTCTGGGTCAGTTACTGTAGGTTCCATAGATTGAGAATCCTGGAAGGTGGACAGAGAACCCTGGACTGGATCTAATAAACCATCATTCTGCTCTTTGAGGTCTTCAGCTGGTGCTGGAATATCAATTCCACTAGTTTGGATGTCAGTGATCATAGTCGCTGGCTCTGGATGGGTGTCTGCTACTGTAGAGTTAGTAATGGG
Source organism: Xyrauchen texanus (assembly GCF_025860055.1). NCBI lineage: Eukaryota > Metazoa > Chordata > Actinopteri > Cypriniformes > Catostomidae > Xyrauchen > Xyrauchen texanus. The sequence goes on from NC_068308.1 coordinate 30,723,483, forward strand.
GCAAAGGGAGGTTTGCGAGAGAGGAGAAGGGCCACAGGTAACCCCCGTCTGGCCTTCACCCATCTCTCCTTCTGCTTCTATCACCACATAATCTTCCTGTATTTCCTGGGATGTTCTAGTAGGAGATCCCATTCCAGTGTGGCAATCAGGCTCCTCCCCTTTGGGAGAAAGAGGGTGGGTCTGTGGTGCAGGTTCAGCAGGTTCCGCTTGCTCTGCCTCCAAGTCAGCATGCTCTGCCAATTGGACCTCTTGGGGGGAGGGGCCACCCTTGTAACCAATGGCAATGGCAGGGTAAGTATAGCCAGGAGGGAGATCTAAAGGGAAAATTGGAATAAATTGATTGAGTGTTTCCATAAACAGTGATGTTGGTTTGGATTGTTCAGCCTTGTTTGAAGTCCCTATATTACGAGCATAAAGATTTAACTGCTTCTGAAAACACACTTCAATGCATGCTGGCGACGTATGAACCAGCAAGCCATTACCATTCATTTGTAATACACGTCACAATATGACCTTGTCAGTTAAGGGGCACGGCCCCCTGCCGCTCAAGTGCAGAGTGGGGTGATATATATGCTGTATACAGAAGCATTAGTGACAGTGTGTACCATTCACTACGTTTATCTAGTATAACTCACACACATAATGGAGCCGGCGCCATAAAGACTATGGCACAGGCATGAGCGAATTTTCCATGAATATTGAATTATGTTCAAGTTGTTATGGATGCAGTGTGCAGTGCGTGTTAGTGAGAGAGAAAGATTGCACATAGGAATGTTTGTGTATAAATTAGTCTTTAAGTGAGAGTGTGTATTCGATGTGTGAGTAAAAATGATTGCACAGGGAATGTTGGCTGTCTGAAAGACGTAGTGTGTGTGTGTGTGTGTGTGTGCATGTGTGTGTGCGCGCGTGTGTGTGTGTTTGTGTGTGTGTGTCTATATGAGATCTGCAGTGTAGCTGGTATATTGATGACAGCATGGTGTCTGGGTGTGATTGCAGAGGCAGCCCTGTCACCTCAGAACTGCTATTATTGATGGTATCCATCCACCAGATGAACGCATATCCCTCCGCTGGCCAAAACTCAAGGACCCCTGAAGGATAAGAGAGGCCCTGTCTGCTGTCTTACTGACCACCCTACTGTCCCCTGTCTGTCTCTCTCACACCCATGCTCTATAGCAGACAGAAAGGCTGGGTGATATTTTTTAAATCTCTCTTTTTTTTCCTTTTTCTTTTTCTTTTTATTCCCCAAAAGTCAATGTGCCTTTTTACCATTTGACCCAAATTATTGTGTGTTTGATGATTCAAATAATTTGTACATAAATTGATGTTGCAACCATTATTCTAGACATTTTTAATTTCATTCCCCCACATTTTGGAAAATAATTTTTATATTTGTAAGAATTTCAGTGCAAAAAAAAAATTGCACACAGTAACATATACAGAGACATATGCTGTATTTTCACTCACCAGGCTCCAGTGACCGAGGGTAGTCCTGGGGCGGCTGCCGCTCTCCCCTCATCTCCTGGGACTCTGTGGGTTTTGGCAGGTGGTGGGGGCTGAGTGCCGGGGAGCGAGGGGCAGCCACGGCCGGGCTGGGCTCAGCACAGGGTGTACAGGGCGTACCCTTGAGGTGGGACCGCGGGGCGGGTGAGCGACAGCAGGGTGAAAGACGAGAGGCACAGCCTCCCGGGGATGAGGAGGAGGGGGGTGTTTTAGTTGAGGGGCCAACAGAGAAAGGCTTAGTGTGCTTGGGGGTACGGAGCTCAGACGATCCCTCAACCAAATCAATGGGGGAATCCTCAGGTTTCCTCTGTAGAAACACAGGAAATGCAAAAGAGACATCCAAACCACGTTATTAACTTTAGAGACTTTACAGTGCAGGGGGTCATGGGGGGGTCTCTAACACTCTATATGCCTAAATAATTCCTTGTTTTCTCACCACTGAAATGCATTCATATTGAAAAAGGATGCTTTTCTACAGCATGGAGCTGGATATGATTCAGCCATTTCAGATTTCTCAGTACTCTTGCATAAGGACATGCACCAGGGATGCAGTACAAAGGGTGCTAATGATCCTCCATTCACATGCTTTATGCTCCATTTCTTTGTACAAAAGCAGGCAAATAATTGTCCCATTCCTGAACAGAGCCCTACTCTATTAAACTTGCAACATCAAAATGCGCTTTGAAAAAGCAAAGTTGCGTGTTCTTTTTGGTATAACTGCTATGAATTTCTGAGAGGAGGAACAGGCCTTTCACAACCAGGGTGTCCTGGGTAGGCATGTTGAAATACACTAGGCTTCAGTACAGAAATAGCCATTGGGAAATCACCCTGTGAGGAGTATGAGGAAATGAATCTAAGTGAATGGGTATCAAGGTTATTATGTTTCATATTTTAAAACAAATAAAACTAAGACTGAAATAACATTAAAAACATGAGTTTGCAAAAGAACAAAAACTTTACTGAAACTATGCATTTGCATTAAAATACAAATAAAAACACAATAAAATAACTTTATTTTTTGTATTTTAATCAATTAGGTGGTCTGATTATTATCTTCCAATCCTGACTTTATTTTAACAGCATATGTTGTCAAAAAGAACCCCCCAATAAGAAGTGGATTGACATGAAAAACGTCTCGGGTTACATGTGTAACCCTTGTTCCCTGAAAAAGGCGGAACGAGATGTTGCGCTGCTAAGCGCTACGGGGAACAATCTTGCATTGTGAGCAGCTGTGAATTTGTGTGAAACACGTCAATGAACATTGACCTGAATTTATAGCCTCGGCTGGTGAAGATCATTAGATGCACCTGTGGCCAGGCTATAAAATAGAGGCGTCACCAGCGTGTCGACAGATACCTTTTTCTGAAGAGCAGTCCTGGGACGTCCCAGTGCGGCAAAGCAGCGCAACATCTCGTTCTGCCTTTTTCAGGGAACAAGGGTTACACATGTAACCCGAGACCTTCCCTTTACAAAAGGCTTCACTACGATGTTGCGGTGCTAAGCGCTACGGAATATCCACGCCGCCGCACTTGGGGCTGTCCGGACCCCTACGGTTGTGCATTGTACTCACAAAAACGCGAGAGGTCTCAGACATGAGCTTGAGATGTCGACTCAAGGGCATAAGAGCCCGGAGTAGCATAAACATCTAAACCATTCAATTTTGATGAATGTGTGCGGAGAGGACCAGCCTGCCGCATCACAAACTTGTTCAGGCATGAGCTGAGATGTCGACTCAAGGACATAAGAGTCCGGAGTAGCAAAGCATCTAACCCATAAAGTTCGATGAATGTGTGCGAAGAGAACCCTATCGCAACACAAACTTGTCATAAAAACTGATGAATGTGAGCAGAGCGGACCAGCCTGTCGCATCACAAACTTGTTCAGGCATGAGCTGAGATGTCGACTCAAGGGCATAGGAGCCCGGAGTAGCATGAACATCCAAACTATAAAATCTGATGAATGTGTGCGGAGAGGACCAGCCTGCTGCATCACAAACTTGTTCAGGCATGAGCCTGTCATAAAAACTGAAGAATGTGCGCGGAGAGGACCAGCCTGCCGCGTCACAAACTTGTTAAGGCATGAGTTTGGGATGTCGACTCAAGGACGTAAGAATCCGGAGTAGCAGAAACATCTAACCCATGAAGATTGATGAACGTGTGCGGAAAGGACCAGCCTGCCGCATCACGAATGTGTTCAGGCACGAGCCTGCCATAAAAAACTGAAGAATGTGCACGGAGAGGACCAGCCTGCTGCGTCACAAACCCGTTCAGGCATGAGCTTGGGATGTTGACTCAAGGACGTAAGAGTCCGGAGTAGCATGAACATCCAAACTGTAAAATCTGATGAATGTGTGTGGAGAGGACCAGCCTGCCGGATCACAAACCTGCTGCAGAGGGACCCCTCTAGCCAAGGCTTTAGAGGCGGCGACCCCTCTGGTGGAGTGAGCCCTGACACCTACTGGCGAAGCTTGACCGCGCGCCTCATAGGCCAGGGCAATAGCATCCCTCACCCAATGTGACATAGTCTGCTTGGTAGCGGCTGCCCCCCTGTTGCGGCCCCCAAAGCAGACAAACAATTGCCCAGACTTACGCCATTGGCTAGTGCGGTGGACATAAGTTTGAAGGGCACGGACTGGGTAGTCCATGAAGACTTTCCTGCTCCGGCGTTAAAAACGGCGGGGAGCAGAAGGCTTCCAGAGTGACAGGGTGTAGTGTCGAAAAAGGCACCTTAGGAAGGTAGTCAGGATGAGGATGCAGGATAGCTTTGGCCATACCTGGGGCAAACTCTAAACAGACAGATCCTGTAGATCCCCGATTCTCTTAAGAGAGGTAATCGCCACAAGAAAAACCAGCTTGACAGTCAGAATTCTATCAGACGCTGACTCTAGAGGTTCAAAGGGGGTTTTGGCCAGACCCTCCTGGACTATTGCTAAGTCCCATGAGGGAGTTCTGGTCCTAACAGGAGGCCTCAGTCGCCTGGCTCCACGAATGAAGCGAGCGAGTAGAGGGTGCCTCCCCAAAGGCGCCCCGTCCATCAAGGCATGGCAAGCCGAAATGGCGGCCACATAAACCCTGAGAGTAGCGGGGCATATGCCTGCTGACAGTTTTTCCTGCAGAAAGTCCAGAACTGAAACAATTTGGCAGTTAACTGGATCTGCACCATGTAAACTGCACCACCTTTCGAAGACACCCCATTTATTGGTGTAGATTCTTCTGGTGGCGGGAGCCCTAGCACTAAGAATGGTCTCGATAACTTCAGGCGACAGCCCTGTGTTCCTCAGTTGGTACCCTTCAGGGGCCAAACATGAAGTTTCCACAATTCGGGCCGGGGATGAAATATTGTCCCCTGTGCCTGAGACAGAAGGTCCCTCCTGTCCGGAATCGCCCAAGGCGAGCCGTCGAGGAGAGATATAATTTCTGAGAACCAAATCCTGTTCGGCCAGTGAGGCGCTATCAGTAAGAGGCAAGACCCTTGCTGGCGAACTCTGGATAAGACTCCCGGGAGCAGAGAAACCGGGGGAAAAGCATAGAGACACATTCTGGGCCATGTATGCGCCAACGCGTCCAGACCCAGGGGGGCTGGGTGACTCAGAGAGAAGTAGAGGGGACATTGCGCAGTCTCTTGAGAGGCAAAGAGGTCCACTTTTGCTCTGTAAAATCTCTCCCAAATTTGTTGTACTACCTCGGGGTGGAGTTTCCATTCGCCCCTCGGTATGTTTTGTCTGGACAGCAAATCTGCTCCCACATTTAAGCGTCCAGGGATGTAAATTGCCCTGAGTGAAAGGAGCTTGCCATGGGCCCAAAGGAGAATCCGACGTGCCAGCAAATTCAGGTGGCGAGAGTGTAGACCTCCTTGACGGTTTATGTAGGAGACTGCTGCTGTGTTGTCCACCCGCACAAGGACATGGCAGCCTCTCAGATGCCGGAGGAAGTATTTCAGGGCCAGAAATACCGCCATCAGCTCGAGGCAGTTGATGTGCCAATCGAGCTGATGACCCTCCCATTCCCCTTGGGCTGGACGACCACTTAAGATCGCACCCCAACCCGTCAGGGAGGCGTCTGTCGTTAGCATCCTGCGACGACATGACGCACCGAGAGTGGGACCCAAGGTAAGGAACCGGGGTCTGAGCCACATAGAAAGGGAACGAAGCACTCGGCGCGTAACCCTTATTTGCCTTAGGGGACTGGCCCTTGGATGAATTCCCCTGGCTTTTAGCCACAGCTGAAACGGTCTCATATGGAGAAGGCCCAAAGGAATCACCATGGACGCAGACGCCATGAGACCTAGTATTCGTTGATACTGATGAACAGTGCAACTTTGACCTAGCCTAAGATTGCTCAGGGAGTTCTGGATGGAGCTGACACGAGCGGGAAACAACTGTGCCCGCATCGTGAACGAGTTCCATGTAATCCCTAGATAGGTAATTTCCTGGTTTGGAGCAAGAACGCTCTTCTGGACGTTGAGTCTCAGACCCAGAGAACCTAGATGAGCCAAGACGATATCCCTGTGCTGAACTGCCAGTTCTTGAGATTGTGCTAGTATCAGCCAGTCGTCTAAATAATTCAGAATGCGGATGCCCTGGTGTCGCAAAGGAGCCAGTGCTGCATCCATGCATTTCGTGAATGTGCGGGGTGATAGGGCTAGGCCGAATGGAAGAACCCGATACTGGAAGGCTTCGTCCCCGAAAGCGAACCTCAGGAACTTCCTGTGCTGTGGCAGAATTCCAATATGGAAATATGCGTCCATAATATCGATCGTGACCAGCCAATCGAGATGTTGGATCTGAGACACGACCGACTTGACAGTTAGCATCTTGAACTTGAACACCCTGACCGAGCGGTTCAAGCCTCGAAGATCTAGAATCGGACGCAACCCCCCACCCTTCTTGGGAACCAGGAAGTATCTGCTGTAATAGCCTGACTCTTTCTCTGGAAGGGGAACATGTTCTATGGCCCCTTTTGCCAAGATTTTGCAGTTCTTTCCACAGTAGACATGCATGCTCCGGTCTTACGGTAGTGGGAACCACGCCGTTGAAACGCGGAGGGCGGCGAGCGAATTAAATTCTGTAGCCTCTTTCTACTGTCTTTAGAACCCACATAGAAATACCTGGCAGAAGTTTCCACGCTGCCAGGTTCTCTGAGATGGGTACTAATTTCAACAATTCCTGTTGAGGGGGGTGTTGAGTGTTCCATGTCCTGGACTAAGGCAGGAAGCAACGGTACACCCAACTCTTTGGAAGCCTCTATCACCCGAAACACCAAAGGCGGCGGGAGTGAAGAGGTTTCGTGAGGGTATCGGGAGGGCCGAGTGGATGATACACGCGCCCGTCCGAAGGGAACTACCCTCACAAAGTTGGGTACAAGAACGTCAGGGCTTCTTTCTTTTAGAGATCACAGCCCTGAGGTCCTTCTTGGGCGGCTGCTGAGGGCTGACGAGCCTGTCCCCAGTCCCTACTGAGGGGAGCACGACTCGCCACGCTCTGTTTTTGAGCCTCTCTCCTAGCAGAGGCGGGCGAGACTGGGTGGCCGGCGGCCCCGCCCCTGAGTGCTGGCGAGGAAGAAACTGCCCAAAGGCTTCCTCATGGCTTTTCGCCTCCTGGAATCTGGAGATAACCGTATTCATGGCGTCTCCGAAGAGACCAGAAGGCGAAACCGGGGCATCGATTAAGAAAACTCTGTCCCTATCTCGGATGCCTGACAGGTTAAGCCATAAATGCCTCTCCGTACTGACTAAAGCGGACATAGACCGGCTCTGAAAAGGCCTCTTCGTCGAGAGTTTCACCCGCACTCAGATCTTTTAGCAGGTCAGCCTGGTACGCCTGTAACACAACCATGGTGTGCAGCGCAGCACCAGCCTGACCTGCCGCTTGATAAGCCCTCCCCACTAGCATGGAGGTAGTCCTGCATGGCTTAGAGGGGAGAGCAGGTTTTTTCAAGGACAATGCCGAACCCGGCGAGAGATAACCCGCAAGTGTCTCTTCGACCGGCGGCATCCTCGAATACCCTCGCGCCTCAGCACCCACGATAGTCAAATATAACGACGTCGAGGGCATGTGAACGTATAAGGGTTCCTCCACGAACGAGCAAGCTCATCGTGGAGGTCATCAAAGAAGGGAAGGGACTGATGAGGTGTTCCCTTCCCTTGGCCATCAGACAGAAATCTATCCTCTAATTTGGAGCGTTTGGGGGTTTCTTGGTCACGTGGCCAGTCTAATTGAAGTCTGGCCACAGCACGAGTCACCACATCGAGTAACTCCTCAGAGGATTTTGCATCATGTTTTGAGTGCTCTGATGTGGGTAACTCGAAATCTATAGACCCAAGGGAATCGAGGTCCCCCTCCTGAACTGAAGAGGCGCGGAGCGCGCTTCAAGAACACGAGAAGGACCAGCCGGATCTGGGAGAGAGTGGGCGAAAGGGACGCACCCGTCTCTCGCTCCTCAGCCAGATCCATACGAGAGCCCCACAAATGCAGTGCAGGTGCTGGCTCTCGGAAGTAAGCGAGGCGAGCGCGAAGCATCCCGACCGAAAGAAGGTCACAATGCGCGCACCCGCCCTGCCCCAACGCGAGAGCCGCGTGCTCTTCCCCCAAACAAACAAAGCAAAACTCATGCGTGTCCTTGTCCGTCATGAGACGTTGACAAGGAAACACGCATCGTTTGCTCTGTTTCTCCGACATTCTCTCTTTTTTCTTTTTTTATATAAATATATATACTCTTTCAGAGCAGAGAGAGAAAGAAAGTTAGTTCTGCGCACTGCCTAACAATTTCTAACTCCTAACAAAGAGGGAAGAAAGTTTTCTAGCAGGTTGTGAGACACACAGCATAGTATGCTCTGAATGAAAAATATCTGTTGACACGCTGGTGACCCCTCTATTTTATAGCCTGGCCACAGGTGCATCTAATGATCTTCACCAGCCGAGGCTATAAATTCAGGTCAATGTTCATTGACGTGTTTCACACAAATTCACAGCTGCTCACAATGCAAGATTGTTCCCCGTAGCGCTTAGCAGCGCAACATCGTAGTGAAGCCTTTTGTAAAGGGAACAACCAATCACAGTTTACTTGTTGCATTTTCCAATTAAATTGTGTCTTCATAGGCAGATGGAACAATTTGTGGGGATGAAAAATGTACAGTATATTGACTATTTTTTATTCTCATTTTAATTTTATTTATTTTTTTAAATTATATTGATTTAAATTACTTTTCCAGGCCTAGAAATCATTCTATGTAAATGTCCTGACATTTCCAAGGAATTCCCTGATGAACATTCCATGAAATTGGATATTTTCAAACCAGAATAACTCTGATGAGTATGAGTGCATATGCTGAATATGCAACTTTTTATGCATGCACTTATTTAGGTGTTGTAGTGTGAGTGTGTGTATGTTACCTGTGAGTGACTGTGTCTGTGCACTAGCTCCATCACCTGCGCTGCACGGTGCTGCTGGTGCTGATGCTGCTGCAGTGCATATAGTTCCTGTTGCCGTAGAAACTGGGAGCGGGAATAGACAGCGGGATGCTGCATGTGTGAGGCGGGCCCTCGGGCTCCGTAAACAGGGGGCCACAATCCCTGCTGCTCCATTACATCTACAGAGAGTGAGAGAGGGAAGGAGAAAGGAATGGGAAAGGAATGAACAAAGGTTTTTCACTTGCCTTAAGGCAAGTCGCACTTATCGCTCTGAAGGCCTATTGATTTACGGCTATAAGATTCCACTTCTTTTCTGTCCTTCTTTTCTTCCACAATTTTTTCTTTTTTTTCTTCCATAAAGTCATCCTCTATCCCCAAGACAAAAACTCACATACTCATATTTCCACATCTCTTTCCTCATCTCTGCATAGAGGCCAAATGTAGCTAACTCAACCCACAGGCAAACAGTGGCATGCAAACCACATCCTCTTTGCATTGTCTGTCACTTGCACTCACTTTTAGGCCAGCCGTACTTCGGCAGATTAACGCAAAACGACGGTCACCAGTGAGCTCACCAGCCACACTTGCCTGATCTCTGGCTCCCAAACACTGCAGTGGCAGTCAAGACGATTCAGCACTGCTGTCTCAAACTGTCACATGAATGTGGCTCTTCTGACAAGCCCTGCCTGACAGCATGCTGAGAACAGGCAAGAAAGGTCCACTCCCAAATGGCTCACTCATTCACATGAGCTTGGGTTGGGTTATAATGCATCTGTAAAAAGGGTTAGGTGATGGGTGTTGCCCTTAAAAAGGAGCACAATTGTTATACCCACAGACAAATTCTTGAGGAGGGAAGACTCGGATGCATTAAGGTCACCCATAGCTTTAGCCTTAGCTGTCTGATGCATATTGCACACAATAATGGCAAGCTCTAGATAAAATAGGCAGTTTCTATCTGATTGGTTGGCTTTACCTTACTTCTAGGATCCCATAGACTACCCACAGAGCATTCAATAAGTGTCTGATGCATATTCTACACAAACATGGAAAGAGCTGGCTAAAATGGTCAGTTCCATTCTGATTGGCTGACTTTATGCAACTTTCTGGAGCAAGAGATTATTTATTTTTTACGTTTTTTTATCAGTCCATCTGGAAACAAAGTCATGTTTACAAGGTTGGTATAACGAGGAAGAACTAATCACTGGATTAGCCAAGGTTTGTCAGGTTAGTAGCATCTAATCTTTGAAAGATATAAGAGTTCTCATTGAGGCACTTACTAGCAAGTTACCTAGATATGAACAAACAAAACTGAATATTTCATTTAGTTTGCTGAGTATTAATTTTGGATTGACAAAAATCACACAAAACTCCACACACATTCAGAGAGTTTCAGAGCCATTATTTGCCTTTTTTTTCCCTCCTGTTGAAAAGGCAAAAACATGTTTTCCATACAACCATTCATCCACACCTGTCTATCATTGTGGTATAATCCATTTCATATTATCCAATAAACGTGCCCCTAAACAGTGCTTTAGCAAATTGTGGTTGGCCGTTTTACATGTTAGTCAGGCAGTCTCTTCCAATGGGTGGTTCTTGACCAGAATAAGCTACATTGTGAACCAGACCTTGTGCCACAAGTCAAAAGTATGGCAAAACTACGTCACTCATGAAACTACGACCCTCGCAGATGCACTGTTGTGCCATTTTGTCACTAAACAAGGATATCGGAGTTGCTTTTGAAGGAGAGAGACATTTGTGAACCAAATAGGAAGGATGGAGTTAGGTAACGGGGGAGAGAGAATGTGTAGAGGGATGAAGCGCAGCTGTGCAAAGCACTTAGTCTCAGCCTTGAGCCTCAGCCCACAGAAATTTAAACACAATATGTTTTTCTTTCAGCCATTCGGTTTTGCATGCTGCTCATTCTCCACCCCTCCTTCCCTGATGTATGACAGGGACCTTTGTTTGGGAAAGATTACTGGGACAGGGTTATGCTTCCCTAGGGAGGGATCCAGTGGATGCGCTTCCCTTCTTTGTTGCAGAAAGGGGAGTGTGACGCTAAGGAGCAGAGAGCTAATTAAATTTCACAGCCAGTGTGGGGAGGAGGAACAGAGGCGTACAGCACAGCACAGGACAGCAAAGCACAGCACAATACAGCAAAAAGCCATGCAACCATGCGCAAAACGCCATGGCACAGTATAATATGGTGGAAAGACAAATCAAAGCAAAATACCAGTGATAGCAATACAACACTATATAGCACGGCATGGCATGGCACAGTGATACACTTTAAAACTATGCAAAGATGCATGTTCAATGCTCAGAAGGCCTTGAACATTACACCATAGAATGACACAGCCCATTAACTTACCCTAGTCTTTCTTTTGGTTTAAAATCAACATATAATCTAAATGGACCATATTTACTTTCTTAATTCATGTTCTTGGTCTTACTGTGCATAATTCATCAGTCAGTTTATTTGTCAAAATGTAATAACTTGCTCCCCCTAAAAAACAAATATACTTTTCCCCCTTATGTCATCTAAGCTGCCCAGGGTTATTGGATAATGTTAAACAATAGCCAAACAACTGTTTAGAATATGTAAATTAGTTCATTTAAGCAAACTTGCAATCAGGTGTGGCTCCTTTCTGGTATAGAAAACCTACTTTTCACAATCCAATTTCAAATTGCCAAAATCAAATCTAAAAAAAAAAAAGTTTTCTCATTGAATATCCTGTATCACTCATAAATTACATCACAATACAGAAGCAAAATAGGTTGCAAATACAAAAAGTTAACAAAGAACAAAACAGCAAAAACCAAATACACCATTTTTTATCTCTAAATTGTTACTTTTCTTGTGGCACACACCACCTAACGTTCCACACAGTGCTACAATGGTGACACATTTCTAGAACACACCTGGACCAATTCTGCTCCCATACAAACACTAACATATTCATACAAATTTAATCTGAACCAACAGACCCTGAAACCTGCACCCACACAGTGACTTTAGATCTCCATTTCTCTCGCTCCCACAGGCTTATCTATGCATACGCCCTCCACCCCACCACACACACTCAAAGTCAAATACGCAAGCTATCTACTTGAAATGATAATTTGTTTAAACAGTTTGAATAATTCCTCTTCGCGCATTCAGAGTGTGCATTAGGGCCGCTTGTGAAATCGTTCCCATTATGTCCATACTACAATATGCTGTAAATGCCTGCTTGGCTTAGTGAAGCATTTCACAATAATGATTACAGAATAATACAGGGGCAAAGAGGGGATGAGATCGAATCATGCTGAGGGGGGAGGGACAGAAGTCCCAGATGGTGAAGGAATTCAGTGCAGTTCCGGAATAGAACAACTGGATAGACTGACCACCGATTACAGGGGGTGGCAGTTGTTAGCGGTAATTGATGTAACAAACAGGCTGTTAAAGCCCTTTCATAAATCTGTTGCAACTTAACCACACAAAATAAATACATTTTTGCCCTAAGGCTATTCACACCAAAAACAATGTCAAACCTTTGACATTCATTGATGAAAGTTCAGATCACTGAGTAATTTGCTCAGCAAATGAAACAAAACAAAAACTCAAAAACAAAAATAAAACAAAAGCACAAAATCAAAACAATGTCATCTTCAAAACAACTTAGCCACAAAAATAACCCAAAAACTATTGATTATTGCAGTATAATATTTTGGACTTAATATTTTTTTTTTAAATGTATGTTTATTTATTTTTTTATTCTTTATTAGTGCTGAAATATAAATACCTTCAAACCATAACATTGTTACTACATCAACAATTCCTGGGACAACCGCAAAATGCCACAAACACAAATTTTGGGCAATTTACCAAGGTGATGGGTGGCAGGGTGGGCTGCTGGCTCGGTAGGCAGTACCACCAGGGCAGCGGAAGGATCCTGAGGCAGAGGCAGGACTGGTTGCAAGGGGCTGGGCATGGTTGTGGAGAAGCCTGGGGTCAGGTTCTGGTGCAATGCTGCATGACTGAGACCTGAACAGAGACAGGAAATTCTGCTCAGTGATCAAAGACTTAGGCTTGAGTTTCAATACTAATAGACCTAATTCACAGTAGTGCCATCTTGGAGTTTTGAAGGGAATGAAACATGTGAGGGATTTTCTTACAGCCTCTTCTATGAAATGCTATCAAAATGCTCCTAAATCATATCTAATTTTCCACAACTCTGGAGTTTTTTGTCAACTGAAATTTCTTTGAAAGATATTTTTTTTTCAATAATTCAACAGCGGAATGATCCAATAACACTTTAAACAACTGTACGTCTGTCCCTCACAGCCTCATTGTCATTCCTGTCAAAAATCAAAGATGGCACTGCTGTGAATAAGGTCTACTCATTGATCATTAAAATTAATAAAACAATACTTGTAAAACTATGACATGTAGCATTATTTGTCTGTTCAACAAGACAGTGAACTATGTTGTCATCTAATAATAAAACAGCACAAACAGATGGTATTAGCTCACCATAGGAGTGTCTCATCCAGAGGGAGGGACTTCCTGTCCGAGGCATCCAGTGATGATGGGCGGGGTGGGCATGAGCAGATGGCTCAGTGCCTAATTGGCTACTGCCTGGAACAATAAGGTGCGAGGTCAGATCTCCATGGCAACTACTGGAGGGGTGGATCCTGGCAAACTCAACTCTTTCTTTGTTTTCCCTGAAGGAAAGAAATAAAAATGGCAAAATGTGACTCTCTAAGAGAGAGATAAGAACTACAATGCAACATGGGTTCTCTACAATGCAACTACAATGTAACTTTGCAGGTTAAGTCATTAAAGGGCTGGTCTTTATTTAGATACAGGTAATCATGGTAAATATGGCAATTCTATCAAATATGATAAGTAAATAGCACGTATGTCTGCATGCTAGACTACTAAATAATTTCAAATTGTAAAAGTTATGGCAAAGGATTCTGTGATAGCAGTGTTGCAAATTCACACAGTTCAATGTGGTATTAAGAGTCAGCTAACAGCCATACCTGAGGAGGAGTTCTCTCTCTCGGTCGAATGGAGGAAGTCCAAGCTGTCCCTCATACACTGTTTTCCGTTCATCATCTACCTCCCGGTCCAGCGGGTACATGGGGCGTCCAACACCTATCAGAGAGCAGTTAAGTACCACAATCTGAAAACCTACTACCGATCAAATACCCAAGACTGTCCAGCGCCAAAAGTTTTGAGGGCTGTGTCCAAAACCTTCCTACCCAGTCAATCTTAGAATTAACAGACAGCATTTTAGTAACAAGGCATCTTTAAAGGTTTCAGACCACCTTCCAACGCATCTAGTGATCCTGAACAAATTTAAGTGAGCTTTAAAGATAACCAAGTGAATACTTAATGACTACAATGGTTATTTTTTAGTTGAAACTAAATCACAAGTTGCTCAGACAGCATTTTGATCTTTCAACCAATATCTTAGGCAATGAAGCATACATCTATGCTGCCTTCAAAAATCGCCAGATGGAGGCATCTCAATGAACATCTCAATGGCCAGGATGTTACACAGGCACTGGATTCTGACATGTTTTGATGCCCTCCTTCCTCAGTATACTGCCTAAGAAGGCAGCATTTTTCAGATTTCGGGCACAGACAAGGTGTTTCTACTGGGCTATAGCAAATCAGTGTATAAAACAGATGGCAGCTAGCTGTCCTCCTGCATTCATGCAATCTTGGCATATGCTCATCGAAGCAGATATTATACATTGTAGCCTATTGAAGATTTAAGAGCATTTTGACAATGACTGTAACACTCAATATGGCAAGACTACACCTAGAACATTTCAGAAATAATCTCCATGTTGATGTCTATGCAATGTATTGATTAACAACCAAAAATAATTGGAGACCATAATTAAGTTTTAAAAGTTCATCAAGTATCTCTAGTATACTGACAAATTAAAAATAGCTTGTTAGAACACACATTCGTACACACAGACTAGACCTCCTGATGGCAGCCACTTACCCTTCATGCTGGGCATCACTCTGCTGTGGTGGCTGTGGGTGGGATGCCCGTCTGGCAGGCGACACGGGGGCTCTCTCTGCCTGGCAACAGCCACTGCTATCCCCACAGGGGGCAGCCGCACCTCTCCCTCCCCTTGAGCTTCCCCTGAGTCCTTACCCATCCGCTCCGAACGCTCATTCTCCACGGATGATGAGGCTCTCCTGGGGGGGAGGGTCTGCTTCACCTCCTGCAGCGCACAGCTCGAACTGCTTCCACTTTTGTCGTTTCTCTCACTCCTCTCCCCAGTTGCTGACCCCTGCTTGAGGCAGCCCAGACCACCAAATGGGCTCTTCTGAGAGAACAGCAGTGGTTGCTGGCTGCTGTACTTCATCAGACTCCTCATGGCATTGCTTTCAGGTCCTTGGGAGCCCAACGTGGCCTCCTGTAGGGTCGTTAGGGGTGAAAGAGTTCCTTGGACCCCACGTGAAGTCTGGGAGCCGGCACCTAGAGAGTTGTGTGCCTTGTGCTGTTCTTCATCCGGCCGAGTCTGGTGTCCACGCACTCCCCAAGAGGGAGGAGTGCCAGTCTGCTCTCCGCTGTATTCTGTAGTCCTTTTTTCTTGCACATTATTGCTAGGCTCCATCCCGCCAGTGCTAGTTCCATTACCGTGCTGCTGATGACGTATCCGTGCAACTCTCTGACTGTTCCTTTGAAGACTACACTCACTCTTAGTTCCACCTTTACCTTCAGAAGAAGCCCTGTTTGATGGACCTGAGTGGGAACAGTCCCGAAATGGTGGAGTGCTGGCATATATGCTACTCTTAGCTTGGTGGCCACCCTTCGTCCCCAGTGGCAGAGAAGGACGAAAGGCATCAGATTCCTCATTGCCATCCAAGCTACATGACCTAACCGAACTGGGTAGCTGATTTTGTCTGTGCTGAACCTCATGTGTGCGTGAATGAAGGCCCGGGGACCAGTCTGAGCTCTTGTCTGCTTTGCCATAAGCATTTTGCTGTTGGGAAGATTTTCTTTGGCAGCTACTAGGTGGAGGCATTTGGGGAGGTGCAGGAGGAGCTGCTCGACTTCCACTGCTACTCCTCTCAGGAGTTTTGGTTTCTTTCCCCATACCTCCTCCAACACCTCCCCCAGCTGCCACCATCCCACCTCCTGTACCTCGACAGTGAGGGTTTCCTAATTGAAATGGTCCGCTGGTTTTGTCCCTCAGCGGCCCTACGGAGGGCACAAAGGTAGGCCCCATTACCTCAGAGTCCCTGCCTGCTCCAGAAGCCAGGCTCTTTTCCTGAGCAGAGGGCATGGTGAGTGGGGCAGGGGGAGGTGGGCAGAAGAGATCTGGATGGTGATGATGAGGATGGTGATGGTGTGGATGACTTGGGTGGAGCCAGGATCCTCCTACAGCAGAGCCAATGCTCAGAGGAGGGGGTATGGAGTAGGACATTGGGTGGGCATGGCCTAGCATGGCACTGTGTCGAAGACAGTCTGAGGGTGGCTCACTAATTCGCATCTCTCCACTGACCCCCTCCTTACAATAGTGACCTTCTCCACTTGGCTGCCGGCCAGTCCCCAGACCCGAGGCTCCTGGTCCTACACAACTGGGCAAGGAGCCCCTGGCTGTTGCCCCTGTGTCAGAGCCATTCTGGGTCTTTGTGCTAAGCAGGCAAGAGCTAAGGTGCTTGGGGTCGTCTTTGTTCTGGAGGTCCTCTTCTAAGCTTTGGGAGTGATGGTGCTGGTGGTGATGAAGGTTGGGAAGTGGCTGGCCATGGTGCTGGCGATCCTGCTTAGAGTCCTGTTTACTCTTTTCTTTATCTTTTCCACCGGATCCTACTCTTCGCTCTGCTACACCTGTCTCTTTGGAGCTCTTCTGGGAATGTGCGCTCCCAGAATCCCTCTCCCGGCTACAGGAATCCAGCGGATGGGTGGGGGCGGTCCGAGATAATGGTGGGAAGCTGTGATTGGTGGAGAGAAGGTGGGGTTGTGATGGGAGGCCTCTTAGATAGAAATCTTAGGAAAGAAAAAAGAAAGAACGAAATGAAGGAAGAAAGTATGAAAGAAAAAAGGTGATAATCCATAATTTAAAACTTAAGACACAAATATGTTCATATGCAGACTGATCATTGTAGCTTGACAGATAAAATGGAACCTGACTCACCTTTCTGAGTGTCATAGAAATGCTGTCCATAGAGTACACTGCTGTTGCCATGGTGATCCAGGGGGCTCATAGATAAGAAGGTGGGGGCTAGACTCCCTGAAAAGCGGGGATACCCTGGGGCTGAGAGAGAAAGAGAGAGAGAGAGAGAAAAAGAGAGAGAGAGAGCGCAGAGGGGAAGAGAACATTGTCAGCATAAACAAACATAACAAAAGAGAGTGACAGTTTTGGCCTTTTGCTGTACTATGGCTGGACACAGGTTCACAAAGCCCTACAGCACGGCACAACCTTTCCCAGAAAAACCCTGCACAAACAAATAAGTTAATGTCTTCACTCGACATTTATGAGTACCTGAGTAGCTCATGTTTACAATTCATTTTTTTTCTCCCCTTTACTCTCCATTTTGGAATGCCCAATTCCCATTGCACTATAAGTCCTTGTGGTGGTATAGTGACGAGACCTGGCGCGTGAGGAGGCTCACTCTATTCTCTGCGGCATCCACACACAACTCATCACGAGCCCCACCGAGAGCGAGAACCACATTATAGTGACCACGAGGAGGCTAACCCAACATAACTCTACCTACCCTAGCAACCGGGCCAATTGGTTGCTTAGGAAGCCTGACTGGAGTCATTCAGCACAATTTTTACAATTACTTGAAATTACAGCTTTTATAGTACATTTTAGAGTTGCTTGCAAGAGCTTGCAATTGCTAAGGCAAGCATCACAATTTCTCTTGCTCATACTGCTAATTTTAAGAGACCGCACTGCAACACCCTGGCAACTGCCAAATTATATCACATAATTTATTAGAGTTTTGTTTGTGTATTCATATATATATATATATATATATATATATATATATATATATATATATATATATATATATGGATACTGTATACTGTAGATGGGGATATCACATAATGCATTCAGTCTATGCTACACAGACACACAAAAACACAAAATAAAACCAATGCAAAACGCTCTTTTAAATAGTTATGACCACATCCCATGGGTTGAGTTCAGAGGAAGGTAAACAGCCTCTTTGCTTGACTTTGCACCTTCAAGGACATTCAACTGTGTCCTGGGATAGTGAAGGCTACAGCGGGGGCAGCAGTAGGATGTTTTTATGTGTAAACTAAGCACATGGCTAAAACCCAACCACAGAGAAGCAGAGGTCAACGGCCAGGCAGACAAAGTTCACACTCTTAACCCGTCCACAACACATAGCTATTATAGCCATCTGTGCTGTGTGTGGTGTGTGTGGTGTGTGTGTGTTCCTTTCTGTCTGTTAAAAAGAAGTCTGTATGAGTGTTTCTAATCTGTGTAAGTATCCTGTTTTTTTTTTTTTTGGAGAGCGTGTTGCTGTGTTTGTGCATGTATTTGTTTGAGACACCCTTCAGTGTGTCCTTATACACTGTTTAATTGAATGCAGTTAAATGTTTAACAGTCTGGGCCAAAGTAAACAGCAGTCCATAATGTTCATCCTCAGCATTCCACATAAATATTGTCCCATAGCCTACAAAACACACATACACTATCATGACCCAGTCAGCCCTGACACAATGGAAAACCCTGGAAGAGAACCAATTGACATGTCATTCCTTCATAATATCTTGGAGTGTTTCAACTCCAAGTGCTGTAGTTCCTGTATTTTAAAGGGCTAGTTCACCCAAAAATAAAATGTCTGTCATTACTCACTCATCCTTATGTTGTTCCAAACCTGTATGACTTTCTTCCATTGAACACAAAAGGAGATGTTAGGCTGAATTTTAGTCTCAGTCAACATTTACTTCCATTGTATGGACAAAAAAGATGCAATGAAATTGAATGGTAACCGAGAATATAATTCTGCCTAACATTTCTTTTTTTTTTGTTACACATTAGAAAGTATAGTAAGTCATATAAGTTTGGAACAACATGAGGGTGAGTAAACGATGACAGATTTTTATTATATATATATATATATATATATATATATATATATATATATATTTTTTTTTAACTAACCTTTTTAGAGACATTTAGGTAGCATTAATAAAACCTTTGTAATGAGCAAGATGGTGAAAGTGAGAACGGGAGATGTGAACGAATGGTTGTTAGTGCAATACAGACAGAGCATATCATTTTGAGAGCCAGATTATGAGAGAGACAAGTAGTAATTGTCTGTATAGGTACATATGTGAGTGTCAATGAAGGAGAGATAGGGAGTGAAAGAGAGACAAAAGAAGGAAGGAAGGAGACCTCCCCCTCTCTCTGCCTCTCCTACTAATTGACACCAGTGGAGCATCCTGATGACAGTGACATCACAAGGGAGTCCAGATGTGTAATATCAGGCATTCTGGCTGCACTCATTTCCTATAGCCAGTGAAATTCAATTTTATCTACACACACATGTGCACTGCACACACTCTTGCAGCGGGTGCAGATACACACACACACACAGACACACATATTCACTATAGACACACAAAGAAGGAAAGAGAGATAGCAATGAAAACAGTACAGTTATCACATTATCGTTTGTAAACGTGTGTATGCCCCTGTTTGTGTATGCTCTTGTTTGTGTGTGCGTGCGTGCGAGTGTGCATTTAAGCTTGCTGGTGCGAATGAGAGAAGAGGACAAGAAAATAGATGAGACAAAAGGAGAGAAGGGGAGGTGAGACAAGAGGAAAATAGAGAAAATGAGATGGGATGAGTGGAGAGGAGCAAACGGGAGGCAACAATCACTATAATCTCTCCCTTCCAAAATAAATTTAAATGCCAACAATTAGAGCAGAGCAGCACGGCAGTCTGAAAGCAATCACACTCTAATGATGAGCAATAAACATGGTCCAGCACAGACTATTACAGGCTAGAGATTCCAGCCACAAGGTTTCACTGAACACCCTTTACCTGGATGCCACATAGATAACACACAAAGCAATAAAGACAGAACTCTTATTCTAAAATACAGGTCCACAGTCAAAATGAAAATTTTATTCATCTAAATGATGAATGAGAGAGTAACAGGAGTTCCCTCTGCCAGATCAAACTGGGATTTGGGTAAGAAGCCAAGGTACTGTTTTTATTCTGTAAGACTAAGAGGCAGTGAAATACAGGTGGGGAGTGTTGGATTGGGTCCCAAACAAAGTCAAATAGGATCTGTGGTTGTGTGTGAGGGAACGAGCGAGAGGCCACACAGGACTACGTACTCTATCACACATAGACAGACACACTCACACTCTATGCTAGCACACACACAAATTTGTTTTTATGTCATTGTGGGGACTCTCCATAGACTTCCATTCATTTTAAGGATTTTATACAGCTCTAATGATCATTTCTATCCCCTAACCCTACCCCTAAACCTAACCCTCAAAGAAAACGTTTTGTTTATTTACATTTTCAAAAAACATCTTTTAGTATGTTTAATAAGCCATTTTCCTCATGGGGACCGCTGGCTGGGCTTCAGGTTTTCCTATCCTTGTGGGGACATTGGTCGCTACAATGTAGTATAAACATGTACGTACACACACACACACACACACACACACACACACACACACACACACACACACATTAACACTGGTGAGAACCAATGTTTGCTTTAAGCAGGACATTTTATCAAATTATTAGCTGCTATATATATATATACATACACACACACAATTTTTGGCACCCATTTCCTGCCGAAATCTGAATCGGTCGTACCAGTCAATCTGCTGTCATCTTTAAGCAGAGCTCCTACTGTAATACAACACCAGCTTCTCCAGCAGCCAGGACACAATTATATACCTTTACATGCAGAGCACAATACACCGCATCAGATTACAGCCCAAATGTGAGATGCATTTAGTCTTTATCCATTTTAGCTTGTTTTAATTTTAACTTCATATTTTATTATTTTATTTTGAGTGTTGTGTTTTTAATTCAAAAAGTA
This sequence comes from Xyrauchen texanus, assembly GCF_025860055.1. Classification (NCBI taxonomy): domain Eukaryota; kingdom Metazoa; phylum Chordata; class Actinopteri; order Cypriniformes; family Catostomidae; genus Xyrauchen; species Xyrauchen texanus. The sequence goes on from NC_068308.1 coordinate 30,744,461, forward strand.
CATTCTATTTTTCTTATTTGATTTATACTATTGTTTATCTGATAAGTGCAAATATATCCTGAAATTGTATTGATAGTTCTATGCACTATTGTTATTTCAATTCAAATAACTTATTTTGCACTGCTCTGGCAATACAAATGTACAAAAAATGTACATTAAAATTCAGAGAGAGGTAAAATATAAGAAAACAAGGCTAACTCAAATGTGCCCGTCTAATCCTCTAATTAAAGCAAAGCGAGGAAACGAAGCAGGCAGATGGAGGGAGGAGAGAGCAGGACAGAGCAGGAGAAGAGGAGGAGTAGGGGAGGGGATCTTGTCAGCTCTGTTAATTGCGAGATGTGCTGAATCAACGGCTGCAGAATGCAGCCACAGAGAGTGCAACAACAACAACAACAAAAAAGATGTCATGCACAGCCTGAAATGACTTATTGCTTATATAAAACAGTCACAACAGCAATATGATATAAGACACCAATGGTCAATTAAATAGTTATATTGATTAATAATAATAATGAAAATAATTCTTCTGCTAAGTAATATAGCCAAAAAGCTGCTCTGTAGATGGTTGGCAAGCAATGCAGTAAATTAGTGTATTAATATATAATATGCCATCCCAGATGTGCTTCGATTTACGGCTCAGAGTGAGGCCCAACCAATCAGAATTTAGTATCTATCCGATTTGTAAAAAATAAAAGGAAAAGAGATGAAAAAGAGCTAATGAGATATGATGGCCTTTCGATAATCAATATAAAGAGAAGGTGTTAGAACCTCAAAGCGACAAACGATGGGGAAAAAGGTTTAAAAAGGAGGAGGGATGGACAGGAGGTGAAGAGTAAAGAGGAATGAACAAAAAACAAGTCATGTAGAGGAAGAGTGCTTCAGGACATCAAGGAGAGAGAAGTATAGAGAGTGAGAGATAAAAGAAAAAGGACAATAAGATGGGAGTAAAAGAGTGTATGTGTATGAAAGAGGGAGAGGGATGGAGTCTCGGATGGCAGATCTGTGTGTTGGCTGGCCGCCAGACACTGGAGTTTGGCCAACTGGCAGCTGGCCGATTGGGGCTTCCAGGATTCAGTCTCTAAAAACAATCATTTGGAAGGAGTGTGTATGTTTGTGTGAGTCGGGGGGAGAGTATGAACATATATTTGAGCGGGTGTACACAAGCTACTGTAACCAATTATTTTCCTCTTATGCTCTCATTTATTACGAAATATACAAACTGTCTCCGTGTCTTTTCCCAGGCTAAACACCCTCCACACACACTCACAGTCACTGCATGAAATGTACCAAGCCAAGCCTGGCTTCCTCCGCCAGCCGGGACTTCAAAGGTGATCCCTCTCTGTTGCTCTGAGCCAACTCTCTCTCTCTTTCTCTTTCCTTTCTCTCTCTCTCTCTCTCTCTCTCTCTCTCTCTCTCTCTCTCTCTCTCTCTCTCTCCCACAAACACACTTACAAAGTATAAACTCTTAATGCTTTTTCTTTTCTACCTGCTCTAGGCATTTTACATTAACACCCAGAGTAACACTCAATCATGCGGTTAAATATTTTGCTGCACAGAACACTTGTTAAAAGAATTTAGAGTGTGAAAATATGTGTGTATGTATGTGAGTGTATGAATAAGAGAGAAAGAAAGAGGATAAATACAAGCAACCTTTGGTCAGGCACAATCACAACCTGATGTTCCTTAGAGAGATCACACAGCTGGGAAAACAGGTGACCAGTTTGCTTTGAAAATTGAACGTATGCATACACACACTATAACTCCAGTTTTACATGGAACCATTCATTGAAAATGGTAAAAAGAGAAAAAAAAAGAGCTCTATTCTATCATATATCTACTTCAAATCATCAAACCAAAATACTTGAACCACAAAAACTATTGTTGTTTTTTCTATTGTGGAACACAAAATAAGTTATTAAGGAAACTCCAATGCTGCTTAATACTTCTAATTAAAGTAGAAGTTAACTCCATCTGTAAAGCTACCAAAAGGGCAAAATAAAAGTAGTATGACTTAGTAATATTCCTTCTGAAGTAACATGATAGCTTTGTGTGAAAATATAAGTTGCTATCCTCACCCCCCATTCATTCATTCATGTTTTTATTTGTTGTCAATTATTGTTTTTTTGGAACTTGACAGTCCCAGTTACTATCCACTTATTGTATGGAAAAGTGCAAAATGAACATTCAGCAAAATAACTCCTTTTGTGTTCCATGGGGGAAAATCTTACATGTATTAAAAACTTTTTGAGTACTATTACTGTAGTACTATAGCACCATGCACCTCAACTCACACATAACTGTTGGGACCCACTCATTATTGTTTCTCTGTTTGTAAGAAACATAACACATATACATACGCCAGTGACTGATTTGATTTGTCTGCCACAGGGCGGTTGGGTGAGTTATCTGGGTATCAGTTAGGTTGTCCTATTTCTAAGAGATGATTACAAACGCATCTCTCACACACCCACCTCACACACAAACACACACATGACCGGGATAGATAAAGCAGGGTTTGAAAAGTGGGGCCTGACCACAAACGGTTCATAGCCAAAAGAGGATCCGAGGGGCCAACAGACAGGGAGGACACACATACACACACATGCTCAGCAGAGTCCGGAAGCCAGCACCTCCCTGTGGTGATGCTTTTAACCCTCAGCATCTCTCAGTTAAAACTGTACACACGTACCCACACAAATACACACACAGATGCACGCCCCATGTGTGAGTGTCGGTTGTCTGAGCAGGAAGTAGACCGTTGCAGTTGGGTTTAACCTTAAGGGTCACGAGACCCCAGGGCCTGGCTGAGGAAACCCCACATCAACCCCCCAAATCTGAATATCTCACAGCAATATTACAGTTGTTTGTGTATGTGTATTTTTGTATATACCATAGAAAGGAAGAGCGGCAGAATGGCAGTTAGCATGAAACAAGGTGGGTTCCTTGACAATATTTTTGACTGTTCAGGGATGGTAATGCTTACCTTCCTGTGACGTTATCGGTCGCAAAGAGCATATTATGTTATCTTGTCATATTACACGCTCACTGAACACTTTATTAGGAACACCTGTACACCTACTTATTAATGCGATTATCTAATCAGCCAATCGTCTGGCAGCAGTAGAATGCATAAAATCATGTAGATACGGATCAGGAGCTTCAGTTAATGTTCACATCAACCATTAGAATGGGGAAAAATGTGATCTCAGTGATTTCGACTGTGGCATGATTGTTGGTGCCAGATGGGCTGGTTTGAGTGTTTCTGTAACTGCTGATCTCCTGGGATTTTCACACACAACTATCTGTAGAGTTTACTTAGAATGGTACCAAAAAAATCATGCAGTGAGCGTCTGTTCTGCGGATGGAAACGCTTTGTTGATGAGAGAGGAGAATGACCAGACTTGTTTGAGTTGACAGAAAAACCTTGAGGCTGATGGGCTACAACAGCAGAAGACCACGTCGGGACTCATTTGGACTACAGTGTTCCTAATAAAGTGCTCAGTGAGTGTATAACTGTACGCTATGATAAACAATCTCAGTGCAAGCCGCAGTCAACCAGACCACTGCATGTAATACATGTTACATTTCTCAGCAATGGACTAGATGGACCAATGACATTGGTAATTTGTGATTACAAGAAAGGACATAGTTTGGAACAAAACTGTCCATAAAAGTGAGCTAAATCTTACAAAGCCACCCTTTGAGGACAGTCAGGGTTGTCTTAAATTGGAAAATGTATAAAATAAAATAAAATAACTAAATAAACTGCTGCTAAAATTGCTAAAAGTTTTCTTTTAGAGTTAGGATGTGGCTTAGGGTTAGTCTGTAGTCATTATTAATAGCTTTATATAATAAACAATAAATGTCCATGCTGCACAGCAAAGGCAAAACGCAGAAACTACACACTTTGTCAAAATTGGGTAATCACCAAAATTGTGTCCTGTGACAGATGGGTTTGACTCAACTATGCTAAGATTCAGAGTCAAAGTGTTACTTTTTGTAATCCACATTTATCTGGACAATCAACATTTTTTGAAGCCATTTAATTTCTATGTTGGTGTAGTTACAGCATTTATAGGGCATAGTATATCCTTATTTAGCTACTATAAGTAAATAGTACACAATGGATTGACAATTATGACCAACAAATCACTCAAACTTCTCCATGAAATCCAATCACAAAAATGTTCAAATGTCTTTTCTTACCATGGTGTCCAACAGACTAGTGCCATTCAGTGCGGTCCTCATTAAGTTAATGAATATTAATTAACAATTTCCAGGACCACACAGGAGGTCCTGCTCCATCCAATCAACTAACACTCTTCTCTCCTGTCCTTCCCCCCCTTTCACCCCCCCGGCCTAATAGGTCAGGTGGGGCATCACATCATTGGTAGCTGGACCGTCTCCAGGGGAACAGGGTTGGGGTAATTGCATGGCTCGATTTGATGACATACTTTTTATGCAAATGAAGGAGGGTGAGCAGGGACATGACTGGGGGGATACAGAGCCAACCAATCAGCTACTTCGAGGGTCTAAGCACAATTAAAGACTGATTTAGATAATGAGCTATTATCATTATGATGGGGCCGTTTGCATCATTATAGGCTCATTCTGTTATTAATATTATTGTTATTATTGTTTTTTTCCACGGTGACAATCAGGACCATCATCATTATGGCTATGATTATTGTTATAGTATGGTAGAGTTGTTGATGGTATATGTAAAGCTGTGTACACAGCAGAGTTATGCACAAGGTCGGCTATGGCTCGGCATATTTCTCTCTCTCTCGTTCGGTCTCGCACACACAGATTTGTTCAGTCATTCAGTTACAGTAGCGCTGGGTGCCAGCAGTAACACCACTGTGTTCACTGCCAACCACAATTACTGTTCCATTCTGCCAGCTGCCAAGAGCACCGCAGCTACAGAGCACTTAACCCTCACTGATACACACACACACACACACACACACACACACACACACACACACACACACACACACACACACACACACACACACACACACACACAATTGTACATGGTCTCATGTAGATCTGATAAAATACAGATATGTGGGGCTCAACTGACCATAGCATTTAAAAGGAAAAGGCATGCATACAAGTTCATATAAAAATCTTTAAACTATATTCACTCACTCACATTTATCATTATTCATTTAATGTAAATATTTATGTTAAGATCTATAAACATACCAAGAATGTACTCATTATTTTAAAGCATGTACATTAGATTACAACTTTAACACAAAGTGCACAAAAGATCAATAAAACAGAAATGTATTAAATGTTATCAGTGACTGGTGTGGAGCAGAAGAGCACATCGAAAAAATTTGATGGATGTATGGATGGAAAGAGAGAAGGACGGATGGATGGATGGACGGATGGATGGATGGATGGATGGATGGATGGATGGATGGATGGATGGATGGGTGGATGGATGGATGGATGATGAAGATGAATGAATAGACGGATGGATGGGTGGATGATGAAGATTAATAAATGAATAAATAGGTGGATGCATGATGAATGGATGAATGGACAGGAGGATGGATGGGAATTGAAATATCTCACCTTCATGTGAGTGGGGGAACCAGATCTGTGATGGGGCTGTGGAGTGAGGTCCAGTCCGATAGGGCGGAGACGAGGGGGATGATGGAGGTCCGGTTGGGTGGGTGGTAGGAGAACCCAGACTGCTGGCCAGAAACGTACCCATGAAAGAGGCAGAGGAGTTCCCTATCAGTCCACTGCCTGCAGGAGATAGAAAACTGGGGTTACAATCAGACAATTCACAATATGACCAAATTATTTGAAAATTATGAAGAGGACACCCATGGAAACATTACACCCATTATAAATAGGCATAAAGAATTGATAAATTCTGAAACATGTCCCAAATGTTAACATTCCTCCTTTTAAAAAATAATTCCAACAAAATAAGACAGAAACAGCGAAGAAAAAGTGAGAGAGACAGAAAGAGACAGATTAGAAGAGCTTTTGAAAGCATGCGGCCTGTTTCTAAGACACAGTTCCCATAATTAAGTCTCTGTGATCTCTCTGCCATAGCCTCTAAGCCCTGCTCTCTCTACACACTCTCACACACTTTGCAACAAGACCTACACAGGACAATAAGAAGCAGCCTGTAATACATCCTCATCCAAACACTCATTACCAAAAGACACCTACATCACCCTCCGAGAACTGATCAGAACAGACACAGAAAGAGAGAGGGAAAAAATATGAGGGTAATGGAATGAAAGTTAGATGTGGACGTGAAGATAGCAACCTCAGATCAACATACCTCATTACTTTATACATTCAAGCCAGCAAGGGTTAAATGAAATTCATTACACATGCACAGTACATGCAAACACATGGACAGTCATTACATTTTCTTAGTAAATCATCTATCTCTTGTTTCTCAACAACAACAAAAAACAAACCAAATTTTCAATGCTCCAATGAGTTTGATTAATGTACGTATCGATGCTATAGAGGTATGATTTAATAAATGTAAAATGTAATATAAAGATAAAGGCTCACTGGAAATGATTTGCACATGGATTCAGCATATTGAATAATCATATAAGTCTATTAAACATAACGTTTAATAGACAGAATTGTGTTTAAGATGACACATTACAACCGTTCAGCTCTAACAATTTCTGAAAGAAATTTACGAGAATAACAACACACCGTGAAATCATTACAGATGAAAAAGTACTATTTATGCGCACACTATATTGTTAGTTTCAGTGCATACTAATGTGGTTTCCTGTTTGTCTCCCTTGACAAAGACCCTGCCCTTGTGTCCTCTGAAACAAGCAACACCACCAATTAAACACAGAGGTGAAGGCGGGTGCGGTTTCATTTCCTAAACTGATAAAAGTTAATTAACGTGGGTGAGAGGGATGAGGTTAAGGAAGACGTTTATGGGTGTGAAATTACTAAATGACTGCTCTCTCAAGATAAACAGAGCACCAGGCCACAGCCCGAGCCCTAGGCTGAAACCCCAGCAACTGAAGGGGGTGGAATAAAGTCGAGAAAAGAGGGAAAGAGCAGCAGAATTACAGGTTTGGGAAGACGTTAGGCCGCCGGTGCCAGGGTGGATGCTGGCTTTCTTGGGATCAGAGCCGACAAGACACTTTGTCTCCTCTCGCCCACTCACTCCCCTTGTAGTGGGGGATGAGAGTAGCCTTTTGAGCTGGTCTAAGAACAGTTTCCCCTTACATGAAGCAGTGTGACCGAAGCCACAAAATTCCCAACACACATTATGACCGTCCTCTCCTCCCAAATGTCCCTACCACCTTCCCACAGGCTCCACTACACAAATGAAAGGCCTGTGTTCTCCAAGAGTGCTGCAGTCATCGGTAATGTATCACGGGTGTGGTCTCATCAATTCTGGAAAAATGCACGCTTTCAAAAACTCCAAGGTCTTTTCCAGAGTAGAAGTAGAAAAAACAGCCAATTTACAGTTAGTTGTGTATAACATAAATGGTATAACAAAGACAAAACATACCACATTCATCTCAACATGAGACTTAAAAAAATCTCCAGAAATGGCAAAAGATCAGAGATCCTGGCTGAAAAGGCCAGCAAATCATCATCATCATCTGGTAATTATCTAATTGTCCCCAGCATAGGTTACTGTTGTGCTGGTGCTCTCTGCAGGCTTTGTCAACTAGGTTTAACCAGTAAGTCTTACTAGGTCAACCAGCATCACAAGAAAAGATTTGCTGGTCAACCAGCTTCGCCATACCAACAGAGTTCCCACTTTTTTGATTAATACATTTTCATGACTTTTCCATAACTTTTCCAGGTCATTAATCATTTAGACCAATTTGTGAATTGTTTTGACTAATTAATTGAACAGAACTGACTCAAAAGAAAGATTGACTGACAAATCAGACATAACTATGATCTGCAAGCAAGTTTCCCTCTACACAAGAGCAATATCTAGCTCATGACATATTTTAGACAAAAGACAAACTGGAAAAAACTATATTCAGTATAGACATTTCCATGACTTTTCCATAACTTTTGGGACTTCACTAACTTCCATTACTTTTTCCCACCTGGAAAACACTGTTTAAATATTCCCTGATATTATCAGATTTTCCATGACTGGGGGAACCCTGAGATAAATTATTCAATCTAAAAGTTTGACCTGCACCAGACCAACTCTAACTAGCAAAAGATTTTTCAAGTCTAAGCTAGTCTTTTCAGCAGGGATGATGTTGTCACAATGAAAAAATAAAATTAAATCCACCCTGATCCACCCTGGTCTGATTTTAGATCCAGCAGTGGCTTGAATTTAACTACGCCTGCATGATTCAACTCTGCCAGCCGGCGTGGATCTGCAGCCTGAAGGCTAAAGAGCAGCTCAATTTCCAACAAGCTCCAGCATTCCCCAGCCATACCCAGCCCTCTCCTCAAGAGTACATACAGCCTTCTCTCTCCTCCCCCCTCACCGCTCCTCCTCTACGCCCTCTGCCAACTTCCCTTTAATGAAACGTTTCCTCTTGTTTGCTTTGCTTTATTGACTTTTTTCTCTATTTTTTCCTCCGTCTAGAGCATGCCGGTGGGCCGACCGTCAGCTGCAAAGGCTGAAATTATTGCCTGCGCCCATCCTGCTAAGCCCCCCCCTCCCCTCCTTCCACCGTCTCTAATAAACCAAACTGCAAAAATGAAACTCTGTTGGTACTGGAAAGGAGGGATGAGGCTGGATGAAAGGAAAGGATGCTAAGACGTCTACAGCAGAGATTCTCAAACTGGGGTCTGCGAACCCCCCAGGGTCTGTCTAAAATAGTCATAGGGGGACATGGAAAATTATTAAATTGTGAACAAAATTGCAAGGAATATAGAAGCAAATCAGCAATGAAAATTCACAATAAACTTGTCAAGAGCACTTTAATGACTGTATGTTATAAAAGGAATCAAAGTCTACCAAGTTACCACCCTAAATATTTTAGTGATGCACTGGCAGAGCATGTTAAACATGGATGGGTCAAATTCCTGTTTGTAGTTTATCTTTGTGTTTGCCTACATGCCATTACGTAATTTCAGATCACGGACAGAAGGACAGACAGACGGACAGATAGATTTAAAAAGAGGTTTAGAAAAGCTTGAGAAATCCTGTTCTAAAAACTGTTCCCACAAAAAGAAACGCAACTGCCAGCAGTTAGTCCAAATGGTGTGGGGCAGCACGGGGCAGTGCACTGAACCTTGGAAAGTCGCCACAGTCGCCATGGAAAAACTGCAGTCATAGTCATTACGGTGGGAATACAGTGTGCTATAAAGCATGTTACAGTCTTGTCAGGCGGATCCCCAAATGGAATGTGTGTTTATTTATGTCCGTGGTGCGAAGCGCGGCTGAACGGGAGAGAGTGACTCTTGTTCGAGTGCTTAAGGAAATCGGGTCATGTGCATACTAATCGCCTGATTCCAGGCTCAGAGCGACATTAAACCAATTAAGGAAATAAAAGGAAGAATCCTAAAGAGTGGGAGTCCCGAGTATGTCTGCCACACACACAAACACTCATGTAACTGCCAATTGCGCAAGTCTTGTCTTTGGATAAGAGTCCCCAAGCGCTGCACTTCAGCGGACATGTGTGTATGTGTGTGAGAGAGAGAGAGAGAGAGAGAGAGCTTGACTGGGAAAAGAAGTCAAGTCAGAGGTTTGGATTATGTGTTACTTGTTTAAATTCAGTTTTACAGAGGTCCAAATGAAGTGCAATCCATCAGCATGGAGAACAGCTCTGTGTTGTAATGGGTCTGTGTGTGTATATTAGAACAGCTGTTTCTCTCTCTCTCCCTCTCTTTCTGTCTCTCTCTCTCTCTCTCTCTTCACATGAGGATGTTTATGTCTGCCAGTGCTGAGTACTCAGTTCCACAGAGAGAGAGAGAGAGATAACACAAGTGCTGCTCCGGCCACAGGGGAGAAGAGAATAGAACAGCAAGAGTAATAAGAGTAGACACACCGAAACTGTGTGTGTGTTTCTCACCTATACAACTTACACTTTTGCGGACAAAATTTTCTTCCTTTCTCCCTTTCTTTTTCCTTCCTTCATTTTTTCTTTATCCTTTCTTCTTTTCTCCCTTTCTTTTTCCTTCATTTTTTCTTTATCCTTTCTTCTTTTCTCCCTTTCTTTTTACTTCCTTCCTTTCATCCTCCCTTTCTTAATTCTTTTTCTTCCTATATCCCTTTCTTTTTGTCCTTTCCTCCATTTCTTCCTACCTTTCAACCTTCCTTAATTTCTTCCTTCCTCCTTTCCTTCCTTTGTCCCTTTCTTTTTTCCTTTCTTAATTTCTTTCTTTCTTTCTTTCTGTTTCTTCCACCTTCCTTCCTTTCTCCCTTTTTTAAAAATCTTTCCTTCCTTTCTTTTTTCTTCCTTTCTCCTTTTCTTTTGTTCTTTCTCCCTTTTTTCTTCCTTCATTCTTCCTACCTTTCTACCCTCTAATGTCATCCTTCTTCCTTCTTTCCTTCCTTTGTCCCTTTCTTTTCTCCTTCCTTTCTTTCTCTTTCTTTTTTCTTCCTTCCACCTTCCTTTCTTCTTTTTTATGTTGTGAGTTGGAACATGACATAGATCGCGAGTGGAGGAGGGGCGTGAGAGACTTTATATTAAGGGTTTTGTCAGGGGAGTGGTTACCGCATGTATGTGTGTGTGTGTGTGTGTAGCGGGGGAGTCTGAGACTGTTTACACAGCTGGGTTCCACGCTCTCCTCTCAAACAAACTCACATCTCTCCCCCAGTGTGACACTCCAAATGCAGAAAACCCCAATATTTTCACAGTTCACAGTCATAATAAATAGCCTTTGGGAGGAAAGGAGGGGAGGGTCTATAGAAACAGCACACTTCTCTCACTGCCTGTTTGTTTTGCGTCTCTGTGCCATGACTCAGAGAAAAAAAGCCCATTTGAGGTTCTGCCGTACAAGAGGATATTTTGGATGTCATTCGGTTTTGGCCCAAATGCATGTGTAATCTAAACAGACATGGGACTATTTAGGGTAATCCACATGTAAAAGTAGCATTAGCCATTCATCATTTCTGTTCCTAAATGCACAGAAATGGCAGAGACAGGAAGGATTTTAATGAACATGACACTGAATGTATAACCCCGTTCCCACTGGAGGCCTGTACCCTGGTTGTGCTCTAAAATTACATTTGTCAGGATGCTGGTGGTAAGGCTTCTTGGCCAGGTGTTAGCTGTGATGTTTGTATGTAATTGCTGAAGAATGTCACACATCCAAAGTTGTTTTTCAGGACCACAGTCTTGTTTAATCTTATCCCAACTACACACTATGCTTTGACAGGAAGCAACAATCAAAGTCAGCTTGTGCCAGCAATAGTTGCCATTAAGCATTTTTGCAAATGCAACTAGAGTTAAAAGTGTGAAGAACATTCTCCATATTTTAAATAAACAGTAGTGATGAGCTGCTGTTGAGGAGGTTCCTCTCTTATGATGTCATTTTGAAAATATGTGCCAAATGGAGACCAGTTTTGCCGTTTTTAATTTTTTACATTCACTCTTGAATGTGTACTTACGTGTGTGTGTGTGGCACCCCTGGAATTCCCTGGTCATGAATTAAATTAGAACTCTGTGGAAGCCTCTTCCCATGGGAATCAAGACAGTTTAAGTGGGTGTGTGGTCCTGTGTATTTATGAGTATGTATCTCAGTCTGGAAGTGACTTAATTCCCAGAGGATTTGGACATGCCACACCCAGGTACTGCCACATACCATTATACATGTCTAAGTAAAGTGAGAAGTCACAGATATTACTATGGTATGTGTAGGGGTGTCTGCATAATGCTTGTGTCGTCCTGTCGCGGCATCATTAAACAGAGCTGTGCGGCCTCTCAGGATGTCAGACTCATAGAGGCATGAAATAATATGTCACAGAGGACGAACAGGTAATTTGAGAAAAAGACAATAGGAGGAGGGAGATATCAAACTGGCGGTAATGAAAGAAAAGAGCAGACAAAAAGCACACAGCACAACTCAGAAAACCATAGGGCCAAAGATCTTTAGCTGAAGTCCGACAGTCAGGTCTGTAGACAGAAGCGTTTGTGTAATCACAAGCTGGCGGGAACAACCAAGCATTTTTTGCTGGACAGTAAAAGTGCATTGTGCATGAAAAAAAAAAAGTCTGCTAACCACCCAAAGAGAAAAAGAAAACAATGACGGATTGATGCAAATATAAAAAAAATAGCCTTGTTTTTCATATAAAAATTTAGGCCGAAACATACTCTACACAAGTAACTTCGGCATAGCGTGTATTAAAGGAATAGTTCACCCAAAAATTACAATTCTGTAATCATTTACTCACCCTCGTGTTGTTCCAAACCTGTATGACTTTCTTATGCAGAATACATAAGGAGATGTTTTAATGAATATCCCCTTTTGTCTTTGCAATACAATGGCAGTGGACAGTGCCTCATTTTAAAGCTTAAAAAAGGATCCAAAAATCCATCAGATTTGTGCATCATAATCCATGTCTTATAAAGTCATACTGTACAATAGGTACCAAGATTTTCACTGAAAAATTATTGTAGTTCCAGTTTAAGCATAAGAAAGTCTTATGCTATGTCATAAGGGTCGGCAACCTTTTTGACATGGAGTGCCATTTTTAATTTTCCTGGTCAATGCTGTGCCGTAAGTGAAACGCTACCAGCTCATGGTGCACGAATGGCTTGCACGCACTGCACAAGTCTGTTGGGTATACTGCAGTCTCGCCACATTTTACCTTTTTGCTTAGCCTCCCATTCAGCTCATGAAAACATGCTGTGTGATCATGAGGAAGGACTACATCAAGATGGAGATTGGAATGCAGGTGTGGAGTTTATATAAATACATTTATATAGTGATTACAATGCTGGCACACGTGCCATAGTTTGCCGACCCCTGATGTAAACTGTCTTCTTCTACGGTCAGTATTCTCTTTCAGGTTAACAACTGTCATGGTGGAGAAAAAGTTTAAAGATGATTTTTCAATAGATACACACTTATTAAAGCAAAAACTGTTGGCATGTTTATAGCAAGCTCTCATATAAATACACATTCAGGTTGGCAAATGGCACAAAACCAGGAGGACGTGTCCAACCACATTTTCAAATATGATAAATAACTGTTCTGTCTCCACTGCCTGATCAATTAAAGACATTCCAACCAACCGGGTGCATTTCACTTTTCGGCCCATTTATTAGGAACATAGTGAATTCAAACAAGCTGCCAATCAAAAATCCCACCCGAGAATCTAGAATCTAGATGAGTACATTATGAGAAAGTGTGTGTGGGGAAATGTGTATTTGTGTGAAAACGTGTGAGAGAGATAATAGTCAAACAGAGCAAACTAAACAATAGCGGCGATGAGCAGACAAACACACACTCCATGAAAAAACACACACATACAGACTGTTCCTTGCTGGCACTGCCTCCCTTCCATTTTAATGTATGAATGTTTGAATCAACTCCCTTGTGTGAGAAAACACCCTTCTCTGATCAGCAGGTCTCTAAAATCACTCCTCCTTTGGAGCAAAACTGAAAGAGGAATTCATTTCCATCATCAGAAATAAGTTTGCACAGACAGTAATAAACTCCTTCACTCCTAACCATGGCATGCCTGAAGAACAAAGGGTCAAGAGGGGCAAAGTCATCTTTTCTCCTCTCATGTTATTCATGCTAATCTACCCCTCCTAAAAAGACAAGGTGGTTACTAGAATATGTGGCGTTTTGCATAAATCTGCTTAAGGAAATTGCTTATGGTGACTAAACACTATTTCTGGAGTCTCTTGGTAGACTTATTTTAATTAAGAATAACAAGACTTGTTTTGGTCCTGAATGACTGTGTTTTTGATCAAATCTGAGTGAAATAATGACTCACAATGTTCAAAATGACACTCACTGAAGTTACTGAAATACATGAAATCCCCACTAGTAATCTTATCTTAAGGACAAAAGGCCCCAAATTTTTTTTTACAAATCATCCTTGGTAAGTTTTGCTAGTAAATAGCTTGGTTTTCAGTTTGCTAGACCAGCACCATCCAGGAAATCCATGCTAGTCTAATCTCCACTTGTGTTCCACAGAACAAAGAAAGTCATGGTTGAGTAAATGATGACAAGGTCTTTGGGTGAACTATCCTTATAAGCAGCTGTCTTATCTACATAGATTTACACCTGTCCAGATCTCGGGCCTATCGACTGTTACTCTTCCGCCGTATCATCCTGGACTTTAATGAGGAATCTCAGCTGTCATTCTCTCAGGATCAGCATCTTGCTGTCTCCATCACTTCATTGTGTTATCTTACCAAACATCATCTATGTTGAATTGTCAATTTTTGCTCTGTCTAGCTCATTAAATCTTTCTTCCTCCCTTTGTCACTTCCTGAGGCTCCTCTGCTGCAGAAAATGCTGTGCTACTGGCTAGCACTCTACGCTCTAGCGCTTATGGTAAACTCACACACACTTGCGCAGCCTCATAGACATATGGATGCTGTCAGCCAGCCTCGGCTAGGCTAATTACATGCAACAAGCAAAGCCACCATTTGCTTGGGGAACGATTCAATTGTCTGCTATGAGCATTTGTTTTCATGCTAATCGGCCTGTTGTCACGAGAGCACTTTGGCTCAGGGGCCGAATATCATTCCTCGTCTCCCTCAATACACCCCCTCTCTCAGTCACCCTCTGTTCTATCCTGAGTGTCGGCATGGGAGACAGTGAAGGACTTATCCATTGATTATCAACTGGGGTTCCATAGAGTTCTCAGAATTAACTAATGACAAGATGCTTTTTAAAACCCAGAGCTCAGCATGAGCCTCTTCCCCAATAAATTCCTATGCTGGTCCAGACTGGTTTTTGCTGGTTTGGTGCTGGTTTAGTTGGTGAAAAAAATAAATAAATAAAAATGTCTTTGTCGAATAGTAGTTTGGTTTCATTTAACGTAATATGATATCATTTAACTCTAATGATGGTGAGCAAGAGCAGCATTTCAGCTCACGCCTGATTGAGGAGAGGAAGAAAAAACAGCTCACAGCTCACAGCTGTTGATGCCAGATGGGCTGGTTTGAGTATTTCTGTAACTGCTGATCTCCTGTGATGTTCACACACAACAGTCTCTAGAGTTTACTCAGAATGGTGCCAAAAACAAAAAACATTCAGTGAGCGGCAGTTCTGTGGATGGTAATGCATTGTTGAGAGAGGTCAACAGAGAATGGACAGACTAGTTTGAACTGACAAAATCTATGGTAACTCGGATGACCGCTCTGTACAACTGTGGTGAGGAGAATACCATCTCAGATGCTGGTTGGCGCTGTTTGGCGGCATGAGGGGGACCTACACAATATTGGGCAGGTGATATTAATGTTGTGGCTGATCGGTGTATCTTTAATGCATCCTTTATTAAAGTTCAAATAATAATGAAGCGGGTCATGTAAATAAACAAACTCTGAAAATGCGTAACTTACTATGCAGTAAGTGCTGCTTCTATAAGTCATGTGAAGTGACCCACTCTAAGGGGGAGAGATTGAAACTGCACCTGGCTGATGCACACTCTGGTCAACTAGCATTGTCTTGTTGCTGAAGCTGGTTGAGCAAGGAAGTCTTGCTGGTTAAGCTAGTTAAAAAGCCTGGTGGTGGGACATCAGCATACCAGAATCCCATGCTGTAGGCCAGCATCCCACACAACATATGTTGGTGATCAGCTAGGCTGGTCATTTCAACAGAGAACCCAAAGGGCGAGAACTGAGAAACTGAGAGAGAGGGGGAATTAACATGGAGTCAAGCCCTTCTGCTCTCCGGACTGACCCGGCATTCCGTTCCCCCAGAACTCTTGACAGCTGGAGGAAGAGGCCACAGACTAATAGATCTCTGTGGGCTACTGGACAGGCCAAAGGGATTCTAGATGGATGACTGAATGATGGTTTGTGCATTTTCTAACCAGAAATGACTTGTTAACAACAGTGCTATGGCAGTCCCAGTACAGGATTCCTCATGGAAAGACCAGCGAGTGCCTCTCTCTCGCTCACACTCTCTTTCTCTTCATAACATTTTCTCTCTGTGCTCCAAGCTGCTTGTTTTGATTCCAGTTCTTATTTTCCGTTGGCGCTGTACAGAAAAAAACATATTCCCTTTCCCATCATGCAGTTGCACTGATATGGAAAATTATTTCAGAGGCAGCCCGAACCGTAAACGCTTTTTTGTTAAAAGAAAATTCTCTCGCACTCTCTCACACCCACTCTTTCTTTTTTCTCTGTTTCTTTCATTCTCAGTTGGGAGGATATATTCCAAGACCTTGAGAGTGCACTCAGCGAGGGCAGTTTGTCTGGTCTGTCCATTCCACAAAGAGCAAGAGGTGAGAAATCCATTTAGCATATACAGTACAATACACTCTACACACACCTGAATCACACCAGGTGCATGCTTTCATATTGACCAGCTCGGCTAACGCGCCTCCATTCATTGCCTTCACAGGGGCTGAGTAAGTCTCGTTGTGCCACTCTTTGCTGGGTTATATTTTAGATCACCTACACTGCTGGTGGAGAATTTGACCCACTGTAAGCAGAGATTCTATGCCAGTTCAGAGCTGCCTCCCATGGGCAGAAAGACTCAGAGTCTGGGGGAAGAATGCCGCTCTATTTCATAGGTTGGAAATTCACAAGGCATGCAGCGAGACTGGAAAACAGGCCCAGTGTGAGACTGATTCCTGTAATAGATGACTAATACATTGCTTATCCTCACGCCACTGTGTGTTTGTGCATATTGGCGCTGTCTCTTTTGTCTCTTTTTTAACGCAAGAGCATGCGTGTATAAGAGTCTTCTCTCTGCTTTTCTGAGCATCTTTCCATCCTTTTTAATCTGGGACAGTACAGGAAACAGAAAGCCATGTGGTATGGGAGCATTTTAGGTGCTTTTGCCTGATGAAGAACAGAGAGGTTAAAATGTGGGAGTAATAACATTTGAAGCATTAATATCTGTGTGGACATTTGGCAATTATTTCCTTAAGTTTGCTGCGTTGTGTCCTGCAGAATCAACTGTGTTGAATGTGCACATTTTTTCTACAATTTCTGCATAGAATTACAACGCATAGGAAATAAAAATTCACAAATAATAATCAAATAAGATATCTTTAATATCAAGTATTTTTTTATTGTTTTTCCTAGACTGTGATGAGACTAAATGGAGAGCAATTTGAGATTTTTATTTAAGTCTGCTTCTCAGATTTTTCTCTATAGAAAAATCTCCTGTAATCTCACATCTCCTCTAGAGAGTCTGCAATCAAAAGTCAAAGATATCACAATGAACCCAATAATTTCTACACCAATTTTTCCAAAGCCAAATAATCTGATGTTATATGCATTAATTTCATAGTGTTATATTAATATTATATGTAAACAATTGTCTCATTTGTTTCAATTATATTTTAGGAGAAACATCTGAGACAAATTTGATCCTAGACAAAGTCTCATGAGCCATGAACGAGCAACCTCAGTGCAGATAAACGTATACACATGCAAGCATTATAAACCTAACATACACAACACATATGTATATCCACATGAATCCACTTTTTCCTGCCATATCTATAAAAAAAATAAAAAAAAATGGGATCAGATGGCTGGGTGGTCTGGCTGGGTAGGCTAGGCCAGACTGTCAGCTGGGTGGGCTCCCAGCATGAAGCCTCAGGGGCCACTAAGCCAGTACCCACACACTCACACACAGTGTGTCCAGAGCACAAGACTTAATTCTCCCTAAAGAACAGCACGTTTCAGAAGCAAGGACGCATAATGTCTGCACAGAACGGGATAGGGGGAAAACAAGTCTGATAAGGAAGGAAGGAATGAGAGGCGAGTGGGAGAAAAGTAACTGAAGAAAAAGAGTTTGAATGTATTTTGGTGTTGGCAGGATACAGTCTGAGAATGGCACTTATCCATTGATCATCCCACTCCCTCACTTCCTTAATCCCAGATCCTGTCTTTTTCATTATCATTTCAATCTTTCATTTCACCCCTTTTTTCCCAGCAGCTCTTGCCCTTGCCATCAGGCTGATTCTCACACTCACGAGGCATAGCACATCATCATTATTTTTAATCAATGTCCATCCAGATTATTTTCAATGTCTGAGTTTATTTTCATCACCAGTTTGGTGCATATGACCTTGGCCTCTTCCGTAGTGCTCATTGGTACAAAGAGACTGATTTTTGGTTAAATATTTTATATACATTAAAATACAAAATATACCTAGCTAGTAAAATATACGAGGATATAATAATATACGAGGATTGAGAACTGTGTTGGGGAGTGATTAACTTAAAGTAGCATCACTTCTAATTTAACAAAAAAGTAGCTAATAAACAGTTTTTCCCAGTGTAGCTTTTAGTAACAAGTAGCTTTTTTATTGTATTGCGCACACAGAAAAGTTAAAAATCGGACAAGCTCGCCAACAATTATGTCATCTCTTTCGAATGTAGCATTGGGAAGTCTGATTAATTTTAGTGAATCGGTTAATTTGGATGGTTCACGTAAATCAACCCTTTCAGAAAATGATTCAGCAATTCAGTTAAAACGTATTACTAACTTTTATGTCTTTTTGCAATTAAATGTTGTGTTAAATGCTGCTGTCATCCTAACTGAGATCCTTAGGGGTTTTGTGCCAAATGAAAACTGCTCTGGTTGTACAGGTAAAATGTAACATCTGTTAGGTGATTCTCAATTAAACCTGTCAAGAAAATACCCTGATCTTAATTTTCTTATAAATCAAAAGAAACATATAGAAAATGAGACATTTTCCCACCAATTCACTGCCTTTAATTTTAGCTGATTTAAATTTTATAAAATCAATGAACAACAGCCTTTTTTCTGTAATACATTTAAAAAATATGTCTCTGGTAACAAGAATTGGGGGGTATAATGTGCTTAAGCATCGTGAAAATAATGTCATAATGCAAAAAAAAAAATATATATATATATATATATATATATATATATATATATATATATATATATATATATATATATATATATATGACCAGGACATTTTCTTGACAGGTTTTGTGAAACCCTGTTATATATTTAAAAAAACTGATTTATTTTTTTAATTAAAGCAGGGATGTATGAAACAATATTCCATACTTTGTCGAGTTTCCCAGACCTCTTTTCTCTGACCCTGGGCCACGTCATCACTCCAGAGGCTTTTTGCAATACTGCAGCCTCACAGAGGAACCAGAGATCCCACACCACCCTGACAACTCACTGAGAAGTCATTTCTACCCTTGACTCACAAGCCCTTCCTGAACTTTCCATAAAGCTGTAAAGAGTAAACCACGTCAAAGGAATTTTGAGGGAGTCAGTACACCCAAGGTTAAACACTTGACAAATCATCAGTGGTCAATATTAACTCAAGAAACTTAAAATCCATGTTATAGGTTTCAGGCAGGTGTAGAATTGCACAGTCACTTCCAAAGCCTGAGCATTGAGTCAAGTTAGTGGAAAAATCTGCCACCATCGTATCAAGAAATAAATAGGACATGAGTCAACTTGAGACTTACTAAAATAGTTTTGCCGCACTAATGATCAGTTCCCACCATTAACATAGTCCTAACATTTACACAGCTTTGAAGCATAGGCCAAATCAGTTTTGGACCGACAGCACATTCATATATGCCCTGTACTGGTGTCAAGTCCAAGCTTTCTCAGGGCTCCACTCCCACTCCTGTGAATGAGAAGATCCAGAGCAGTTCTGCAGATAGAAGACAGAGCTGACCATGACTGCACATGCTCAGAGCCCAGCCCTGGTTGGAATCTCCCTTGGGGAGAGCGTGCTCAGATTGAAAGCAGAGCTGAGAAGATAAGCCTGCCGGCTGCACTGGCCAAGGACTTTCCACCCCGCAGTGCAAGGCCTTGTGTTGGCGTGTACTCTGGGGGAGGCAGGGAAGATTCTTTTGGCATTGGTGACAGGAAAGACAAGAAAGAGTGGCAAAGGAAGAGTAAGGGAGGATAGGAAGGGAGTAAAGGTGACCTGTAGTCAGGAGAATGAGGTATAGATGACCAGGTGCAGGAGCAACAGTTGGGTCTCTGTGTGAGTTAAGAGGGTACATTTGTAGTATGAAGGCCAGTTTGAATGCAAATCTCTCAGTCTTTTTATCCCTTTAAAAGACTGAGCGATATGCTCACCAAAAAATAACTTTACCTGGCTTATAATTTCTGCTCGTTAGCTCTCTATTACCATGGACAGTCATGCATTACAAACCATTAGAGGCAGGAACCATGATCGTGGTTAAAATACGATTAATTGTACAGCTCTAATATGAGCTCAAATGTTTCTCATCAAATTCTTCCTAAACGAAAATCCAAATATCCCTGCTGTGTGTTACAACAATTGTCTCATTTGTTTCTATTTCTATTTTCGCCAAAGGAACTTGCGGATAAACTTTTAAGGCATTTCCACCATCAGGCAGAATGGTTCTCATTACAAAACCATGTAGTTCCATACCAATCTGGGTTTGTTGGCATGGTTACGGTTTCTTTTTCCACTGTGGTGCTTGAAATCATAATTAGAATAGACTGACTGAGAAAAGGATCAGTCATGAGTTGCTACATACTAAAGGCGGTCCATAAGCATGGTTGAGTATGGTTAGCAAACCGTGTTGAGAAATCCTGGCATGGAATGGTTTGTAATCGTACCGAACCAAACCATGCTCAAATGGAAATGCTACCGGAATTGTCACTCAACATACTTAGAATCATTCATGTTTTTCCAGCCTCTAGACTCTACCAGTCAGGGGGCAGAAAGGAAGAGGGGGGAGGGGGGTTGAATGCTGATAAAGTATTACCAGATACTCATCTGAAACTGGCCTGCTCTAAAGTTGAATTATGCCTCCCATCATACAGCCACATTCATCTGCTGCATTCAGATGTCTGCTGGACATCTGGTGAAATAAAGCAGCAAACCTTTCCAGTTGGGGAGTAAAATTAGGGAGAATTCCCGGCAATCTGTACGCTCACAGCAAAGGTCATCTTCACAGGGAAGCATGCATAGAAAGAGGTGTCATCTGACCTCATGACATCAGTGTCATGGAGATGTCAGCCAATACCTGCACAGCTGACTGGGGAAAAGTCAGATGAGGTCAGAGTGAAACAGAAGCTTTAGGTCTCAACCCCGTCACATGACAAGTCGAAAGAACAGTACGAGTTGGATCATCTTTTACTACCACAAAGAAAAATTAAAGAACCAATATATTATGTTATTAAAATGTGTCCTATGTTTAACCCCTAACCCAAATCTAAGCCTAATTATAAAGTTTAAGCTCTTAGCTAAACTGCAAACCTATCCATTATTTTAATAGGAAAATAACTTTTGTGTACCATGGAAGAAAGAAAACATAGGGTTTGGAATGAGATGAGGGAAGCGTATTATTACAGGTTAGTAACATACAGTAACATACAGTATATCAGTCATTTGTCTTGGATAGAGTCAAATACAAATTATACTATGAAAAACAGAAAAACTTGCACACTTACTGCACCAACAATAACTTTAATCCCAAACCATGTGGTTGTTAACGTTGCGACTCGCGTAACTCCATGTGGTTTTGGATTAAAGTTGTAGTTTTAGCAATGAATAAGTGTGTGAGTTTTTCTGTTTTTGATATGATCTTCTGAATATTTGGGCTGATGAAAATGTGCAATGTCAGATCGAAGGCATCTGTCAAAACAAATACGTGATTAAGAATATTGTTGCTGAACTTGCTAAGGTCTGTATCCAGTGCACAATTGTACAGGTTTGGAAACAAATAAAAAAAATAGCAGGAACAATTATCAAACAAGTACAAATCATGTGTGACCATGGCACCAGGCCTCATAGGGGCCATCCTTCAGCCAGACTCACAACGGGATTTGGGCAGGAAAAGAGGCGCATAATTAATACGCCTCATGATGAGGCTAACCTGAATGGATGGAACCTCATGAGGCTCACCTGAATTGGATGAAGCCTCATCAACACTGCCATAAAAATGCAATGCGCGCCTCTTCTCAGGAAGCCGGTTTTTATTCTCCATGTGTGCACACACTGGCAACATTGCAGGCCCAGGATCAGAGCAGGGAGGGTTTGGCCAAGATAGATACATCGTTGGTCCCAGTCCTTGGACCGTCGGCACGAGTTAGATGTGTAGCCAGGGAGGAGAGCACATGCTGCGGTCGACGAGCTTGAGGCCGGGCTGCTTTCCCCTCTTACCTGTGCTGGCCCTGGGAAGACAGGCCGCCAGCCATGCCACCAACCCACGTGCCTCAGACCCAGGAGGGAAGCCTGTGTGGCCATCAGACCCCGCTAACACCTGGGCCACTCCATGGACACACCCCTGACCTTTACTGAGAAACCAATCACCACAAGGATGATAGATCCCCTTTTGATTTGGACACATTTTCCCCCTGGATACCATTTGCTAAATGTTTTGACATTTTATGTTTATTATTATTTCCAATAAATGTCTCTCCGAGGCTTGACACCACAGCCACTGTGTCTGTCTCTTGCTCACCCCGTCACAGGAGCTATTGGCCCGAATGCAGATCGATTTTGGTATCACGGCTCGAGGTCAGAGGCTATTGGCCCAGGCTGACCAGTTGATGGCACTGGCCCGATGATGGAAAAGAAGCTAAGTTGGGCCAAGCCCATGAATGGAAGCTGGTCCTGCATGAGACTATGTTGGAAGTCTCAATTTGCTCTCCATTACATCTCATTGGTTTCTAGGAGAAAATATTTTCTCATTTGTGATTTCTCTTTCATTTTTGAATGACTGTTCAGCCATAAGCCATTTAAGCGGATAGTTTGACTGTTGATATTTCCAACTTCCTTTAGTAGAAGCTATTAATTTGATTGAATCCAATAAACATGTTTTCACACACACACACACACACACACAAACACATGCTCCAAGTGTTTTCAGATATGATGGTGAGTACTCTGCATATTCCATCTTAGGCCAATCTAGAATCAATAACTGCCAGTGTTCTATTATCACAAATGCCAATTAACAGGGTCTCTCTACAAATGCTCTCATTACACTCATTCTCTTTTTTATTTGTCTATTCCACTCTCTCTCTCTCTCTCTTTCTCTTTTTCACATATAGACACACAACGCATGGTCAAACTACATGTGCTGAGTTACTGCATGCTTGCAGGCTTGTGAGATAAATAAATCAGTTTAAATAAAGTCAGCGGATTTGAGCCAGTTGCTATAATAGAAAGAAACTGCAGCCATATTTCAGCACAAGAAAATCTCTGAATCTTTGTTACAACATATAAAAAGTCAGTTGAGATCACATTAAAAACTAGCAAGTTGTGCCTTAATAACATTTTCCTTTTGTATCTGACCAAATCTGTGCATATGTGTGTGGGGGGCTGACAGGAGTGTACCAGGCCTCTATGAGTTAAGCTCAGATCAGCACCTTCCCAAGAGTTCAACCTTTAAACGGGTTGAGGTCTGTAACCACCCAGAGACTTGGCAGCATGCTACCTTCTGACCGTGTGTATGAGTGTGTGTTATAGAGTCAGAGCACAGTCCCCGCTTTGAGATGTTTTGACATCAAGCAACAACACAAGTGACAGCGGTACTTAAACAGTCAGGAAGCCTGATCTCATATGCTTAAACACACATGCAAACAGGTACACCAGCACACACACACACACACTGAACGTGAGAGACTTGTTAATGCTGGACTGAATTCTTATGAATACAGACAATCCCTCTGTTAATCGCAATTAGGAAAGAAATCGTTCCAGGAATCATTTTAATCTAAACAAAAAACGTTAGAAGACATTAACATAGCCAAAATGACTGTGGAGAATTATGTGATATAAAAACAGCATCCCAACATTGTCCTAATGACATCAAAAATCTCATGTAGTGCTTTACAACTATCTCAGCACGATAAAAGAGCTGGTTCTGATCCAGTGTGGTTCTGATATGTGAAATGTTTGATATGAGACGCTATTTGAAATGATGAGCTGTGGTATCAGCAAGTTGCAGGTTCTTGGCTTGTGGATCTGGCTGGGTTGGTTCTGGCCCAAAGCCCTAAATGCTCAGTTAGATCATTAAAAAAATTTGTGATCATTTACTCAAACTCTAAGTTGTTCTAAACCAGTATGAAACACAAAAGGAGATACTAGGCAAACTGTTAGCCTCAGTCACCTTTCACTTTCATTGTAACTTGTTTTAAATCTGCATGTGACTATGCATGCTGTAGTAGAATGCTGTACTCAATATATGGACAAGTTAAAGTCAGTATTTCCTCAGAGTTGGGCAAGTGACACACACACACACACACACACACACACACACACACACACACGCACAGTGCACACAAAGATTTCCTGTGTTGGGAATGTTTATTCAGGGCTGACCGTGTGCTGCACTCTCTGATAAGGGAGCAGTTAAGTCAACAGTGGACAGCGGGTCTGCCGTTGAGCATGTTAGCTGCTGTTAGTTCAACAATCTGTTTACAGTAAACACTTTGACCACAAGTCTGGCCCTACTCAAACCTTAATACCTACAGAGCCCTCTGCCAGAGTGTTGCCCCCTAGTGATAGCAGCCTAGCTCTGCAACTCAAAATAAGGTAAGATTTTGTTTCTTAGAAATCTAATATACACTTCTAGTCAAAAATGTGGACATACTTAACTAAATGTATGTTTTTCATGATCTCAAAAACGTTTTGATCAAATGGTTAATGCATAAATTCTAGACATTGTTTTGAAGACAAATATAAACTGTGCTTCTGTATGAATTTATTTACAATTTATTTTTAAATGGATGAGAACATTAGATTATAGAGTGAAGGAGTTGATATTATGGGAACTCCTTCAATACTGTTTAAAAGGCATCTCAGGTGGATACCTCATGAAGTTGGTGGAGAGAATTCCATGAATGTGCAGAGCTGTAATCTAGGTAAAAGGTGATTACCTTTATATAAGGTAGTTACAATGTGTTTAACACTTTGTGGTCACTACATAATTCCCATATTTCCATTTGTGCTATTCAATAGATTTAATGTCTTTAGTATTATTCTAGAATGTGGAAAGATACCAAAGATTCTAGAATGTTGACAGATACTAAATGTGTGAATGTTGCTGATAGACTTTGAGAAGACTCCAATTAATAATGAAAACAACAATGCAAATAAAATTTACACTATCAATATGTTTATATTGATGGTAATAAAAACTCAGATGTAAATCAGTGTCGGTTAGTTCTGAACTAAATACTGAACCTAAAAAAAGCTTAGAATCCGCACTTAGTCTAAACAATCCAATAAAACTGTCAACTTTACAATAATAAATGGTGTTACACCTATGTTTAATGACATACTATGTTGACAGTTCTCACATTCTGATGACTAGATTAATACATTACTGAATCAAAGTTGTTTATGAAAACATGCTAGCATCAGGACAGAAAAAAATAAAAGAGGTAGGGTTATCAAGATCTGCAAAGTCCAGCTGTACCTAATAACAATGAAGAGGTTGATGTGAGCGTCACACTTCTCAGGCAGGGGGACTTCTTCAGAAAGTCACAGAGAGTCACAGAAAAAAGAAGAATGCAAAATGAAAATAAGAATCACTAACAGTCTGGCCAAAACAATATCTCCTTCATCCTTGCACTATTGTGTGAATATCTGCTGAAAGACAGGCACAAAACCTTTTTTTCCATTAATATGGCTTCTGCCTACTCTCTCGCTCTTGTCTTCTACTAATCTTGTCCCACCCTGCTTTTTTACTCTTTTTCAGTCTAAGAGTCACTGAGGGAATAAAAGAGAGAAAAAGTTAGAGGGGGCAAATCAGAGAACAGATCGAGTGATCTGAATCCTCTTTAAATGTAGATTAAAGTGTGTAAATCCTGCGCCACTTGTGGTACCAAACAAAACTGCAAACTAATGACTGTTTTTGAACAGGTTTCTCGTGGATAAACAAATAGCCTCACCCCCAAACTCACACTACTGATTTATTAAATGTTGCTATATTGGGCTGGTTTGGATGCAATATTTTGGTAGTGCCACAGAGTTACACTTCAGTGAAATCAACTGATGAGTGTCTTGCTTATAGTGGTACATCCACATCATGCTTGAATACTTATACTTAAAAAGTTATTTCAACATTTTCAAATGACCAACTTTACCTTTAAAGGAGCAGCAAAAAGGCAAGTAGAAAAGAAATAAAGAATAAATGAAAGAAGGAAAAGAAACATTGCAAATTACAGCTTACCAACTGGACAAGATTTTTCCTACTCCAAGAAACAGCATGAAGGTTCAAATCAGTCATATGCCCCTACCAGGGGCCTCCATAAACAACCACCATGCACCCGTGCTCAAATTAAAGACACACCAATACACTTAGCACAGCATGGTAAGAGTACAATCTGTAAAGTCTCAGCAGACAGCAACCTGCCATCAACTGCATGTTTCAGAAAATACTTTTTTATTCTAAACAAGAACAATTCCCTAAAACTTAAAGTGTGTCATTTCTGTGCCATTAGCGTCACCAAATGCAATTTCAGAAATAATAACTGTTTACATAGAGATCTTCCAAATACTCCCTCCAGCTACTATTGGTGGCTAAAATAGATAGTCATGCCCTAAACACACACCATTGGTTAAGCCTACATCTACATCTATAACACTACATCTTTACCAGTTCTTTGTTTCCACAAATCTGTAACTTCTCAGTGGAGATTTGTATAGGTTTAACAGCTGTCAATCAATCCTTCCTGGCACCAGATTGGAGGTTGCGAGAGTTCACTCCAGGTATCCGCCCCTATACTCTCACAGACTGTTAGAAAAATCACACAGTTGTCCTTCAAGCGTTCATCCATCTGCCTGTCAAGTGACTGAAAGACACCCCAGACTATAGAGCTCAGAATCCCCCAGAGAACAGAATGACAGAAGAGACAAAAGAGAGATAGAGTGAAAGAGAGAGAGAGAGAGAGAGAGAGAGAGAGAGAGAGAGAGAGAGAGAGAGAGAGTGGGTGAGGGCATCTAGGGAACACTCTCACATCCTCAAGGGCAGAAGTGCATGCTGCATCTCACACACACACACACATTATATGTATCTAGACACATACACACATATGCAAGTATCTCAATTTACACAACATAGAAATACAAAGTTATGCTCTTTCAAAGACATCAACATGCGGGAAAATGGGTGTGCAATGCATTTGAACCAACATTCTCTCTGTACAAAAAGAATAAACATGGTCCCTGCAAAAATAAACCTATTCCATAGAGCTGAGATAATGATTGGCTGATTAGCCAGTTGGAGTTTGTGTTCTTCCTGTGATGGCGGAAGAGAGGAACCAATCAGAGGCCGCTGCATGGGGCCAGGCGCCAGGCTGATTAGATTCGGCAAAATGGAAGTAAACACATGGCGGTATACACAAAATAGTACATCCCCCATCAAGCATGTATTGCAAGCATGCACCATACTCTCACAAGAATAATGTACCACTATTGCACAACTAACCAATAATGACAGATTTAAAGGCTTTTATACCTTTATTGACAGGACAGTCCAGTGCAGACAGTGAGTGATATGGAGATAAAGAAGGGATGAAATCTGGAAATGATGTGGAAATTTGGGAAATTGCACTTTAAATATATCTATTTGTTTCATTATACACATAGACTTGGGCTACATCCAAATTCATTTACAAAAACGCAGTTTGGCAAAGTTATCCACACAACTACTTAACTGAATCAAAGGCCCTGTCCCAATACCCACACTTGTGGTCTTGGCCACTGGAGTGCGTGTGAATGCGACAAGTAGCAAGTGTCCAAGACTATCCCATGTCTAAAACATGCCAAAGCTCAATGCACTTAACCCACACTAAATCCACACTAGTGTGAAAACCGCTTCGGTTTTACAGGCTAAGTGTATCACAGAGTTCATCACGATCAGGAGCTCACACCCCGACTACCCGAGCGATCGGTGTATTTTCCCATGATGACGTCAAGGGAAGCTTTTCAACATAACTTATTTATTATAATCAGATTGTGAAACATAAGTGAATCATATATTTATTTTAGTATAAATTAAAGAATTCAACATTATATAGCATGTTTGGGATAACTTAATAGCAGCATCATAATTACAAAATATTATTTATGTGTATATTTATATACCTCTTTGTTATCCTTCTCATCCCCTAATCACCTTATTTTGTTTGTTCTTGCCTAATACTGATTAGTATAGCCAGTGTGGCCTACAATATGCGTTGTTTTAAGATTAAAAATGTATCAACTACTACCACGGTTTCTTTCTCATTGTATGCATTTTAAATATATGTTGTAATGCTTGTTATTTGTTGTATGAAACCACATAATGATAAGTTGTGCAAAGCAGTCTTTGGTAGTCTTATATAAATGACAAGCCAAAGCTTATCATTTAAAAGGTTTGCTTTAGTAGCTATTAATGGATCACCCAGGTTTATAGAATAAACGAAAAAGTTTTATGCAGTGTATTGAGAAACAAAGTAGAAAGAAATGGCTTATATTTCATATTTTACAACAGTTATGGATGATGCAATTTTACAGTTAAACATTTTTAAAGGTGCATTTAAGTATTGGAAATCAAAATTAGTAAAAATAATTAACTTTTACAATTATTTAAATGTTTACTTGCATATTTTCTACAGCACAATACACTTCCAACAACAAGTATGTATGTATGTGTATTAATAAATGAAAAGATGGGTAAAGTTTTCAGTTATTTATTATTTTAAATTGGCTATAATAGTCACTGCTATAAAAACAATCAGTCTTCAGTTGAGTGAAAAGACAAAAACTGCTGTCACAACTAGCACCTACAATGTTAAGTCTACTAGTGTCCCAACATGCAATCAAAAGTCACACACACACACACACACACACACACACACACACACACACACACACTAGCAGTCTTCACATCTACTTGCACACTAGTGGCCTAACACCGGAAATACGTTAGACAAGTGGGTAAGTGGGTAAGTAGGCAAGACCAAAACTGTAAGTGGGGGTATTGGGACAGGGCCAAATTCTTGAAATCAGCCTGTTAGGAAGTATTAGCTGGCTAGCGGCTACATAGGCCTGCTGTCATGGAAACCAGTAATGAGGCTCGGTAGGCGCTAGCTACTATGTAGACTAGCTAGCTATCAATGTATACTGAACAAGACAGCACTGACAATACAATACAGCTATCAACTGAACCCAACAACAACTCACACATCAATACCATTGATGTTTATTTATTTACTATTTAGTTATACGTTTTTTCATGATCCATAGCGCTGTCACAGGCAAGTGCTGTCTTTTCTTTTGATGTTTATTGCCGGTTGGCAATCCAGTTATGGTGCATTACTATCACCTACTGAGTAGGATTGTGGAGCAACACAAGAAAATCTTTCAGTGGAGTCAAACGTCAGCTGAAGATGATGAAATTGGCAGAATTTCATCGAAAAGAAGTCACACCTTATGTAGGATTAAATCCTAAACTTAGCATACTTTAAAGGTAGTTTACCCTCTGGGATTTACATGTAAACAAACATGTTATGTTTACATTAATTCTTGACGTCTAACAAACGTGGAGGGCCTGTTTTTCCCCATTGAAATGTATATTGTGATAAATATAGATTCTGAACTATTAAAATTATTATATTGTAATATTATTTTTGGCCATATTGCCCAGAACTAACAACACCTGCAATTTATTCTGGTTTTGTTAAACAAGTACAATTGTACAATGAACAACTTTCTTGGGATATAGCACTTCCTTTTAAAAGAGCCATCTGACTTGCAGTACTCTGATGTTTTTATTTATAATGATTACTGAAGTATGTACTAAACAAGGATTCTACAAGTTGATACTATTCGTGTAATTTAATCCCATTCAAATATCTGATTCAATGTGTAATTTGTGCCTAATTTCAAAATCAATATCAGCTCCAAACAAACTGAGAATGCATGCATGCAATCACTAGAGAAATGGTAAGAGTAACATTTATATAAACAAACAACCTTGAACAGTACATCTTTCCTTGCTGTGTATTTGAAACAGGAAGTAATGGGAAGTACATATCGAAGGGCTTGTTTTTTTTTAATTAAACATTCAATAGCCTTTTGTTTACATCAAATATGTGAACGATGATTTGCTACATTATTATTGCTATTCAGATGCAGGTTGTATTGGGAGAAGCTCCTGAGTGCAAGATCAGTCATTGATAGTTTTAATTTGTTGTCCCAGATGAGAAATACTGTAGTTACAATATCTGCTAAAAGTTAAAATTTTCAAAGTTCAAAGACTAAAAAAATAAAAGTCCAATTTTGATTTTATGGGGTCTAGAAGAATGTTTGTTGCAGCAGTACTGCTAACAGCCTCCCAGAAAGAGCAGTTAAGTTTTCTAACTTTAATCACAGACAGACGCTGGATACGTAGGTGGGTCGAACCCCTCCTTGTCAGAGAAGGAGCCGGTCTGCTATAATCCAGCAGTCTAATTGCACCGACTCGTCTGAACATGCCACTACAGAATCAGCTATCGGCATCTACACCAGCAAAAACCGACATTAGCATCCGTCACTGTGCTGGCACAACACAAATCTGCCTTTTTGGTATGTTTGAAGGGAGTCACACAAGTAGAATGTTGACCCCGAGGAGATGTACCAACAGCTCATTAGTTTCTGCTACAAGAGACTGCGAGAACAACAGGAACTGTGGGAGAAACCGTGTTTGTTGCGCACGCGTGTGTGTGTGTGTGTGTGTGTGTGTGTGTTATGATAAGGCTCTGATGGTGCTGGAGGCAACTAGGGGTCAGACACCTCATTAAGCCAAGAGGAGGGGGAGAAGGAGGTCAATTAACTATGATGAGGAGAGAAAAGAAAGCACAATCTATTCACTCATACTCACACACAAATATGCATACACACACACACAAATACACACACTTACACAGAAACCAAACACAACATGAGTGGCTGGATGGGCCCTGATCATTAATGAGTAATCAAAGAGACAAATGACTTTTTCCGCTGCCCTAGGTATGTGTCCACTTACGCACACACGCATGCAGAGCTTGTGCAAACAGGCATGCAGGGACCTGCGGATGAATTACTCAAGCTCTTCATTTCTGAACTAATTCAGTCACAGTTGCTAATACCTTCAGGTTGTTCTTTTTCAGCTTTCTTACTCTCTCTTTTCATCTAATAATATTTCATTCTTTCTTGTCTTTGTGTAAGTCTACACATGTATATATGCGGTTGTGTTTATGTTGTTCTGTTGGTTTGCCCCATGCTTTTTTTAACCTGTGCTTAGGTTCCCTTTACATTTGAGGTCATTCAGTATATTTGGAATATGGTCTTCTGTGTGTGGTTGTGTGATTGTGTTCTAAATCTAAAAAAAAAAATTGCACTTTAAAGTAAGCGCAGCATAGTTCTAGCAGGAAGACTAGCAGCTGTGCATCATCACACCATTAGCTAGGTAACTCCTAGCCAATCACATGTAACCGGAATTGCAAATATTGAGCCTTTTCACTAGAGGTGGGAAAAAATATTGATATGTTAAAGTATTGTGATATTTTTCCTTGTGATATTGTATCGATATTTGCATGCCAAATATCAATATTATTATTTACATTTTTCTACATTAATATTGTGTTGATGTGAATTTTTTTTTATCTTTGCCAAATCGATCTAGGACTTCAACAACAGTCCCTTAGATTATAAGGTGCAGTTATTGTGCTTTACACATAATCACAACCCTTACTAAAAAGGTATTTTTACAAACATTTTAGTATTATATATAATAGGCTACCCGGAAATCAATGATACTTTTGTGTATTGAAACTGTGTTGTAATAAATGATGTTTTTAAAGTGTTTAGGCTACTATTGCATTTATAAATACTATAATTTACTTTTAGAGAGATTAGCTACAGAAACAGGGAGCTGTTGTGGTCTTAAATGCATATGTTTTTGCTTTTTACATAGATTTTTGGAAATAAACTGGACTTGTTTTGTAAACTGAGACTTTTATATTAATTTAACAATGCATTTGGTGATTTGGAAACAGTTCTCTTTAGTCAGATGAAGATGAATGAGAAACATTGAATGAAATAAAGAATCGCCATAATATTGTATCGTGACCTAAATATCGATATTAAATTGTATCGCCAGTTACCTTGTGAGTCCCATCCCCTACTTTTTACACTTCCGGTTTTTGGAACTGGAATAAACAATTACAGTGTAAAATTCAATAGTGGTGAATGGGAGTCCAGTCAATGGGAGTAAGGTGGCAGACATAATTTTTGCTTACCCACTTGCTCCAACGTCAAAAGAAAACACCACTATTAAGTTCCTACAACTCTCCAAATGTGATTGATTACGACAGTCAGAAGAGAAAAGATGGCAAATTTACTGTTACTCCCTCAGCAGCTGTAATAGAAACCTCATCACATCTAGGAAAACTAATACAAAATTAAAATGTTATAAATTTATAATAAATAATAAAAAATTGCAAAAATAAAACTGTTTGCTAGATTTAGGCTGCTAAATATGACAGAAATGTGTCATCACAGACTGTCAGCTTTCCCAAATCCTCGCTGTTCTGCCATTGGTTGAACAAAAAGATAGTCCCACCCGAAATTCATACCATTGGTTATGTCAATGTTGCAGTTTTTTAAAGTGCTCAATAATGACTATAAGTCATTACAGCATCATTTTCTGTAAACTGCGTTGAAACTA
This sequence comes from Xyrauchen texanus, assembly GCF_025860055.1. Taxonomy (NCBI): domain Eukaryota; kingdom Metazoa; phylum Chordata; class Actinopteri; order Cypriniformes; family Catostomidae; genus Xyrauchen; species Xyrauchen texanus. The sequence continues at coordinate 30,777,226 of NC_068308.1, forward strand.
TGTGTGTTGTAAAAAGCACTATATATATAAAAATGACTTGACATGTGTCGCAATTTTTATATGCCAAAGACACAGTGTTTACAGTTGTTGAGGAATTCAACCTACTAATGGCTCATGGGTCATGGATTAGAAAATATCATTAGCTCAGTATAAAAACAATAAAAGTCAACTGAAAGTCCCCACAATAATAGAAAATCAAATGTGTGTGTGTTTGTATGTGTACAATATCAGCACAAGCGCACTTTACAAATGCTGAGCAAAGATACTAAATTGCCCCTTTTACAACTGCAAGTGCAACTAAACAATGGTCATTTTTCTAGCTTTGCAAACAATGATCCTTTGTTGTAAGAGCAAAAGAGGGGAGAAGAAAGAGGGGGAGTGAGGGATGAAAGACATTAGAAAGGGAGATATGAGGAGCACAGGGGGTACTGCCCCTTAAATCCAGGTTGTAACTGCTCAGATCATCAGATAAACATGCATGTTTGTTTCTCCATCATGTGGGGACTTCCATTGACTTTCTGCATTATTAAATTTTTATTAAGGCATTCTTTGGTATGTTTATTAAGCTGTTTTTCTTGTGGGGACTGTTGGCTTGTCAACACAATGTAGGTAATATTTCAGGCTTTACTATCCTTGTGGGGACATTTGACCCCCTCCCACACATACACTCAAAAACCCTTGCTAAGCTAAAGCCACACAGCTGGTTTCCTGTTGGAAAGTAGAAATAGCAGCACTTGTTGTAGAGGGTCTAGTCTGGTCTGGTCTGGTCTGGTCTGGCTGTGTCTTGCACCCACACTGAAACAATACTCTATATTTGTCCTCTGCAAGAGAGCATGCTTGAAACCCCAAAGCCAAGGCGCAGCAAAACCCAAACCCTCCTCTGTTCAAAAATCATATAGAAGGAAAAAGGAATGTACAGGGGGGTTTAACAGACATGTAACCAAAAACCACATCTGCTTGGCTGTCTGAACACACATGCACACTGAACACACAGGCTGTTTCTGGAGGGACAGTTTGAATTTTTCAATTGTGGAGTCGGTACAGTTTGGGGTCAGAGACACAGAGAGAGAGAGACAATGAAAGAGAAAGAGTTTGAGAAAGAGACAATGCTCACACACCACAAGCCAAAATTCCCAATTCCAATTTTCTGTTCAACTATGATATTTTGTAAGGTTAAATGTGGTATCAGTCAATGGTCTGAACAGCCAATGCTCCTAAACAGATCCACATGTGTTAAAACAGTGTTTTTCATTTAATTTGTTTTTGCTTCATGTCCCTCTGCACATCATGTGGCGACCTAATATATTAAAAAACGTACCCTGTATTTAATGTACCATGGGTAACAATTTCTTTTATCTTGCATAGATTTGTTCAAGGTTTTCAAGTATACGGGCATGTCTCAAGTGACATTATTTTTGTTGTTGATGTCAAGAACAAAAGATGCAGGACGTTTTCTCTCCCCGTAAGTCTATTATAGTTATTATCCAGTTTATTTCTTAATATCAAACATCATTCAAACAGAACATACTGTACCGTATATTACACAGGAGGAAAATTTTGTCTATAATTTGTCCATATGTCTTGGATGTCCAGACTAGTTTAAAGTCATTTATGAACTAGCCCCTATATTTACAGTGCAACGCTATATAAGCACAGGTAAAAATATAAATGTAATTAATACAATAAAATTAGCCTCTGCCGAAAAACTTTCAAAGGAGGAAGAACACTGCCATTGTTCTTTCCCTGTTGTCCGTGACCCTATCCAAAAGAATAACCAGTTGAAAAACCCTGTGATAAAACACCCTAATGTCCCACGTTTATCAGAAAGTAAGCGCAGCATAGTTCTAGCAGGAAGACTAGCAGCTGTCCTGTACATCATCACACCATTAGCTAGATAACTCCTAGCCAATCACATGTAAGCCATTGCTTTATAAGTCTACTCACAATATATCACAGTGTGCTTACATGGCAACCTTCACCACCACCAGTTGAGTCATGTCCTGCATGGGGGTAGACTCCTTGCCCCTGCCTCTTATCTCTGGTAGGATACAATGGTTCCGATTACAAATAATTCGGACAGCTAGACGGGGCTTACGCCAAAGAGAGACATTACATTTCTGTTTTATATTCATCAAATAAATGTAATCTTAAAAGTCTGCAAGTCTTCCTGATAGAAGTAAACAAATATATATATATGTAATTCTTTTTGGCACTGTAGATATGAGACATTACAAGAACCTTTTGTAAGATTAATGTTAAAATCCAATCTGAATGTTCACACTTAAGTCACATAGCATAAAGTATGTATTTACTTTCACATATGACAATGGTCCAGAATTGAAATTGTTAGATATAATATATAGGATTAAGCCTAAATTATACTTCCATTTTGACACGAACTCTTAGCGCCAGCATACCGTCGAACGTGAGCCTGTTAAAGTATAGTTAATTTGACTGTCCCCATGCTATGAGTGCTTTGAGATACTGGACTATTTATCTTCAGGAGTTAAAGATTTATTTATATTCCTTCAGAGTAGAGTTATATAAATGCAGTTATCTCCTGACCTCTTCACACGCGATGTTGACGTGCACATTCTACTGTTGTTTTCTTTCCTTCATCACCTGTTGTTTAGCGGCAATTAAATCAACTAATAGCTGTTCTTTGTGAGAGCAACAGCTCAAATTTGAGAGTTGCCACCTTGTGGACCCTTTAATTAGTGCAAATAATTCCAGGCACATGCGCATTCTGTGTGTTCAAAGGCACGCGGTTAGAAAAATCGGACTGCATGCGTTCAGTCCTCGAGCACTCTGCAGATGACGAAATTTGCGTCAGGCATCTGACCGAAGTATACTTTGGGATTTACAGTCATGGAAAACCTGGGAATTTCAACGACCATTATGATTGAGATTTACAAGCCTGGAAAAGTCATGAAAATCAAATCTTAAATATCAGGAAATGTATAAATATTTCATATATTTATTTTTTATTTTGGTCTGCTTAAAATATTTAATTGGGTATTTCTCTTTGTGAGTGCTTGGGAAGAGTAGATCTTGCCTACAAGCCACCGTGACAAAATCAGTCTGTCAATTGACAGTATTATGGGAGAAATTTGTGCTCTAAAAGTGTAATCTTTTAAAATGGTTAATTTCAAAGACTGGTACCTAAAATAAAAATGGAAATCTTTTTTATTATTATTTTTTAAAAATCCTTCAGTAATAATGAATGACAAGAAAAGTTATGAAAATTAATTGGCCAAAAACTGTGGGAACCCCGAATATGATTTTTACTGTTCATACTGTCTAAATCAAATCAATCTCACATGCAAAAGAAAAGAAAAAAAAAATCAGATTTGGACCACATTCAATTGCAGTGTGAAGAAAAAAGAATGTCAGAGCAGTCAGCAGTCTGTGGTGTGACCTACTCCTGATAATCCATGCGTCTCTGAGTGTGGCTGCTCTGTGTGTATGCACGTGCACGGGTGTGTGTGTGTGTGTGTGTGTGTGTGTGTGTGTGTGTGTGTGTAGTGGTTAGTAATGGTCAGGTTAGGATTGAGTGATATCAGTAAAAAGGTGAGAGTTTCACTTTAGGCCACCACTTCCACCAATATCCTAATCTCAACATTTCAAGACACAAACACATATGCACAAGTCAATGAGTGATGCAGTCCTCACTGTCTAAAGCAACCTCTCTCTTCATCTTTTTCACAGAAACTAAATTAAATGATCAGAATACTGTAGTACAGTAAACTACATTTTCTAGCCATTTTTGCCACTACCTTCCCATACCAGCTGGTCTCATGTAATTTTTTGTTAATGAAGTCAGTTGAGTTCCCTTAACACATGTTTCCTGAGAGTAACTACATTGCACTACATGCTCTGTTCTTTGGTATGTCACAATTTTCTCTTTTTTCCTCCTTTATTCCCCTCTGTTTATTCCCTTCCCCGTCCATCCAACTCCATCTATCTGCCTTCTAAATCAATGTGTCTAATAAAGCCATCAACTGGGTTGAAATATTGGGCAAACATGCCCTCAATCAATGCATGCAAATGCCAGCCATCCATTCAGGGCCCTTCTGAATATTGACAGCACTGCATGAGTCTGCGTTCCGGGGGTTTGTGTATTTGTGTGTTCATAAAAGCAGATGGAAGGACATATAAAGGGTTTTGAGAGGAGGGAAATCCAAGATAAATGCATTTAATTTTCTCCGCTCGTGGCTCCAAAATGGAGAGACTGAACGTCAGAAAACCTTCTGAAAGACTTTCTACTGTAATGACCAGGCGCCGGTTGCACGAGATATATGTACATTACAACTTAGCCTAGTTGTGGTGTGAATGGGCACTAAGTCACAATTTACACACTACTAAATATTTGAGCATAGCACCATTAAATTTAGGTAGAACGTAATCCTACGTATAAACTAAATATTTATGGAAGCCGGCTTACTTAATGGCATCAATGTACTCATGTTTTGGTTGACAGGCTTCAGTCCTTTCGACATATATGATGTTGGCATTTACACTCGTTTACATTTAGCCTATGGGAGAAAACATTATGTAAAAAACGTACTTCTTCAGCATGATTCAACCAATCTAACGGGGGACATTCCTGTGTACTTCGCCCGGTATCAACTTTCAGCATATACAAAATATATAAAATATAAAAATGAATAAATGTCTATTTTTCCAGCCTGTTGTATTAGTATGTATTTATTGTCCCTTATTCATTTTAGATACAGTTATTATAGATTGTTATTTACATAAGCTAAATAGCCTATATCATTAATGAACTCGTTTTATTACGTATCGTATTTGAATGGGGTATATTTATTACAGCTGACAGTTACGTGAGAAAACAAGGTTTGAACATCAACCATAACAAGATTATTCTGAAATTCATTGCTTTTTAACACGTCTGTGCGAAAATTTGAAGGCTGCTTATTGGATAAATACAGGTAAACTTCATATTATACAAACTACACATTACTTTACGGAAAGCTTATGACCTACTAGTTAAGTATTGACTTAAGAACAGGTGGTGCAACCAAATTAAGCACTGACTTAGTTACAAAATAACTAGTTGTTACCAAGCCCTATTTTGAACTTTACATCCCAGTTTAAGTGAGACCTTACCCACAGCTGGTGCACCCTACACTGGAGGGCAACAGACTAGCCCCTGTTTAAACTAATGCAAAAGCAGCTTCCTGAACAGCTATGCAGATCTTCACCATTGTTTGAGGAAAGGGAAGGCTGATCCCAGATCTGTGTTTAAATGGTTAGTTCACCCAAACATTTAAATTCAGTCTTCATTTACTCACCCTCACGTTGTTCCAAACTCATACTCTTGAGTATTTTATCTCTGTATTATGGATGAAAGTCAGTCATACAGGTTTGGTATGACAGTAAATGATGACCGTATTTAATTTTTTTGGTCTTTCCAAATCCATATGCTGTTATTTTTATGGTGGAATACAAAAGAATAATCTTTTGTAGAATCCTTACACATCTTTTGACATAGAGTGGAAGTTCATACACAAATCAAGGGCTCAAAACACTAGAAAAGAACTAGAAAAGTACTCCATATGATTTGCTTATATGCCAAGTCTCCTAAAATCATACATTAGGTTTGTGTGAACAATAGACCAAAATTTAAGTCATCATTCACTGATAATCCTCTCCTCCCCCAAAGCTCACATCTAGCCTGCGATTCATGCCCAGAATCAATTATTACGCATACAAGAATAAATGTTGTTATGAATGTGTCCTTTTCGGGTTCTATTCCTTTCAATGCCTATGAAAATTAGAAGATTAGAAGATTATTCTAGTGAGCTAACCTTGAGCAAACACATGTATACACACACACAAATACGCCTTAATGGAGTTAAGAACGATGAGGCTATGTGTATGAGGGTGTGTGTGTGTGTGTGTGTGTGTGTGTGTGTGTGTTCAGCTAAATACCAATGAGGCGATTTCTCCTCTCATTCAAAAATAAACCCTCCCCTGCATTTGTAAAGAGCCAAGTAAGATTCATTAGGAGCAAGGGTAAGCTAAAACTGAACCCTGCAGAGATCTGCGAAAGAAACTGAATAAGCCACCTGCAGACACTCCCTCCAAACCAGCTGAAGAGCTAACAGCATCTGCCCTGCACAATCACACACATACACTCACAAAATAACATAAGAGTAAACAAGGCTGATTACTGACCTCTTTCTAACTTTTGCATTTCTCTGTTTTATGTTAGATCCAGTATTAACTTAAGGACTCTGGGTTCAGCAACCCCATGGAAACCCATCAGAGCAAGAGCCAGTGTGATACCCTGACACAGAGTCAATAGCTGAGAGTCCTGATCTTTCTCTCTCTAGACTGTTATCTACACTGAACATTGCGATACAATTAAATCGCTATTATAATCAACAAAGCTTGTGTCACAACTCACGCTATGGCTCGAGGTTGCCTACAATGCAAGTGTTGAAGCAACCAGAATGTTCACTAACAACAGAACAATCATATTTGATATGTAAAACTTCAGCCTCAGTAAAGTGGTCATTTGCATCCTTCTTTATTTTCGACAGAAACCTATTTGGCTATTTTAGAACAACGTGACGAATTTCTTTGTACATTTTTAGTAAAATCATTCTTATGTAATTGAAGCAAATGTGCCAGTTTTTGCAAGAATGGTTTTTCAAACAACTTTGTGCTGCTAGCGATTTATGAATCAGGCCCAATCTTGGTATTATTATTATAAATGCTTTTACATACAGAAACAAAAATGTATATAATTTAGTAGGCCAGAGACCAGAAACGTCAGACCATGTAATGGTAAAAAGTTATTAAAATGTAAAATGAATAAACGCAACATTGCCTGTCCACTTTTTCAGCTTGATTCTGGAAATATTTTTCCCATGAATTTTTTCCATAGGGATTTCATAAAGTTCCTCCAAAAATAGAGTTCTATGCCATGAACTAAACCAACTAGCTCCAAGGTGAATCAAAACATAACAAACTTTAATTTGAAGCAAATATTCTAAATACTTATCATGATTGTGAGCTTAACGTCTTTCATTAGGACATGGACTTATTATCCCATGAAGCATTGTGAATGCTGTAATCAAATTCAAAACGATGAAAACATTGAGTATAGCAACAATATATTTCAAGTATATAGCAATATACTAATATACTAATATATATATATATATATATATAATACATATTAGTGCTGTTAGTCGATACATTTTTTTTAAATGCGATTAATCACATAATAAGTTATTCATGATTAATCGCACGGTAGCGTAAGGTCACGGTTGGTCTATCTTTAAAGGTTTATAAGTTATCATAAAAAAATAATTCGCTTATGGAGAAAGTAAATGGAATTTTGACTTCTAGATCCAAAGTGTTACGCTCTATTTACAAATATGATCAAATACTTTTATTTCAGATGGAAAGGAAAAGTACAGTGTTGCAACAAAAATTGTAAAATGAAGCAGGTTGTGTCGCATTGGGTGCTTGTAGTGTAGACAGCTTCGTAGATTATACTTCAGTGTCGACACAGTGTTTCCTTAATTCACTCGAACAAATGACATGACTCACAGCTCTTACCAAAACTCCACAGAGAGGGAAAAGAGTTATTGAAAGAGTATTAAAGGGCGACAACACAAAGAGTGACACATTGAAAAATAAAGGCACAGAAATAAGAAGTAGAAAAGAACTGAATGGCTTAAGCAGGAATAATGGGAGTAATATTCAGAGGGGAGTGTATGTGTGACTATAAAGGAAATTGAATCACTTTTGCAGATTGCAGGTTAAGGATCAAGGCTGCAATGAAAAAGTGTGTTTGTGAGACAGTATTAAAGGCATTTTTTGCCTTGAGTACCATGCACAAAGTCCCTACCACCTGACAGATATCACTGAAATAGATTAAATTAGGCACACCTGCCTCTTTGGCAGCCTTAGACTTTGTAAAAAGTCAAAGGGCCCATACAATATCTCCTACCCCCCTAATACCAACTGCTATTGGTGATTAATAAAAGGGACTAGTCATTTAATATATCCCACCATAACTTCCTGTTTTAATAGGAAATGCTGTATATAAACACAGGAAAGAAAACTACGGTCGTTTCATGGGAGTGAAAGAGAAAGATGGAATGTTTCCTTCACAGAGAGTCACACAGTAGGCTGACTCAGAGCCAAAGGGAACAGTGTGTGTATCAGCCAAAGTGTAATCATAGGCCGGTCTCTCGGCTATTAGGAGAATTAAAGGCTGATTGAACAGTCTTTCCAGTGGAAACATAACATTGGGACGCCTCTCCATGTATGTCGACTCGCTCCAACACTCCTCCGCCCCACCGAGATTAAAAGAAGAGAGTGGTGTTGTTTAGGTCATGAGCAACTCTTATGTATTTGAACAAATCGTTCTCATTCACTTCCATGCACTGAAATCCTTTCTTAGGCCATGTTTACATTAATACATTTTCATTGCACTACGTGTGTGTATGTGGGTATGTATGAAGGTGAGTGTATGTACGTATATGTATAATTATTTATTTTGTATTCTTTTTTGCTTTAATTACCTATGTCTTGCTGCTGTTTTTGGTATTGTTTGTATTGTTGTACACTGGAAGCTTCTGTCACCAAGACAAATTCCTTGTATGTGTAAGCATACTTGGCAATAAAGCTGATTCTGATTCTGATTTGAAAATGCACAAATTTCGCTACATTTATGACTTTCATCCACACTAGAACGCTGTATTCCTCCACTGAAAACTGAATGTTTCGAAAACACTCTCTATTACCATATACAGTACTTTGGAAAAGGATGACAGGAAACTGAAAACTGAGGGGGGAATTCACTAAGAATGAATTACGGCTGGTAAAACCGCTGGTTATTTGCATGCGCTGTCTGCACTGGTTTAGCGCCAGATTCACTGAATTAACTATGCAGATCAGACAATGGCATAAACACACCCAAACAATCTATGCTGAAAGCAACCTGAATGCAGCACAAGTCTGATCTTGCAGGCTGGTTCTGAACGAGCATATTGCGGAGGATGCAGCAGATGGCTTTGGTGCCTCTTTCCTTAAAAATACAAACTTTAAAGGTGCAGTATGTAAGATTCAGAGACCCTTGTTATTAATGACACCTGTGGCCGTTAAGTGAACTGCAGCCAGCTACCTGTTGCTTGTGCTCGTGCACACACTTCATAGGGACGTGAACGAGAATCAACCAAAACAATGACGTTACGTACAAAGAGGCTGAACGTGATTCACCGACATCATGCTGACAGAAGAGGTAACATAATTAAAACTACACAGTTATGATTGTTTTACTACAAACTTTGAGACTGCATATTATATTTGACTCTCCAGTGCTGGAACAGGGCTAAAACAAAGTGTGGATATAGGTCTGACTGTGCAAGACTGTAGTTTGAAGTAGTCACTTTTCTTTGCATGATACATTGGCTGCATTTATACAATAGTCTATGTCGGCGTTAGATAGCTAGACAGATTTATCAATAGCTGTTTGCTAAATTTGGTGGATGATGACAGTAGCTGTTTATAAAATAGACTGTTCATTATAAATATGTTGACAATTTAGTATTGATGTGATTTCCATCACAACTGTCATTTTGATATATTGATGCACTATTGTTTTATTATAATAGAATGTATATATTTTCTGTATAACCAAGTTACGTTTCACTACTAAATGGAGCTTTTTCCATTATCTTTAACATTGTCTAGCATTCATTTCATGTGTTATTGTAGTTTACCCCGCTGAATAATTACAGATTAACATTGACATTAACCTGACTTCTAGTATAAAGAGAAGATCGTTAAAATTATTAGAAAGTTACTAAGCAAGGTAGCTTGCAATTCGTCAGTGTTAGCAGACAAGATCAAGTTAGCTAAAATTACACAGATCAATCCTTATGGCACTATATTTCACATGCTTTGCAGATAAGTAAGCTTGTCCAATACCTAGTTTAATAGTGGAAGAGAAGCTACTGTCTGAGGCAAGGCTCTCTGGAGCGCCCATAACTGTCACATCCTTTGGATTTTCCCGGCGAAAGCGACCCGCGTGAAAATCAGCCTGCAGGCTTTAATAGGCAACCTAGGAAGTCCGGGAAGGGCTATTTTTTTATGTTGCTTTACAAGTCATTCACATATTGGCCAAAAAAGATGAATATTACATGAAAGTTGTTACATATTGCACCTTTAATAAAGAATAATGAGACTTGATTAATTTGTGAATAATTTTTATTGTTTTGAAAAAATCTGTTGAGTGAATCCTAAAATGATTCCCTCATAATACTCAAAAAGACACTAACTAATCACTACATACTGCTTTAGTGATGCAACCCACTGAAAGAGTGACTAAACAAATCAGAACAAGTCTTTTTGGTGAACTAAAATCAAAGATTCAAGTCACGGGGATGAATCAAAATCCCCTCTACTAAGAGAGATGGAGAGGAAAGGAAACAAGCTGAGAAGAGAGTTTAAATCATTAAAAAGATCTAAATCACTAACTTTCATACAGACTTGCACCAACCAGCAATGTATACTGTCGCACATTCGGACTGTCATTCCTTAGTCATCCATCAAGGAGAGAGGGAGAAAGTTCCTGGCACCCTTGCTGAGAAATCACTATAGTCTCAATTCACGCCTCACATCTTACCCTCTTTCATCAGCCTGGACTGGCTCCACGTCTGCACCGTTCTGAGCATTTGTGTGTGTGTGTGTGAGGGGGAGAGGATAGGGGAGGACTGTGGGACTCTGACTGCCTCTGTGTTGTGTCCACAGCTGTGTGTGAGGCTCCTGACCTCCAAACAAAGCTCAGCACAGAGGAGCCACTATCTGGCAGACATGATGGAGGACAGGCTAGCCAACTCAGACGTGCGGAGGGACCGACCGTAATGCCAGAGACAACACAGCACCCGCAAGGCCTTTGATAACCACTGGAGCCAGCATGACACTGACTATGACACACACACATTCAATAAACATCTGTAAAATGTAATGTATTTGAGGGAAGCGGAAATGGACATATAGGTTTGGTAAGCTGTCCGTAAATACCAAACATGCTTCTCAAGAAATTCATTTAGTTTCAAGAATTGAACACTATTGTATACATTCACTAAGACAAACTATTTACATTACAAACAGCTTTTGTTGATTTAAAGGAAAATAATACAATTATGAAATCAAAATATGCCTGATGAAGTCAGTAAATTAATGCATATTGTGCATGATGCTCCTAATGTAGCCAACACTGCATTACATGAAATAACAGAACACTGTAATGGTGTGCCTCATAAAAAAGCTTTTCAAAATGACATCCTAAGAGGGCTACTGATGTCATTGGTGTACGCCTTGTAGAGGTTTCAGAGTCATTTTACAACATTCCCTCATGTTAATCAGTCTTTCTTTCTTTGTTCCCTTATGCTCTCTCTGTGTATCACTTATTCTTGTTCCTTTTGTATCCAAACCATGTAGCCTTTCCTTCTTTCATTAACATTCACTCTTCAGTCTACCATTTTCCTCAGCCTCAACAGTCTCTTTCTCTATCTGCGGTGTTTAATGTGCAGGCAGTGTTTACACCCCAGACAGCGGGTGCAGCACTTTAATCTTGGTAGTGTCTACATGACATCAGCACTCTCGCTGAAGCATAAACCATAGTAAAAGGAACACACACATGCTCACTCACATATGCATTATATTCACACAAATATATCATCTACTTTCTTGCTTTCATTTATTTTTTCCTTTCATCTTTCTTCTTTTCTACCTTCATCCTTCCTCCGCCTTCCTTTTCCTTTCCTTTCATATTTTTCTTCTTCCTTCGGTCACTTCCTTTTTCTCTTTCCTTCCTTCCTTGCCTTCCTTCCTTTTCTTTTACTTTCTTCTTCCTTCCTTTGCTTTTATTTTCGTTACTTGTTTCTACCTTCCTTCCTCTGCCTTTATTTTCTTTACTTGCTGCTCTTTCCTTCCTTCCTTCCTCTGACTTTATTTTCTTTACTTGCTTCTTCCTACCGCTGCCTTTATTTTACTTGCTTGCTGCTGCTGCTGCTTCTTCTTCCTTCTTTCCTTCTTTCCTTCCTTTCTCTGCCTTTATTTTACTTGCTGCTGATGCTGCTTCTTCTTCTTCCTTCCTTCCTTCCTTCCTCTCCCTTTATTTTCTTTACTTGCTGCTTCTCCTTCCTTCCTTCCTTCCTTCTTTCCTTCCTTACATCCACTGACTTTATTTTCTTTACTTGCATCTTCCATCCTCTGTCTTCATTTTACTTGCTGCTGCTTCTTCTTCAATACTTCCATCCTCTGCCTTTATTTTCTTTACTTCCTTCCTTCCTTCCTCTGCCTTTATTTTCTTTACTTCCTTCCTTCCTTACTTCCTCTGCCTTTATTTTCTTTACTTCCTTCCTTCCTTACTTCCCCTGACTTTATTTTCTTTACTTCCTTCCTTTCTTACTTCCCCTGACTTTATTTTCTTTACTTGCTTCTTCCTTCCTTCCTTTCCCACCTTTATTTTACTTACTTACTGCTGCTGCTGCTTCTTCTTCCTTCCTTTTCCTTTATTTTATTAACTTGATTCTACCTTCCTTCATTTCTTCCTTCCTACCTTCCCTTTACTTGCTTCTTCTTACTTCCTTTTATTTACTTGCTTCTTCCTTCCTCTGCCTTCATTATCTTTACTTGCTACATCTTCCTTAATTACTTTTCTTTACTTGCTTCTTCCTTCCTCCCTCTGCCTTTATTTTCTTTACTTGCTGTTTCTTCTTTCTCGCTTCCTTCCTTCCTCTGCCTTATTGCTTCTTCATTCATTCCTTCCTTTCTTCTATCCTTTGCCTTTATTTCACTTGCTTCTTTCTTTCTTTCTTCCTTCTATTATTCTATCCTTCCTTCCTTCCTCTTTTTCCTTCCTTCCTCCATTTCCTTCCTTCATCCCTTTTCTTCCATCCTTGCTTGCTACCTTTTAAACTCCATCCCCTTTCCTTCCTTCCTTTTCTTCTTTCACCCTTTTTCTTCCTTCTATCCTTCTCTTTTGCCACCTACTTTTTCCTCCCTTCCTTCCCTTTCTTTCTTTTCCTTCTTCTTTCCACCATTCCCTTCTTCATCCCTCTCCTTCCCTCCTTCATTTCCTACATCTATGTTTTTCTTCATTCATCCTTTCCTTACTCGATTCATTCCTACCTCCATCCCTTTTCTTCCTTCACTGCATCCCTTTACTTCCTTCCTTACTTTCTCCATCCCTCTCCTTCCCTCCTTAATTTCCTACCACCACTTTTTTCTTCCTTCATCCCTTTCCTTCCTTTTCATTGTTTTCCTTCCCTTTCTTAATTTTTTCTTTCTTTCTTTCTTTCTTTCTTTCTTTCTTTCTTTCTTTCTTTCTTTCTGTCTTTATTTCTTTTCTCACTTATCTCTCCTCATTCCTTTCTTCCCTTGCCTTCCTTTTCATCCATTACCTTTTCCTATTTCCTTTCTCACTTCATTTTCCTTTTCCCCTTCCTTTATTTAACTTCCTTCCATAGTTCTATTCTCGGGTCCACTGAATGGTGAAGTCCTTCCTGTAATCCCCTTCTAACCAGTCAGTATCAGTGTAAGACTGAGGCTCAGAAACCCAGAGCATAGAGAGGGATTACCAACAGCCCTGAGCCTCATTCTGCTGCCCTGTAAACTCTGACTCAAGAGAGACTTTTAACACCACACTCTCTCATGTGTTGCTACCACATAAACCATATCATCTTAAAAAATAAGGTATTACACAAAGCAACTTAGTGTATAATTGGTTAGACTATTTGTCATTGAGCAAGCACTTTTCTTTCAATGCATATTACAGCAGACTAATTACATGGACAATCCCCCTAGAGCAACCTGGGGTTAACTGCCCTGCCCAGGAGCACAGTGACTCTTACTAACTCTGCAGTTTCAAGGTATTGAAAATACAGATTCATTTTCAAAGCCAGAGATCGGTTTATGGTAAAAACGTGGTAATATGGGTAGGCTGAGACACACCTTCTCACAAACAAATCTACACTGACATGACACTTTCCCTTGTTAACAGCCCCTCTGTATGTAGTCGTGCATACCTCTTCACTCAAAATCACAGTCATTATGTTGCCATGCTGATAGCTGCTGATCATGTTTGTATCCTAATTGGGCTGACTGGGATCACAGAGGGTCTCCTGACCAGAATTGGGCCACATCAATAGTACACCTGATCGGGGATCAGTCGCCTGGACTGGGCTAGGTAGACCGGAGCCAGCCAAGCCATATTGCATTTACCTAAGCAGTTTAGTGTTAAATCAGTGCATTTTGGGGCAGAGATTGTGCAGAGAGGAAGAACTGTTGCAGATTATTGGAATGGGACCCGCATGTTTTGACATGTTGCTCACTTCACAGAATACAACTCGTGGGAGGAGTGTAGCTGGGAATTTGTGTGGACAAATAAGGCTTCATTTTTCTGTGCATTCTGGGAAAAAATGGCAAGGCCAGATCCAGAAATAGAACGGAGGCTATTATGGGATGTATGGAAGGCTGGCTCCTCATTCAGGCATGACTGTGTGGTCACGGCGGTCACGGCCCTGTCTTTCCCCACAGCTAGCCAACCTCCTGCTGAGTCTGAGAAACGCTAATCAGAACCAGAAAGAGACAGAGATAGAGACAGAGAGGAAAAACAAGCAAGTTCTTGCCTAAAAAATTGCAAACAATAAGATGCTGGGAGACGATTAGGGAGGGATGAACGCAAGCAAGGAAAACTAAAGCAATCAAAGCACAGGCCAAAGATAACGGCGACGTGTCAACCAGAGTTTTGTTTTAATCAGAGCAAATGAAAATATTCAGACATGCATCTTGAAAGCAACAAGTCCCTCTTGAATTACAGCCGAGATATAACAAGCGAAAGGAGAAAGAGAGAGATCTTGAGTGTCTCTTGAGACTGATTAATATTGAATTTCTGATGCTAATCTTTGTTTTGTGCTTTTTTCTTTACTGGTGGAAGCGGACGCATCCTTAAAAAGCATGCTTTATATATATTTAATGAAGGCTCTGCATACATTTTGAGCATTTGCCGTGCTGTGTGGCATCCCACCCTTGTATGATCACATACTGCCACATACTGCTTAAGACACCCAAACCGAAAGATATATGACACATCTTTTGTAATAGTCAATGCACCATGAGATAAAAAATTTGTTTAACAATGCAAATTTGTGACGTGTACAAACACATATGATAATAATGAATGGATAACGTCTTCAGAATAAGGTAGCAAAGACGCTTGCCTGGTTTTTGGCTGGTAAGTGCTTATGCGAGTTTGTACACCTGGCACATATAGGTGTCGGATGCCACTGCAGCAAGAACTCTTTAATTATATCGTCTGATATCATCTATGTATCGGATGGTGATGAGTTCAGCACAATAGTTAAACTGTGTACCAAGGCAAAACAATCTAACCTTGGAAGACAATGCAGACTGATCAATTATTGATCACACACACACACATGCACAAACATACACATTCCAGTGCTGCTGATGCAGAAATTCTGAAGCTTTCATGATTTAAAACACACACACATTTCAAAAAAAGGAAGTTCAGTTTTCTCATCCAATCACACATTCGTACCTCTGCATGGAAGCACTTTCAACGTTTTGTTTTCTCAGCCCATTTAAAATGTCATTTCTTTTTCTCTCTAAGACATCAAAGCCAAAGTCAACCAGAGTCAAAGTTTGGACTTAATAATGACAGCGTTGCAGGAGACAGAGAGTGTGTGAAAAAGAGAGAGAAACAGAGAAAGAGATTCCCCACATGGTTCAAATATGCTGTGGTGGTTGAGTCCATCAGTTGAGGTGTCACAATGAAAAGTAGCTCACAGGATGTAGCAAGCAGCATGCAATCGCACACACATATACATGAAAATTAAAGACTGTATTGTACTTAAACAATGCACATGACCAGCAAATTAAGATTCAGATCAGATATTTCGCTCCCTTTCATAACTATTCACATTAGACATATTTTGATGTTTTATGGAAAATAAACACAAAATGTAAAGAGCATTTTCAAAGCTTGAAGAAATCTGTTCTAATTAAAGAAAATAAATGTGTAACCCCCTGAAGGAAATGTATCCAAATGAATAAGATACCTGAAAGAATAAACAATAATAAAATGATTGCTGGGTGTTAAACAGATGAAATCCATACAGCAATGTTGATGAGTCAGGAAGGCTGTTTTCATGTGAAATTGTGAGCCAGTAAGAAACAGCGAAGGAAAAGTAGGAGGATATTGAGAAAGGGGGGGAGAAAAAGAGAAAAAAAGAGAGAAAGAGGGAGGCTGACAGCTGTATAAATGAGCTCTGTAGCTCATGGCGCCCCAGAGTACTGCCTCATTGTTGTGCTGATCTGATGCACAGCAGATGAACCCAGGGTTTAAAAGTTGAACTGTGTGTGTTTTGACCCTTGTTTGCTTGTATCCGCTATGTAAGAAGGTATCTTATGTGTAGTTGTGCGCTTGTGTATATGTCTGTGTCTATGCATTGTAGTTTACTATAGTATGTACTAGGGATGTAAAAAGTACAATACTTCTGGACCAAGTCGAGAAAAATAAAACAATACTAGACTTACTGTATTCATCAAATAACTGCATCAAATAGCCTAACGACTCATTTCGGCACCCACGTGCTTTGACTGACAGCCAGTTTCTTTCTAGGAGTGCTTATGAGTACGTGGGCTCTGCAAGGTCTCATGGTAATGAAGATATGCAGTTAAACAATACACATCAAAATCAATTTAAAAAAAAGTTGAAAATTGACACAAATAAAGCAAATGCAATATTTTTGGTTCTAAAAATGCTAAATGTTTTCCTTTAGGGGTAGGATTAGCATTAAGCTTTATATAAAAATACAAATATAATAGTATTTTACTATTTTGAAGTAAATGTCTGTGTCTTTGTCTGTGTGTGCGTGCATTTAGGCACTCCATTCGAGCAGTTTTAAACCAGTCATTACTAAGTTATTAATTGCACAAATCCAATTCGTGAGGGTGAACATTTTCAGATGTGGTGAGAAACAAAATCAAGGTCACATGTAAGGTGTCTGCGTATGTATATGTGTGTCTGTGTTTGCATGACATACAGGATTATTACAGACTCTCACTTCCTCATTTGAACCCTCCAGATTTGCAATTAAATTTATTGTAAATTGCTTTGTTTGTAAAAGTTGTGTGAGCTTGTCATTAAACAAATCATGTTAATTCATCCATGTAAACATACCAAAGGCAGATTTCAAATAACATATTCTGAGCTTGCAGGTGGTCAGGCAGTTGAACAACTTCAGTGTCGTTGGAAAGCACTATGTTGCCCCTCGCGAGTGATTTCGTGACGATGAAGGCGCAGCTGCACTTTTGGGAAACGGGGCTCTGATCAATAGTCACAGCATCGAAAGTGATGATATTCTGAGCACTGCTGTGGGTAATACATATTTTATAGATGCACATAAGAAGGTGTTCATATCAAATATTAATAAATGATTTTCTGCCAGCACTGATGATGTGCAGATGCATTGTTTGAGGGGGCACCGGTGATGGGTGAATTCGGGCCTGGGACGCTGCTCTCTCAGCCTACTGAGGCACATCAAACAGTGAAAGAAGAGACTGTGGGGTGGAGGGGATGGGGGGGGGGGGGAGATTATGCTGCTTCTGCCAACGAGGCTCTGCTGAATCACACACACAGAGCGTTGTACACTCGCACACAGCACTCAGCTGGCAGGCATAGTGAGTGCCGATGGAACACGCCAGGCTTTGTGCTACCAAGCAGAGGTAATTGGGCCAGATTACCAACCAGGTGGAAACATTCAGCCGCTCTTTTCCCTCTTCTCCATCTCTCCCTCGTTCCCTCTCTTTCAGTCACTTTTACTCTTTCTATACATTTCTCCATATTTTGAAAAAAAAAAAAAAAACAGGTGCTATTCAGGATGTTCACTATTTATTAAGAAGACCAAGATGATACAAAGAAAAAAAGAAAGAAAGAAAGACACTGGACTAATTTAAACTACAAGCCCTATCAAAGGCATATGGCCTGGGGGCAGCAGTTCCTTGGTGCTGAGCAGGGCTGCACCACAGAGGAACAGGAGACTCGTGGACGAGGAGGGTGAGACAGGTGAGGATCAACAGCAGCACAGACACAGCATTGTTAAATCAGGACTCAAGGCACACAGAGGAGCGAGGAAGAAGTGATATGAAAGAGGGCCGACCACTGCTTTGCAGAAATATGACTGCTACAGCACAAAGCTTGTGCCGGCAACAAAATAAGAGGTTCGGGGCAAACGGCTACATGGATGTCTGTGACAGAGAGGGGGCCTCCTAATTGAACTGCAGCTTGGTGTTTGTTGTACTGGAAAATAACTAAATAAAAAACATAAACTCTCTTAACTTCTCTCTCTATCAACCCATCTATTTTTCTGACTCAAAGAGTATACCAGAATGCATTTCTTATTGATTTTCACAAACATTCAAGGCCTTTAAACCATTCCTTCCACCCTGCATGCATCCATGGATATGTGTCTCTATGTGAGTGTGCATGTACGCATGTGTAGGTGTGTGTTTTAAGTTATGTGGTTAGTTACATAGGCAAAAGTGAGAAAGCAGGAGCAATAGAGCAGCGCTTTATTTAGCAATGATAGAGATAAATTATGTATCTAGGAGAAAAGGATGACTATAAAAGCATGACTAGGTTGTTTAAGCCTGATATAGGCTTTCTTTTCTTTTCAAAAAGGCAATGGCTCAATTTGTGTTCATGGCCATAATTTTTATTTGTTTCAGAAATTTTATTTTTCCTTTCTTGTTTCTCTTTTAATTATTTTATTATCTTACATTTAATTATTTATTTGTTTTGGTTGATTTATAGTGGGCAACAAAACCCTTAGATGAGGATATTTCTGGTCAAATGATAAAAGGTCAGTACAATACCATTCCTGATGGTTTTGATCATTTAAACAGAAGAAACGGGATGAAAAAAAATTCATTTATAAAAATGGGATACAGAAATATACTACAATATCTGCTAAAAAAAAAAAAAAAAAAAAAGCTCACATTTCATTTAGACAAAAAATGGCAAGATCTAAAACAATAGAAGTTAAGTATATTATTGAAAAATAATAGACACCGTATAATCGTATACTACCTATTCTGTACAAAAAAGACACCTGTGTTGATTAAAAAAACCACAGCGGAAGAACGAGAAATTGATACGCGCACGCACACAATCTCACAAACACACACACACACACACACACACCAAGTAATAATGCACCTGTATGGCATGAGCTTGCGTCCGCCTTGAGGCAGACGTCACAGGCATCTGCTGAGGATATGGAGAAAAGAAAAGAGAGAGAGAGAGAGAGAGAGAGAGAGAGAGAGAGAGAGAGAGAGAGAGAGAGAGAGAGAGAGAGAGAGAGAGAGAAAAGTAGATCCTGCTTTACACAGCAGAGCAGCATTTGATGTGCACGCGAGACCGGAGCAACACAACAAAATCCATCTACTGCCAGTGCTGCTTTTACAATGTACTTAACTCGACGACAGTCGTTGAGGAAAAAACAAATGAACCAATTCAATACATTAGAAATGAGAAATAAGTGCGGAAAGATGTACATTTACTAGTAATAATAAATTAGATGGTATGTTATATAGAGTTTCTCTTGTGGATATAGTTCTCTTTCTTCGTTCTGGTTTTACAGCTCTGTGTGAGGTAATTGGACGAAGTTATTTGTGTGGGGAACAAATAAAAAAAATTACTTGAAGGTAGTGGGTGAGGGTACAGCAGCGGGAGGCCAGAGAGAAAGACAGACTCTAACGACCCCATCACTACCGGCGCGCATTGAGCGCGCGCCAGGGACTATCGGGGTCAGCGCGCGCTCTGATAGATCTTGCTCCTGGAAATAATCCAGTCTAGAACACAGCGACTGTTAGGCCACGAATTCGAAATCAACTTGAATTTGGATTCAGCTAAAAATTATCAATAAGAACGGCAGTTGAGATGTGACATCAAAGTAACGGAATTCAATTAAGTTACTATTTATAATTGAGGAGATAATGTATATATATATATAGGGCCTATATATATATATATATATATATATATATATATATATATATATATATATATATATATATATATATGTGTGTGTGTGTGTGTGTGTGTGTGTGTGTGTGTGTGTGTGTGTTCCTTTTCTTTATATAGGCTACCTTATCTATCTATCTATCTATCTATCTATCTATCTATCTATCTATCTATCTATCTATCTATCTATCTATATATATATATATATATATATATATATATATATATATATATATATATATATATATATAATTTATGCATTTGAGATGTGACATCAAAGTAACGAATTCAATTAAGTTATTTATAATTGAGGAGATAATGTATCATATATATGCTATATAGCATATATATGATACATTATCTCCTCAATTATAAATCGTAACTTAATTGAATTCCGTTACTTTGATGTCACATCTCAAATACATAAATTATATATGCATAAATGAACTATTGAAACTACTGATACATGCTTTAAAACAACACGTCAGTCAAAACATGAAACGTTGAAAGCATACTCATGCATCTAGCTAAATGTTAACTTATTTTTTAGCATTTTTTTTATTTTCCTTTTTTACAGGAAAAATTCAGACATAGGCTACTATGCTTTTTTCTATGATTTATAGCAGAAGAAGCTGCAGCATTAAGAGACCGAAGGCCGAAGGATTTTCACGTGCATATGTACGAACTTATATCCCATTAATAACCAAAATGCAAAGTGTACCTCTAGTCCCAAGGTACTTGGAACGCAGGAGCCACTTGTTAAATCTATTGCATGCACTGTCAAATCATTCGCACTCCGTCACATCACCGCTCAATATAGAAACCGGATTTTCTGGTATTACAGACGCCTCTTTTAACACACACACACACACACACACACACACACACACACAGAGAGAGAGAGAGAGAGAGAGAGAGAGAGAGAGAGAGAGAGAGAGAGAGAGAGAGAGAGAGAGAGAGAGAGAAAGAGAGAGAGAGAGCGCTACTGACCCTAATCTTGGACACTTCTCTGAGTACAACAGCGCACACACAGTCACTAAAGCTTGTGTTATTAACTGAAGCAGCTGTGGCAGCAAACCGCTCAAAGATGTACCATAATAATTAACAGAAAAGTATGGGACTTTTTACTACTATAGACACTACAGAACAACTCAAGTTAAGAAATAATTTGAATGGGTGCGAAACAAATTAAGAGTGTTAATCAGTTATAAACGTATCGTACATGTAATCTCAGAAAAGTTCATAAATAACAAAATAGTGTGTTCATTTAGTCATATTTAAGGAATAAATATAAACACGTTAAATTGCAGTGATTTTTAATCCACCCAGTTAATGGTTTGGGTCATTTTCTTGCTCCGCTTAAGAAGCGCATTGCTCTAAACTAGAACTGTCCAGCCTTTTTGCAGTTAATGTCATAAATGATATAAGTAGGCTATTCCGTTCAATATAACATTATAACTCCGTCAAAACAATTTCTTATTTCTAGAATCCCCCTTTCAATTTCAATTCAAAAGATGTTACATACCTTAAATGCGCTGTATGAAGTTAGGGGGACTTCAAAAGAAGCATTCATTTAATTCGATTGAAAATATGCTTTGGACGGGGGGGCACAAAATATAACACTTACCTGAATGTGGAGGCATCGGTATGTGCGAGGCATAATATTTCCCAGGCTGAAAGTGACCGGGATGCTGCACTGCCGTGTGCCCGGTAGGAGTGATCCTCGAGGCGGCTCTGTGAACCAGCGTGCCTCGCTCTGCCAGAAGGTGCGGCGGAGGGGCGAAATCCCGGCCTTCCATCTCGATTATAAAACGTTAAATCCAAAATCCAGAGCAGGAAACCACGAGAACAGAACCGAAAAAGATGTTATAATCCCGTAAAGAGTTTCGCCTAGGTCTTGCATTCAGCACAGTTTTGGCTTTGACGGCCAAAAAAGTATGTCCAGGTCATGTTTTCTGCAACACACACACACACAAATCATAAATTGTAGTTTAAATTACAAACCAGTTACACGAGAGAGTGATGCAAATCCAAAAGATCGTATCATGTTAGTATCCTTCAGATGTGTAATGGTAATCCTTCATTGAAAACACCAAGTGTTATAGTCCATTGCTGTGCCTGTGAATGCTGCCTAAACCCAAATTCTTCGCTCTTCTCTCTCATCTCACCACAGCTGAGCGAGCTTGCAGCACACCTCCACATTTACACAGAAGACTCACTGCAGGCTATAGAGCATCCACGGAGAGCTGCCAGGATTAGCAGTACGCCAATATGGAAAACCAAGGACGTTTTAAGCAAAAAGGGGGGGGAACTGTTAAGCTATATCAGCCCTAGTATGTCTTTCACTGGCCTACAAAACATTAAGATAATCTACAGTCGTTGGGCGTTTGGATTGGCGGTCTCTATTACAAATACTAATTTATTCAAGGCAACAAACTATATATGTAATTTATTTGGTGTATTTTAGCCTCTCGTTTTACTTAAACTGCTGCGCTCGACGAATTCAACTAAATGTCTTCCATGGGCTTTGGATATAAGGGTGACAGCACACAAATGATGGAGTATTAAGTCTATATAACCACCTTGGGCTCTATACCTTAAGTTTCCTAAATCACGGATAGCCTAAAAACAAAATTGCACAATATTATGCTGTTCCAGTTTTGTCATTGCAAAGTGGAGCATTGAAAGAGAGAGTTGCATGTGTGTATCATAGGGTGTTGCTAATGCGTGAGCTTTGTTTCGAAAAACGTCCTAATAAGCTTAGTTTTGCAAGCGTATTGCGAGATGTATTGCAAATGTTAAGACGATAGTCTGAAGGTCTGCTCAATCGACTTTCAAACGATCGTGCGAATAGTGGCGAACAGTCTCTTTAATAAACGAAATCAAAGATAAGGAAACAAAGACATTCTGAACAACTTTGAATATCCAGCTGTGTGCAGCTTTCCATATATTCTTAATTACAAACTACATGGAAGACGTCTAGGTCGTATATCTCTAGATATTTGACGTTAATAACGCTGAGTCTCTGATGTTTAGCATTGGAGAATGAGGCCTTCAAATGTTGGAAGTTCCGAGTTTGGAGTGCGAGGTTGCTTGCGGTGCCAAATTGCTGCTGTGGCCCTATTGATTTCATTAAATATTAAAACTGTAAAAGAGGGACAGGTTGGAGAATAGTGAGTGAAATCACGTGAATCAACATTAGGTAAGCATTACAAACAATAGGCTGATTAAAATATTGCTCTCTATATCACAAAATGAAATGTAGTGCAGTCATTTGCGCTGACAAAGGACATTTCCAGCAGACATGTATCATTTTTATGACATCATGAAAAGAAATTGAACATATATTTTTAGATAAGTTTAAAATATTAGAACGCAGTAACCTCATAAAAATAACCAAAACTGAACTTTCAGCGTTTCTTGGGACCTGAGAGCGATTAGATTTGGCTCGGAGGACGGATGGGAGATGAGGAGCGCACAGGGTTCCTAAAGAATGATTTAAGACGTAGGAAATGTCCTTTAAAGCTCTGACAAAGCCAGATAATTGTATGCATTACGGCACTTCAAAATAAAATTATTCTTACACAAGTCTATATTATATAAATCTTTGAAAAACTAAAATATGGTCAATGAGCCAACAGTTAAAATTTCATAAATAAATGCCCCATGTCAATTCTACACGTTAACTGTAAAACAAGTAAAACGCGTAATTTCCTTT
Source organism: Xyrauchen texanus (assembly GCF_025860055.1). Lineage (NCBI taxonomy): Eukaryota > Metazoa > Chordata > Actinopteri > Cypriniformes > Catostomidae > Xyrauchen > Xyrauchen texanus. The sequence goes on from NC_068308.1 coordinate 30,801,048, forward strand.
GGCATCACCGCCACTCCATAGCAGTTTGCAAATTCATGTCAAATTTATTTTTTGAAAGAATGTGTAATTATGCACACATGTATTTTAACCTTTTCTAGTCAGCAAGATATTTGGGTCTTCGCTTTTATTAAAATTGTGAGCGTCCCTCCCTCATTCCAAATAATAAAATACATTTTTAGGTCATTCAGTCTTGCACAAATTGTATTATAATCATTATTGTTATCGTCATCATAATTACTATTGCTCTTAGACAGCAATATAGGATGCATTAAAATAAAAATAAAAATATATTTATCTTTGACCCCCCTGTAATACAGCCTCTGTAATTTTCCATAACGCCAGATGTTCTACCAAATAAATAAATGAATAAATAAAAAATAAGAGCAGCTCTTGAAGGCAATTGTTTATTATTACACGCATATAAACGTATACAATATAAACGAATTACTTACTGGTAAGTTATTCCTTGTAAAACAATAAATGGTTAAAAAAAAAAACATGATACAAAAATAGGTAAAAGAGAGCAGATTCAGAATAAAAACTTGTGGAAATGGTTACATCCTAGTGTCTGCTGATTGCAGTGCGTGTGATGTGCAGAAGTTCGGAGATGCACCGTAGTAGTAAGAGCTTCTGCTGAATCGAGCTCTGTACAAGCAGTCAGAGGCTCTTTCCTGAATCTGCCACTCAATGAGTGGAGGAGGAGGTGACTGGGGGAGCCGTCTCGCCCATTGGTCTAATACCTACATGTCAATAAGCTCGTGCAGCGCGCCCCAGGATAAACAGTGGCTCCGATTGGATGGAACTCTGAGCCAATGGCGTGTCAGCTGGATCAACTAAACAAAACGGCGGGCGCTTTATTCGTGCTTTTCTGTCTCGCGACGAGCTCTGTGTGAGACACGGGCACGGCCACATGGTTACTTATGAAGCTTTGGAGTGCCATTATTTTAATAACTCTAAACAAATATAGAAAGTTCGACCCGCATTCAGACAATCGGAAATGTATAGGACTACTGGAAACACTTTACAATAAGGTTCCATTCCTTAACATTAGTTAATGCATTATGTATCATAACAAACAATTCAGGTTATATTTTAACATAATTTATTAATATTAGTTCATCTTAGTTCATAAAAATACAATTGTTTATTTTTAGTTCATAGTAAATTAACTAATGTTAACATATAGGCTACAACATGTGATATTAACATTAACTAAGATTAATAATCTTAATAAGTACTTACTTACTTAATAAGTACTGTTCATCGTTAGTTCAGGTTAACTAATGTTAAGTTATGTTTACAAATGAAACCTTACTGTAAAGTGTTACCAGTAAACTTATATCAAGACATGTCTAATCATACATAGTTTTATTATACAAAGTGATACACCACTTGTTTCTCTGTTATTACATATTGATTGTATGTGATAACAGATTAAATGACAAATGCATTACGTCTATAATAATAATAATAAAAAAACATTTAATTAACAAAAATGATCTCATCAGCCAAAAGTAAGATATGAAATCCCTAGAGGTTTTTAACCGAATTGTGAATAAAGCAATGTAAATCAACATAATGTGATTGCAGATTTCACGTTAGGTTTAACGAATTGAGAAAAACAGCACTAGTGAAAATAACCATTTTTGATTGGAGTCGTGTAAAGCCCAAGCTCTGGTTCCAAACAAAGAGTTAAAAACCTGGGCCTCGTTCTGAAAACGGCTTGATTGGTTGGCGTGTTGCCAGAGCACTGTCAATCATCGAATGTAAACAAGGCTCTGATTGGCTGCTGTCCAGTCCGCACTGGGCTGCCTGAAAAAAGCAATTACTGGCCTTGCGGTTTCAAGGCGGCCCAGAACTGAATGATGAAGGAGATAAGGAGGGGCGGTTTCAAGGCCTCCCCTAGGCGAACCTCGTTGGCCCCAAAGCTAAAGGAGAGTCAAGAGTGACTTAATCAAAGGGAATGCGTTAAAAAGGGGAAAATTACATGTTGTATTAAATTTAGAGTATAGATTCGCGGATTAATATCGTTTAAAATTCAACAGCAACATGTTAATACGAATACACGGAAACTAATACATTCAATCGGGAGACGGAAATTAAGGCAAAAGCGACAAAAACATGTGTAGGCTAGCCTATGTATTGAAGATTTTTTTACGGTGAACTTTAAAAACTTGTCGGATTTCTTTGTCATGGCTGCGACTTATAGTATATTATATTTAATAACAGTAAGCCGTCAAGACCTGTTAAACAAAAACTAACAATGAATCGCTAATACGGAAATACGTAGGCTATAGCTACGTTATTCATTTCTTCGGTAGCTACAAAAGCTATTCGGCAAACCTGGGTGAGTGAACAAACTGAAAAAAATATTAGTAGTAGTAGTAGTAGTAGGCCTACTAGTGTTGTAATGTTTATAATTTAATATTTTTGTTTTTTAGGCCTATTATAAAATAAAAAATTATATTTAGCTATCACACGATGTTATTGTGTTTATATATATATATATATATATATATATAGAATTAAAAACATGGATGAATTTGCTTATCCTCTTTGGGTTCTCTACAGTGCCAGTTAATGTCCGCTCTCTTTGTTATGTCTTTAACTTCAACCTATGACGCTTTCATCCATTAGAAAAATAGGCCATTTGAAGAACTGTAATTTCATACGTGTACAAAACATTGTTACCATCGTCCCATTGCAATTAGTTTTTTTGTGTCTGTAAGCAAAAATAATTTATTTCATTAAACACCACTAAAATATTACAATATAATAATATAAACAATATAGGCTAAATATACAATTACATCTATTTTAAAATTGATTTATAGTTTTAGGCAAAAAAAGACAACTGCTCTCGTAATATAAACATGTTCTCGGTTAGTCTATACTGTAGGCTTATTCTTAATAAATTTTACATAGGCCTGTGGGCTAGTTTAGTCTTTTTAGGTCTAGAAAAAAAGACTAGAACTTTTCCAGTTTTCTTAGAACTACATTAATAGAAAAATGCAAACGTTTTTTTTTTTTTTTTTTTTTTTTTGTGAAATGATAAAGAAACAACGCAATCAATCAATAATTAACAATCCAATAAATCGTTCAATAAATAAATACATGTTTGCTTATGATCCTAAAAATTAGCCACTGTGAATCATATTCAAGAGAAAAGAAATCTTGGCCTCAGAAGTATGAAAATATGTGCAAACGACCTATAAGCAGAAGCTCTTAATATGACAAAGTATCCATTCCTTGTGTTAACCATCACTACAGTAAATTGTTATAGAGGGGTTGATTTGCCCTACCACTGACCCTCATGTCTAAAAAAAGAAGAAAAGAAAAAAAATAATAATAAAATATGCTGCCTGGAAAAAAAAGCAATAAAGAATTATGTTCTGCAAGAGGTGGAGCGCTTTAAGCAGATATCGGCACTTAATTTATTTAGTGACGAGAAAGACCCTTTTATTTGGGGGTTTTATTGGTACGCGACTTGAAAGCATTTTAGTGGTGTACGAATAACACACACAAACAGCCCATGCAAACACACATTTACACACAAGCAAAGACAGTCCCAATCTCTTTCGCATGCATGCTCGTGCAAACACACACTAACACACGTGTGTGTGTGTGTGTGTGTGTGTAATATATATATATAGGACTATATATATATGCGACTTGAATAGGCCAGTATATATATATATATACATAAATACATACATACACACACACTCACACACACACACACATCACAACACATAGGCTATACTTGTGCACTTTACCACAAAATCTGCGTCCCCTTCTGTTACATACAAATACAATCTCCTTCTCTCCCCACGCGCGCACTTACACACATTCTTTCTCTTTTTTTTTCACACACACACACGCACACACACTCCATGTGCCAGCGCGAGCTGCCCTACTGTGGGACGCGGGGATAATTAATGCGGAGTGACTGATTGCTCTCGAAACAGACCAGTCCCGCGAACGGCATTGTCCGTGATCAATGAAGCGTCTCTGATTGACACTTTCCCTCCATCTTCAAGCCACATTCAAACTACCGGAACGGGGCGTTTGTCAACAGCGTATAGGCCAAGGGTGCGCCAAGACCCCGTTATTGTCAGGCCGAAGTTGCACACCAGTTTTAGACAGTGCGAGATCCCCGCGGTCTGCCTTTGGCAAAATAATAATCCAGAGAGGACACCTAAATTCAGAGCCCACTCTTATGACAATGTCTTTAACGGTGCTTACATGCGCCTGCATGTCCATGTAGGTTAGGGGATTTTATGAGCGCGTCTGTTGGATGAATCATTGTGACAATACACTCCATAGCTGGTGATGAGGACGGAGCATGTTCAGTCAAGACGTTCATTTTGCTCACTGACTAATAATACGGGTTCTCGCACAGACATCAAGTGCAGGTCTTCTCGGAAAGATGCAAATTATAGCCATTGTATTAAACAACCAAAAGCACATTATGGTAATTATTTATAATAATGATGATGATGATAATAATAATTATTATTTGTATCATTATACAACAGCGATGACTGCATCATTGTACACGAACATGTACACTGACACCAAAAACCCTAAATATTTTAATTCACCGTGTGCAAGACATAGGCTACGTAAGTACATTTTTAACAGGACATCACTGAGAAAATAAAGAGCACAGTTTCATTATTGAGTAACCACACTAACAGAAGACTCAAAGGCGTCTTAAACCCGCCACACAATCGAAATGAAGTTGGTTGGCTATTTGGTGACCCCTATTCTCATAGAGATGATGGAGAAGCTATTGTATTTGATATCCCAAATAAAGGTCTTTGAGATCATTTCTGGACCCTCTCTGAACGTTTTGCAAGTCCCAGAATTGCTAAACTTATTATAGCCTTGTGAAATTATTTGGAAACTGTCGGACAAGTTGTATGTTTGGCTCTTACAGCACTTATCAACGCCCCGTGCGTTACAGGAAACACTGGGACGTGTACACACAGAGCCTGGACAAACGAAGGCCCAAAGTGCGAGTGCAAGTTGTATGTGTAGATTGCACATATCTGAATTAGGGGCTTGCATTTAAAACACTCCTGATTATAAATATGTAGGCTATATAAAAAGGACGTCACTCGTGTCTGGCCAAAACTTTGCAAGCCAGGGCGGTGAAATGCTATAAGATAATGTCCTGAAGAGAATTAAACTGGTATTGCAAACTCGCGATAGGCCAGTGTATTTTAGCTATTTTATATGAGGAGTTAATGATAGACAGTTGTTTGCACCGTCACTTGCACTTGCATCGTGGCTTGCTGTCGACTTCCAACAGATGTCCAAACTCGCTATTACACGTTGTACAATCATAGGCTACGTTACCATGTAAATGAAGCTAGAAGGTGAGAACGTGTCTATCAGTCCTATAGATTAAGGTGGTACAGGCTCAGGGGTAAATTCTGAATGATCAAAACTCAACTCCCAGTAAGGGTTATAAATTCCAGGGAATTGCGTTATCGATAGATAAAAAAGCCCACCTGGGTCCAATTAAGGAAAGTACTGCTCAACCCCCATAAATGGCACAAACCTACCTCATTACGACCTGTTTTATTGTAAAAGCTAGAAGTCAAACTACAGAGAGGTAAATAAGGGTAACAAAATACCCAAAAGACGTGGATTTAATTTAATTTTAAAACTAAACAAGAAACGTTCAGTCATTACTTTATGAACCTTCATCTATGAAGAGCTGGCAAACCTAACAAGAAAGAGTGAAAGAAAGGCCATAATATAATGTCAATAAACTCATAGGGTACGTAGCATTCATATTTCCAGTTTAACCCCTCCAAGGTGGTGACTGGAAAAAATGTATCATGTATATATATAGACATACATGTACATGTGTGTGTGCAACTTTTATGCTTCCTTTTATTATAGGCCCTATGAACAGATTCTTGACTGACCCATTTGTAATTAAAAAAGAATCTGACAGCTGCCCCCAATAGTGCTTCAATAATTAGATTGTCTTATAAATTCCTCCATTTAAATTCTATAATAATTCCCAAAATGTGTCCCGTTAAATCTGTATCTCCCAAATTTAACGTGACTAAAGAAATGTAATGTTAATCGGATGAATGGTCTAATTAGTCGTAACAACATGCCACTAGAAAATGAGTGACTGGTATTGTTAATTCCTATTTCAAGAAATTTTGCTCGCATTGTGACGTTGTTCAAGATTTGAAATTTTAAGGAAATGTTATAGAAGTAGGCCTATCCACACACAGGGGAGTGGCAGTGAGTGGTTATAGCCTAACAAAAATTTACAACAGAATCAAAAAGAAACAATTAAAGCAATTAAATGTATTGTCTGAAAGATTAAGAGGACCTGTAACACAATATGCTTTTTAAAGCGTTTTCAAAACTGCTTGTATTACTCTTAGATAATGAACCTGTTTGTAATGATTCATATTAATCCTAAAAGGGATAGCAATCCTTAAAGTTAAAGGATTGTCAGCGGCCCTCTTGACAAGGGACACGGTGCTGTCTGGATCCGAGTGTCCCATACCGTGTATATAGAGAACTATATGCTTGTATAACCACCTCGTGGGTGTCAGATCTTCAGAGTTCCTCTCACGGGTATGAAACACGTTGTTATCTATCAGCGACACAAGTACATAGACGGTTCAGTGTCCCTCCGTGAAAGCTTTGGCCCTTGATAGATGTTGATTTATGGGCCCAAAAAGAACCGATGCAGAGTTCAATTTGATTATATACACAAACACACATACAGGCATACATACATATATATATATATGTATATGTGTGTATATATATATTTTAAATATATATATATATATTATATACACATACACATATACATATACATATATATATATATATATATATATATATATATATATATATATATATATATATATATATATATATATATATATATATATATAACCAAATCAAATTAAATCATCTACCATACTTGTCAGTAATGTTTTGACCTTGTGACCTAGTACCCGTGATGAGCAAAGCAGTAATACAAACGACTATACTGGAATGGATTATTTACCCAATGAAAGAACGAACGACGATAGAAGAGAGGTACAGGCCTATGTTTAAATTATGTACATCGGTCACAGACATAACATTTATTTTATACCCAAAGTGTTCACTGGCCCTGAAATAGTTTTAAAACAATATCCAGACTTAGCCGAGTACAGGAACTTTACATAATTATTTCAATTCATTAAGTTAATCACAAAGTTAAATTCAATTATATTTAATCAAATGTAATTTAATTTATATGAATTGGAAAAAATCTGGATTTGATGAAAAGATGTGGATTTGAGAGTTCAGCGCATACAATGAAAAAGTCTGAATAATCAAATATCCGGTCAAAAAGCCTTCACCCACCTTAGACAGAATGGCTTGTTTCCCCCAAAAACAGCGATGAAACGTTTGAGATATAACACAGTAGTTTCTATGAAACATTTTCAAATTAAAATGTACATGCGAATATATTGTTTTAGCTTTGAAACGAGTTCAACGCAATGTAAAACCCGTTATAGTGATAGGCATTATTGCTCACAGATTTGCAATAAAAGTAATCTATTCACTGACTGCTTATAAACAGCAATTGGTCAAACGGTGTGAATATGACATGAAAAGCGTGTTTTGCGGATAAACAACCTTGTATGAAGCCACGATTAATTTTGGTGATTCAAACATCTTCTTTCATACATAAAGCTCACAAACAAACAAGTCTAGCACGTTCTTCTCAATACTTCTACAAATGTATTGGTGGTTGCAATAAATCAAAATCATATGAGAAGAAAACCTACCTATAAAATCGGTAGACCATCGGGACAGCAAATATTTTTTGAGCAAGGACTAATTATTGATTTATGCAAAAATAGAAAAAATGCGGCAGTGCTCTGGAATCAAACCTTTGATATAGAAAAATCCTTCTGAAAAAAACACTTCCTCGTGTAGAGCCTTCAATCCTAAAAAAAAAAATTAAAATAAAATCCTAACAGCTTTTGAAAAAAATTAAAATAATAGAGGTTATTTAATTTATCATGAGTACGTAACCATAATAGTCCGGTAAAAACTCCTTAAACCCTTCCGACTAAATGTTGTATAAAAGATGACTTGGTTTCTGGCTGCTGCTACAAAGTAGAAGATCTATCTGAACGTACGGAGCAAATCCGTCCGAATAGAGCCAACTGCCTCCTCGAGCCTCAATAATCACAAATTTATGGCTGGATGACGCGTCCTCTTCTCCCACAATGGAGCTCAGTGACATTAAACAGAAAATTGATGGATAGACGAACGAAAATTAATCTGCTTTCATATCTAAACCATTGCATTTTGCCTCATTTAATTAGGGGAGGGGGCACGTGTGTCGTGAGCATACCCCAACTCTTTAACACAACTTAACTATTCTACTTTTTTTTGCATGTTTGCTCTGAACTTGTTTCCTAGGAAAAGACCAGGGGAAAAGCGACCCCCTTCTCTGTGCCGCGGAGACTTTGTATTCACTAAATCTGATATTCTATTGGACTTTTCCCCATTGTCTTTAGAAACAACACACTTTAATCAAACCAAAGTACACTTTTGGTTAATTCACGAAAATAAAAGGCACCGCGAGTGGATCGCAAGCCCCTGCGATTTTAACGCATCGACGCAACACATTTTTCATGTTTCAAGCCGATGACCGCTTGTGACGATTTTGTTTCGTAATGTACATTTGTGAAAAGTGATGCATTTGTTGTTCTGATACAATGTTGCAATTGAACCAAGCGCGCTATAGTTTACAATACGTTTGTTAAATGCAATGTGCATGAAGAGAGGTAGTAAGATCAGTAGCAAAAACACCACAAACACACATTCGCTTCGATAGATTGTTTACTTAAAGAGCTACAGATTTACCTTGAAGAAACTCGAGCAATCCATTACAAAATACATATGTCCTGAAAGAAAAACAATGCCAGACTCTTATAAACAATTTAGAACACAATATCTATGTTTTTACATCCAAAATGGGATATTTGCCTTGAAAGCGAGGCGTATTTCCCTCTCATCCCAGGAGCAAAAACTTGCCCCCACCCCTACCTTTAAGGTCATCGCCCCGGGAACGGTGACGTCAGACACTTAACGCTTTCAGTCCCGTGAGCATTGCACGAGAGAAACCTTTTTACTAGAGATGCAGGCAAGGCTTTAGCTTTAAACAAATATTTTGATACAATGTCACCTGCCATGCACTTAAAAGTAAAAAAGTAAACAAATGAAATAGGAAAAAATATGCTGCTAAAAAGGCCAGCATTGTAATGTTTAAAGGGATAGTTCACCCAAAAATGAAAACGATCTAATCCTTTACTCATCCTCATTCCATCCCAGATGTGTATAACTTTCGTTCTTCTGCAGAACACAAACAAAGATTTTTAGAAGAATATCTCAGTTGAAAGTTGGTCCTTTCAATGCAAGTGAATTGTGGCCAGAAATCTGAAGGTCCAAAAAAGCAGATAAAAGCAGCATAAAATTAATACATTAGACTCCAGTGGTTAAATATCTTTAAAAGCGTTACGATAGATGTGGGCAAGATACAGATCAATATTGGAGTCATTTTTTACATACCCACTTTCACTTTCAGATGTGTAAATGAAACTAAACAGGCGCCACAATTGACTTTCAGATGTGAACGTGCGTAGGCCTATTTATAGTAAAAAACGGACTTAAATATTTCTCTGTTTCTTACCCACACTTATATCACTTTTGAATATATGTATTTAACTACTGGAGTCATATGGATTAATTTTATCTGCTTTTTGGACCTTCAGATTTCTGCCTGCCATTCACTTGCATTGAAAGGACCAATAGAGCTGAGATATTCTTTTAAAAATCTTAATTTGTGTTCAGTAGAAGAAAGAAAGTCATACACATCTGGGATGGCAAAAGGATAAGTAAACAGTGAGAACAGTTTAATTTGTGGGTGTACTATCCCTTTAAGGCAGAGCATAATTCTTGCATTATTAGCAAACTTAAAGGTGAAGTATTATTGGTATTTGTGAAATTAATTACCTGCTTTGTATTGCCAGATTTGGGAGTGAAAACATGTTCAAAAGAACTCCAATAGCTCCCAGGCAAAAACTTGCCCATAGCATGTACTCGTTAGGTTCGTGGAAGTGCAGAAAGTTGCTAAACTTAATAGTTTTACTCATTACAGTTGTCATAGCTTATTTATCAGACCTGAACCTCAGTGAGTGGGCCTGCACCAAAGGAACTCATCAGGGGCTATCTGCTAGCATTCATATGTGTGCACACCCATAATAAACAGACAAAAGAGTCCAACTTCATACAACAGTGACTTGACATAATATACACACACCACATCTATAAATATTAAGATATGCGGCTTATATAGATGGTTTCAAAAGGAATCAATCAGGGGATGACTAGAAAAGTGAGTTGCGCAATTTCATAGACAAAAACTCATTACCCTCCATGACCCTGACTGTGTTATTAAAAACAATCACTGTCATGCCTGCAATACCACTTGCTTGAGTGGTGAATTTTCTTAATGACTGTGTGTTTTGGGCACTTCCATGTTTGTTGCCTAAACATACGTGAACGTAAAGGAGAAGGAAAGATGCATGGAATAATTAACGCTATTGTCTGTGCTAAGCAAGCTTAGGGAAGCTAAGGGAATAAGCCAAATATCTCCATATTCATGAATGCATGAATGATAGAATAATGCTACAAACTCTTGACCCTCTTTCCAAGTCTTATTGTGTGTGTGTGTGTGTGTGTGTGTGTGTGTATGTGTGTGTGTGTGTGTGTGTGTGTGTGTGTGTGTGTGTGTGTGTGTGTGTGTGTGTGTGTGTGTGTGTGTGTGTGTGTAATTACAATTATAGTGTGACATAAAACTTAAAATCCATGCTTGATATTTGTCTCATAGTGTAATGAGAGATTCCTGGGAGAATAACTGTGTCAACTGAAGTGTCAGACGATGCAAATATGTGACTGATATTAGAATGCTTTAATGCACATGCTCCATCTATTTCAATTGGAATGTAATCTAATCAGTCGCTCCATACAAAGATTTTTCTTGCCCTCCCCTCATTACATTACATATTTTTTTTAAATGTATTTTCATAGGAGAACAAATTTTCATTGGCCTTTTCAATAGTCATTCAGCATCTCCAGCCCAGCACAAACTTAGTCATTTGTCCTGTGTTGTGGCTTTAAGACGTAAAAATCAAAAGCTAAAAAATTATGGAAAGCTGCAGATGACCATAAATACATATAGTGTATCTAAGTAAATGATATATGTAATGTATATTTTCAGACCAGATACATTCATCCCCTGATATGACACATTTAAAGGGATAGTTAATTAAAGCATTAGATAGTGTAGTAAGGGGAGAGTTGAGGCATTCCATTTCTCTTTTTTTCAGGTTTTTCAAATAAGCTCTTTATTGCAGCTGTTAAATACAGCAGCTGGGAGATACAAGGACAGTATTGTGACCCCTTCTTTGTATCTGACGCATTTGGTTTTTGCCCTGGCAGTTAAAAAAGTTCCCTCACCACATCTGTAGCGCCATCACGTGGCAGGGCAAGCAGCTATTGTGACCCCTGAAGCCATAGTTGTTGTCAGGAAGAAGAAAGACAGTTTGTGAGGGCATCAGAACCCAGCTGCAGGGTTGAGAAGTGCCACAGTCATCAAGTGATGGGACTGCCCACCCAACAATGAAGCATCTCTTTTACTCTCTCTCCCCAATGTCCCTCGTTCTTTTCTTTTTCACATTCTGTTGCCTTTTATCAGTCTCTATCTCTAGGCCTTGGGTATCGCTTTCTTTTTTAAAGATGCGCCGAGAACGAGACGACCTTGTGTTCACCCTATGATATGCACCAAGGTCCCAAGACCACTGCTGATTTGATTTTGTGAGAAGAATGAATAACCAACTCTGTCAGGCACAAAATTGATGGGAACAAGGAAAAGAATGAGAGAAACTGATCCTGTGGGCCAGCAGACCTCCTGATCAGCTGGTTTAAAGACATTTATACCACTTTAAACACCAAAATGGGTTTAACGTGTGCATTCAACAGCATGGCTAAGGTAAGTTTTTTATAATTTATGTAAGGTAAGGTATGTCATTTTTTATATTTAACTTAGCAGGAACATGATTATTAAGTATATCCTATACAGATATAATAATTCATTCTGTACCTCTCTTGTCTTCTGCAACAGGTGGCCTCTTCTTTAGATCAGTTTCAAATCCTGTTGGCTCTTTTATCACTGGACTGCAAGAACATGAGTGATATTTCATAGGGAAGGCTTAAAGGGTACCCAGACATTGGGTTTTACAAGCTACATGAGCAAACGCCCCCCTTGGCAAAAGGCAATAGTGCCATTATATGCACACACACATTTACACTCAATCACACACACACACACACACACACACACACACACACACACACACACACACACACACCATATCCTGACAATGTTAGCTGAAAATAATATGTTAGTACCCCCTGATAATGTCCAAGTCGTGTTGAAGACCAGGACACAATTTACACGTATTACACATATACACACACTTCTCTGCCAATTTTTCCTTAATAAATATCAAACCTTGGTTTTACAAGTTTTAGCACATATGTAACAATGCAGTCTAAAACATTACACAAAATATAGAGTGCAAAAGGAATTGATCCATTTTTTAAATGGTTATTTCTACCAATAAATGTCGATCAATGATTTACAAATAAGATTTCTGCATTTTTAGTATAGATTTAAAAGTCTTTTAAAACATGACGCGTTCAAAAACGGATCTACTGTCTGATCCTCAAACTTCAAATTAAATCCAAAATACCTCCCCATTCCCCTCTCTGCACGCGCTGCTGTGTTCTTTATAGCTTTTAAATGGGTCTCCTTACAGACCACCACAGGAGGTCTGCAGCTAGCTCAGGGGTAAATGACAACCATGTTGTGTTTATCAGAGTTAACATTGTAGATTCAATCCACAATTCCAACCCTTACTGGCTATTTATTGCACTGTAATGCTAACATGAATAAATCTCTTAAAAACACCAGAACAATTTTAAAGAAATCGAAAAAAAATTTTTTGCATTACTCCAGACAGACAGACATGATAGATGATAGTTTTCAAGCTCAGATATTTCGATATAAAAGCTATACAATCTATACCAAAGCTATACAATATCACTACACCAGTAGCAGGGACACCCTGCCAATTCAACTCGACTGTCTAAAGTGGTAGTAATTCGCACACACATTCAGGAGGTGCACCAAATGTGCGTCAAATTATCAATTGTCGTGTAGCTGGTGACAGGCGGACTACGAGAAAGGCAGATCAACCCGAAAGTCGAGTAATCACCCCTCTACGGAGTTATCCATTAATTCAGGGTTAAAGTCTATTTGCATTTAGACAAAGAGAGATCGTCCATCCATCACCGAGTCGAGGGTAAGAAGGAGGGGTAAAATAGTTCTCTTGCAAATAAATCCGTTGCCCTCCGGGGTGCGTTTGCATAGGTGTGAACTGCGACTGTTGGAAAGCCTAAAGTAATTCACTTGAAATGCGAAACCCCAACTCACAATACTTTTCAACTAGCCACACCTCGGCATTTTTACTATACTTTTATTAACAGCATTAACAAGCATCATTGCCGTATAATATTTGTTTGTGTTATTGTTCAAACAGCTAGTTAAAATGTTAATTGTATTAATATATTCTCATATATAGGCCTATTCGTTATGATTTATTGAACTTTCAACTGTAACACACATTTGATAACTTTCAAGAGATCATAGTGAATTCAATTATTTTAAGGCGTTACCGATGTTTTGGTATTATTGGCCGGTTTTTCACAAATCGATACGTTAACCAATGCTCTTGGCTTTCCAAGAAGTGCCCAAGCAGAACATCTGACTAGGATATTAACCTCCATCATGAGCTCTCTCCATTTGAAGAAGTGTGTCCTCGTGTTTTAAGGTGGACTCGACGTTAAGCTCAAAGACAGTCTTCTTTAAACCGAAAATAGATGCGTGCCGAGTTTAAATTCTGCTGTCACAATTCAATCGGTTTAATTCTATTTGCGACAGAACATGATATAGTCGCCTTTCCTTCATTTAAAATTGTTATCTACAGCTACACGACCCACCTAGTCCTGTATTCCAGGGCAAAGTTTTTATGTTCCGACATTGTGTTTTTATTAGGTCTAAATAAATGTATGGCATGAGTGGAACGCACATAAACGTGGCAGTTGTTTGAGTCTATCGAGTCTGCCGATCCCCCTTAAATCTGCACTACGTTTGTTGGGAATTCCTTGCAACGATTGTAGCGCGGCTGGCCAAGGGCTCCCTCCCGCAGATCTAGAGTGTTTCCCCTCCCCCTCTACGCCTCAGAGTCTGGGTTGGGGAGGGGAGATCCCCTTGGACGACTCTTCTCCAACCCTGCTACCTCAAGGCTCCCGTGAATTTGCGTTAAGAATGGCGCGCCTCCGGTCGTCTTCAAAACACGCAGTGGAAATGGATGATAGTGCACATACAGTGGAAGATATGCTTATGGGGATATACAGTACAGTCTTGCGTTTCTTTACGTATTCTATGTCGTTGTTGTGGAATACAACAGTGAGGAAGATCGGAGATCAGATCGGAATGTATCGTTCGTCTGGAGCAGAGGGAAGGCTTGCATTTTCTTGCCCAAGAGCTGTTTCAGTTTAAGCTTTCAAAAGCAATAAATGGCTCGAGCATTTTTCGAGTATAGCGCGCTCGCGGTGTTATGGTCTGGACATGTTAAGCAAGCAACAAGCTCACGGATGTCTTGTTTGTGAATGTTTCCAAATAGCACAACGAGATCAGATCGTTTCAAAGCGCTGCTGCGTCATAATGACCAACAAGAGATTGACGAATTTGGCGCGAGTTTCGAATGTCGCTTTTAGCCACTTGTTTACTTCTACTTGAGCTCAGATATTAGTAGCTCAATGATGTTATAAATATAATAGCGCCTATTTGAGATAACCTGTTGGACATTTTTTGATGCTAAACAAATTCGTCTTTTTCAATGCCGGGAATTTTCAGGAGGTCGCATTGTCATTAAGGTGGGCTAAAATGTTTTATTTTTATTATTTTTCTAATTTAAATAACAACTTTAGACTATACACACACAAATAATTCGTAGGGTATTCAGTTTTTAGTGGACAATTGTTTGAAAATGTTTAAATTATTTAATGTTGCTAATACACACAAGCCATAGGTCTTATTTACTCAAATAACACCATTTACAGCAAGACAAGTGTTTTTTTCCTTTCCTAACCACGCGTTGTTTAACATCCACATATACATTATTTTATGAAATAATGAACAGTAAAGTAATAATGCACGTCAACTCGATACATTTCACAGTTCTAGAATTATTTTATGTAATAATGTAGATACATTAGATTGTATTTGGAATGGATGATCTAAATTGAATTATTCTGAAACAACGACGGCATTAAATTTTAAACTCAATTGTCTTGTATTCCGATATATTCTGATTAAGGAAATTCGAAACAGAAAAAAGAATTCAATAGTTTTTGACAATGTTCAGCGATTTATTTTATATCGCTCATGATTTGCAGTAACATTTATTTATTGATATAACCTTTGCAATTACACATGTATTCCGGTACAAAATAGTGTAATTGGATGCATGGTTGTAGTTAATTCATGTCAAATTATAAAGCCTTTTCCTATAGACTATCCATGACCAGCTAAGCGAAAAATAATGAGTCACATTTTGTCTGTCTACAAAAGAAATATGCCTAATACAGAATAACCACAGAGAGAAAAATATTTTTCTTTCTTTTGTAAAAGATGTATATAAAGAGACAGTTGCCTCAAAGCAGTAAAGTAATAATGCACGTCAACTCGATATATTTCACAGTTCTAGAATGTAAAATCACACACACATTTACAAACACATGCATTTTATCTTGTTTCTTTAGTAATCGCGTCCACAAAACTATTTAATGTGAATTTTGTGCATGCGTTTAACCATCATTACTACTCAAATTTTTTCGAAACAACACACGCAATGTCTCTCTTCTGTTGTTGTCTGTTATCAAAATAAAAATAAAAGCACGGATTAAAAAAAAAATAACTTTTGTGAGTGTATTTTTTTTAACAAGCCTATTGGGAATTCAAAGAATGTTTAAATAACATTTACATTTGGTTAGATCGATGACATGAATGGTAACAACAACACATATTTTATTAAAGCTTATTTGTGTGTATGTTCCGCCAAATTGGGACGCATTTTATGTCTGGCTGTATTAAGCTATTTCAACATGAAAGAAATGTATCTCCAGACCTCAGATAATTCAAAGAAACTTGCCTCAAATTTAAAGCAAACCTTTGTTTTATTTTGTGTAATATTTTAGTGTATTTTATATATATATATATATATATATATATATATATATATATATATATATATATATATATATATATATATATATATATATATATATATATAATGCTTTCAAGTACATGTTTAAATATAATATGCGTTTTTATTTAGTATTATGGCCTGTATGCAGACTTCAGCCTGCGTGTGATTTAATTTAGCCTTTAAGGTTTGATAATATTTTTTAGATTCATTAGTGTTTGTTATTTTGCGATTGCCATTACGATTGTCAATATATCATCAGTAATATCAAAACAAGAATACACGAACACAGAAAGAATGTGTATTTTCCTTGTTTTCTTCTTTCTGTATAAGTCCCAGAACAATAGACGTACCCCTGCAGTGAGCCAGTGACGAGTTTTTGAAGTTAATTTAAACTGACTTTGGCAGAAGGGTTTTTTATGAGCATGATGACAGAGATAGTATAGCGGTAAAAGTCTATATTTAAAATAAATCAAGACAGTCAATTTAAGGATTTTTGTGGTATCGTGGTTAATAGTACACCGTGATTCCCAATTACTCAATCTTTCTAAAATCTTTCACGTCAGGCCATAGCCTCCCTATGACCCGAAGCCTTAAACCGGCAACGGCCAACATTGAGGCCAAATAACCAATTTTCTTGATTATTTTTTTTTTTTTTTTTAAATACACCTAAAAGACACATCTGCGTTATGTAGATTTGCATAGTAGGACCTCTCATATGCTATCGGTCTTTTTTTTCTTTTCTACTATATTTATATATTTTCGTATAGCTTAGGCTATATAATTTTTTATATAAAATATTGTACATATATTATATTAATTATATTTTATATGTAATATATTTTTACAATATATTGCGTTACCAACTGTGATTTCGGGTAGCCTATTTTTTTAAAGTCCATACAAAACCCCCGATTTTATTTCTATTTTTTCTTCTTCTATTTTTCCCCATGTCATTTTCAAATGGTGATGTTCAAAAAATGTAAAATGGCGTAGCCTAATTAGGTGGTTTTACATTTAACGTAAAGATAAGCCTGTAGCCTTCTAATAGGTTCAAGCCTACCAACTGATTCACTTTTATTTTTTATTTGATTTATTTGTTGGTTGTTTGTATGCTTGTAGACTGGTAGCACGTGTGTATAATAGTGGAGGAGTTAATGTGTGACTTTATACAGTAATATGCAGTCTACTGTTGAAAGCGCAGGATATTTTTGGACTATCCATGAAATTTGTGAACAATACACTTGAAAAAATGTAAATGGGCTAAAAGTATAAACTAAATAATAAGCAATCCATAATGAGATATTTAAGATTTTTTGCATTTATTTATTTGACAGATTCGGTTTTCCAAAATGTTCATGAAGCAGACAGGGGAAGAAATCATTCTTGAATGTCTTAAATATGATGCATGAATGGGATATACGGAATAAATACGAATTTCAACCCAGTCTCATGAAAATTTGTATATATTTTACGAGTTGGCTATTTCGTAGGAGTTCTTGGGTGTAAATTTGTACGATTTAATCACGTGCTCAGTCCCGGATGTCCGATGCGGAAGCAATAGCCGGAGTTCTGCACACAAGGCCACTTTTACATATTACCCAAACCCCTTTTCCAAACTTAACCAATATGCAGTGTGTAAATATGATATGAATTTGTTGTGTGTGATAGAAGCACATAATTGTTGTGTATTAGATGGAAACGATGTCCAGCCATATCATTGGCTGTAGTGAAATTCGTAGGAATTCACACAAACGCAGTCGTCCCATATCATACGAATTAGTCCAATTTAGAAACGTCGTATGAATCTAACGATTTCGCAGTGAGAGTGTGTAGATTTAATAGGCGTACAGTAGCCTAAGCTTCATCCTCTGCTCTCCTAATTGTTACAGCTGCCTGAGACCATTGTGACCTGATGAAGCATTTAAGACAAACATCCATGTTCATAGGCATAACATATAGTCTACATTGGTAACGCTTGATACTTTTTCATAATAGAATTATGAAAAAAATTGTAGGCCTAATGCTCAGATTGTTTGTTAATATAAATTCAAAGAGTTACAAATGTCATGAATTGGTTGTTTATTTTCATAAATGTTCAAATTGAATGTGCATGAATTACTAATCTGTGTTTGTTAGTATTAGAGTAATTACTTGAGTTATTTAAATTTGTATTTGTATATATTTATTACATGTGGGGTAATTCAGACGGGCCGACCGATCTGTAGCTACAAGACAGAAGGTCCCATCGTCAAGTGCTCAAAGGAATACTCAACTTCCAAAGGCAGGAGGCTCTCTCGCCCCCCTGAGGCAGCTTCATACCTTCCCCTTTGTGTCTGCGATGCCCAGCCGAGAACTAAAATATCACTTTAAAATGCCTTCTTAAAATCCTTATGAATTTATAAGGCATATTGGAGTCAAATGAAAGACACACAGTTTGCAGTAATTTAAAGCAGAATCATAACTGAAAATCATCAAGCTCAAAAGCTAATTTTTTATGTGTTGATGGAACAGCGATCCAAAAAACTACACATATTTAATCATTTTTAGCTCTAATCAGCAAGTGTCCACATTATGCCACAGATGCAAATTATTATTAGGCTATTATTATTATTAAATTATCAATAATAGACATTTCCTCACTTTTTTTTTGTTGAGAAAAACATTTATACAATTAACAATGACACTGAAAAGTCTCTCCAGACACTTACAAGTAATCATTCTCAAAGCACCAACTCGATCCTTTAAATGTAGACTACATGAACATTTAATGTGTAGGTCATTTTCGGCCATACAAGTCGGCACAATCCTGCGTTGTAAAACACAGTATAGCCCGTTAAACATGAGTCCAAATCCGCCATGCTCATTTAACCAGCTACTCGAATACCTCTCTGATCCTTTCAGCAAATGTGCTTCTTTCCTTTGATTATTGTGGCTATAGATTTCAAACATCATTGAATCAAGGTGACTGGATATTTAAAAAAAAATGTAAATGTAGGGTTTTTAAACAAATAGAGCATGATTTCTGATTAAATGCTAATGGAGAAAATGGCAAACACATGTTAAAAACATTAGAGAATTAACCCAAGCATATTCTTAGATTAATTAAATAAGTCAAACCAGAGGCCTGTCTGTTGCTTGTCTCCCAAATAATTGGTTTTGAATAAAAAAGATGAACCTGGCTCTTCAGAGCAAGTTACTGCTTTATTTTCTGCAAGTTACACTGCAGTTTTATAATACTGTCAAAAACCAAATGCAACTGTGAGATGCATACTGTTCCTGAACATGTTTTCTCTTTTGAGTGTGTATATTCATAGTATTTAGTTTTCTGTGGTTGTCTGAACTCTGCATGTAATGACCGATGAGGATGTGAAAAGACTAACTGCAGGGTTTTCTGGTGGTGCAGTGGCCATGATGAATGAACACTCATAATCCTTTAAAACTCTGAAATGCCTTCAGTGTATTGATACTGACTATTGACTGATGATCAGAGAGTGATCTGGGGAATATTTCATGTAGTGATATATCTTTTAAAATGTTCTTTCTTTTCTCTTCCTCATTCCATTGTTCATCTTTTTAAGACCCCCACTTTAAATTCCTTCACAAAAGTTTTGCAGCAATAACAATAACTTGTAAAATATTGGCACAGTCTAATCCACTTTACCCATAAGTAATTTCCTTTCTGTCTGTCTTGCCTTGTTGCTGTTCTAGGATCACTTCATCTTTAAGTAATAATCATGACTTTTTTGTTGGAGAGCGATGCTGATAATTGAGGAGAATATTGTGTTTAAAAGGCATTTTGTATATATCATCAATGACAGTCAATCTTTGTAAATGAGAAAATACAGTATGCAACATTCTGGCAGTTCGTGTCAATTTTGTTTTAGACGGATTCCAATATGGGGTGGTAACATTTACAGTAAAGTTCCATTTGTAAACATTAGTTATCAACATTAGTTAACATGAACTAACAATGCACAATACTTATTAAGCATTTATTAATCTTAGTTAATGTTAATTTCATCATATCCTAATACATATTAAAAATCAAAAGTTGTGTTAGGTAACATTAGTTAATGCAATATGAACTATTAACTAACCGTAACAAAGATTAACAAATGCTGTAAAAAAATATATATTGTTAAGTGTTTTTTCATGATTCCTAATGCATTAACTAATGTTAACAAATGGAACCTTATTTTAAAGTGTTACTGATGGGGTGAAGAACAAAACTTCATTTTCAGGATGAACAATCCTCTTTGCGCTTCTGTCATGCTTATCATAACATTAAGAAATGGCTGGGGTCCATTATTTTCTCTTGGCCTACAGGTGTCCATGCAGATGAACAGGCCTTTTTTGAGCTGAATTGTGCCCTGTACAGGGTCCCCACCAAAAATAACCCACCGGCTAACAGGGGCTTGCAAGGGGCCACAGACTTGGTACAGAACATATCTGAAGACTATATACCCTTTCTATGCTCTTTGGTCTGGCGGCTCTAGCTCCATGGTCCATGGCTATGACTGACACACAGTGATGACAATAGAGATCTCTCTTTCTCTCACTCCCTCACTCTCTCCCTCTTTCTGTCTGCCTCTCAGAGTGAGGAATGAGTGTTGAATAGGAGGTGCAGGGGGTCTTGAAGAGAGAGGTAGGTGGGGGTAGGGTGGAGCTGGATTGGTGCTTATTTAATTGGCTGTCAGACCTCCTGGAGTTTCAGCATTTCCACAAAATGGGATGAGCGTCCCTCTCCACCCCCAACACACATACACATGCCCAAACCTTACATCTTTTCAAACTATTGTAATTATGATTCCTGGGGATGTATTACGATACATTGACTCAACATGCATGCACAGAACAGAGAGAAGCACAACTGAGAATAAAAGAGTACAAGAGTTTGAACCATCTTAACTTAAAGTGAAATGACTGGTATGGTAATTGACATTACAATTTCTATCCAAAGAATCCCCATGAATTCCCTTGGGAAGACAGCAGTCACCTGTGTGTCAAAGAATCCTAACATGAAATCTGTGATATCTGAATTTTTTTTTTCCTGACTCCCTAAAATTCTTAACATATGGATTTATCTGTGCATGTTCCTGAAAGAAAGATATACTAAGTCCTTGTGTCCCCAAACAATATCAATAATAATGGGGTTTTTGAGTCTCTCAGACTAATTCTGGGTACCTTCTTATTCATTATTAATTCCTTCAACAGCACTGAAAGATGATCCATCTACATTATTTCCGTCTCAGAATATATAATGAGATAACTATATTGCCTTGCCTTGTAAAATCAAAAAATTGTACAGTGTTTACATTACACAGGCCATATCACTGACAAATCGAATTTCTTCTCTTTTGAAATAAATTGGTTCATTTTTCAGTGAAATTTAGTATTCAGTAATTTAAAGTTACAGTGTGATTTCACAGCAAAATAAACAAACTTTCAGAACTCAAACACGTCCTAATTAGTACCAAATGACCATTTATTAAAACTAAAATACAAAAACAATTGATTTCTGACGTAATAAACCAAAATTTGTGAATAAAAAACCACCCGCATCTACATGTCAACACTTATGTTTGAAAAATCCAAAACACAGAGAGTAAAATGTAAGAAATGATGTCAAACCTTGTGCTGGTCCTGGGTGTTTGTGGCACCGGCCGCTCTGCGTAGCCTTCTGAAGAACCCCAGTGTTGGAAACAAGCTATTGTTTATTTTTAAGAAGGCCTCTGATCAATTGAATCCTTTTCAGAGGCACATTTCAGTGCAAATTTTTGTGTGAACCTCTGACAATGTAATGTATGTTTTGCAAAGAAGCTGTTATTTTAGGACAGGACAGCTTAAAATATATGGAAAGTTATTGCAAAGCTGCAGTGCAGCATTTGAATAAACGTGGCAAAACGGCACTAATAAAATTCTTCAAGTGAAGTGGGCGTTTATATATAAATCCTAGAGGCCTAGGCGTTTTCGCGCTGTTTTCTTGTTGTTTTTTCTATGTAAACATATGCTAACGGCTTCGACCGTCATGCAGCGTCTTGCTGTTTTTCAGTGTCTCGCGCCTAGAGTTAAAAAGGATTTTAGCTGTTAAAAACGCATCTCGAGATATATGTTCTGCTCAGTGGAGCTACCTCTTCCTTTTTTTGCACAACGACACGTTCCGTGTAAACGGCCTCTTTAAGGCACATATGCAAACAATGGGGCTTTTCCACTGCATGGTACATCTCCACTCAACTCTGCTCGCTTTTTAGGGGTTTTCCACTGTGGATAGTACTTGGTACATTTTTAGTACACCTGCGTTGAGGTTTCAAGCAAGCAGAGCCAATACTAAATGTGACGTCAAAACCCTGCAGATCACTGATTGGTCAGATAGGATCATCACTACCAGCATTACTGGATTTGCGACACTGGACATCAAACCACTAGTTTTACAGATAGCTACAGCGATAGCAGTATCATTTGTTCACGCGACTGTCAAATTGTAAAAAGAAATGGCTGTGCGCAAACCCCGCAGTGGTAAATAAGCGAGGTGCAAACGTTCCTCTCGTTAGCGACGATCGAAACAATGCAAAACGAAAAAGTCTTTCAGGAAGTGTCTCAGCTGTTGGCCGCTCACAGCTACCACCGTACCTACCAACAGTGTAGGGAAAAGTAAAAAATAAACCTTAAAAGTGACTACAGAACCATCAAGGAAAATTGGAAGTGGTTCGACCAAATGGACGCTCTCTAGTCCGGCGAGCAATGGGAGGGAGAGTGCCCTGGACTCAGTCATGGCTGGAGCCCAAGATGGAGGATGGTACGTTAACTCTATACTCTGCATGAAAGCTTCACTTTATTTAGTTGACCAGCTACTGGAAGCTTGCTTCTAAAACAACAATGTCAATTTAACTGTTACACTTGTGTAAAATCACCATGCAACAATGGCTTTAACAGCTAGCGGTCGTGTTATTGTTTATAGTTTTGTGTTGCGTTTAAGATGATGTCACATCAGTAGAAGCGGTGCAACTATGACGTTCAGCCAATAATCCCACTCACGTTGAGGAGGCACTAAACAACAGTGGAAAAGCAAACTCAGTAAAGTAAAGCGAGTAGAGTCGAGTGAACCGTAACATGCAGAGGAAAAGTGCCATAAAACAGTACTTTAACTTTTCTGGGGGCTGTACACACGGGTTTCATTCGTGCTTTGAAAATCCGCAGGGGTGGCGTTTTTAAAAGTTTAACTTCATTTAACTCCTTGAAAACAGCGCTCATGGTGTGAGAAGCTGAAAAACAGTGAGATGCATTGCAACGGCATGTTTTCACATACTGACAATTAAAAATAGGCAAGGACAGGTCTTTTACGAACTGCCTCTGTGGATCAGGGAGAAAATGGAAATTGTCATGTGGGGGGATGATTATTATTTTTTTTAATATGATCCCTTTTAGACGCATTACATCTTCTGTCAGATTTCAATTCACTGTGAAAGCATGCTTTGAGGTACATCAGCTTTATTTATGGAAAGAACATAAACTGCTCTCATTCAGTTATTGTGTACTGCTTTTAATTATTACAGCCTCACGGTGAGGTTCAAGAGACAGCATTATGGATCACTGAGATGATCATTGTTCCATTCCATAAGCTGCAGCGATGTATGGTGTGTTTTCAGGCTGAAAAATGTCAGTGTGATTTCTGACATCAAGATGGTTGAAAATGAACCCCACATTGTGTTTCGAGGCAACAGTTAGTTGATGTTTTTATTATTCACAATGACAGCATAATGTTCTCATTTCACAGAATCATTACAATACACTGCACTGTTGCAAAAACATCTATGATAAAAATCCAGCATCTCAAGATTTTGCGGCAAATCCAGCACAGAGTTCATCATAATGGGCCCTAAATCCTCAAACATTAACTGCAGTTACAGTTAGACACAGTTTTAGTAGCTTAAAAGCGAGCAACATTGTTTATTTCCGTAGTAACTCACTCTAACAAGGTTTTGGCTCAGATGCTTTCAATAAAAGGCTGAAAAACTCCTGCCTGTAAACTGCTGTGACATATAAGGAGGACAGGTGTGTCTTGCATATTGGGAGAAAGGATTTTCTGCTAGAAGAGTGGGGTCCTTCAAAGGGGGAGAAAAGGGCATAGAGGGGCTTGGCTAAGGTTGAGGTTCAGCTCGACTGTTGTTTCCGTAGCAGAGCAGACCATACATCATTTTCACGTCTTGGGTTTACTTTACCAATCACGGTGAAAGCAGAAATCATGATGTGGCTGATACGATTAATGGACGGAGGGCAAGGGGTGGCGCACATGTGTATGTGTGGTAGTGTAAGCATGTGCATGTGTGTTTTGTTGAGTGTGTGTGTTGGGGCAGGATCACCAGCAGGGATAGAGATAACCAAACCAGATGTTAAGGCAGAAGAAAATGGAGCTCAAGAAGGTCATGTGCGCTCTCTTCCTTGTGTCCTTTGAGTCTTAAGTCCCATCTCGGCTTCTCAGAACTGCACAGATCTGGCATGTGGAAGACCCCAAAGGACAATGTCTATGTATGTGGTGTGTGTCCAAGTTTACTTGGCTATGAATGACTTACAATGAGAGATAAGGAATAAAGGTGTGGATGTGTGTGGGGTTGTGTCTCAAGGTGGGGGTAACCTGTGACTGATGAGATCTGGAAGGGTATGTTTAAGTAAGAGAGATGTTCTAGAGGAGGCCACTGGGGAATTTCATAATGAGTTGAATGGTGAGATCTACAACATTCTGTCCCTCTTCTTAAAATTCATCACTTTATTATAAAGCCCATTTCTATAAAGAGAGTAATTTTATTTAGTGTCTGTATTACATTAATAACAATGAATGCAAGTTACACAAGTATGCGCTGCATGAGTCATTTTTAAAGGGATAGTTCACCCAAAATTGAAAATTCTGTCATAATTTATTCACACTCACAGGTTTTAACATTATGGATTTTTCTACTTGCACAAATGGGCCAGTAGTTCAGATTTGTAGTTTCTCTGCCAATATTTTAGCTGGCCCAACTACAAAATATTATATATTTTATTTATAGGAATGTATTTTTGCATATATTTGTGCCAGATATTATATTTTATTTCTTATTTAGCTTTCTTTACCAAAAAAATAAATAAAAAAATCTTTTTACTAATTTTGCTGGAAAATAATGGTATGCAATGAAATGCAATGCAAAAAAGAAAAAAGTTTCTGATTGGTTTACATTTTCAACCCATCTTACTGGTCCTTCGAAGACTATCACAAGTTATTTACCCAATTTTCACAAAACCTCATCTGTGATAGCCAGCTATATAATGTTACATGCACTGTAAAAAATAAAAATAAAAAACATCCCCAAACGACTCTCCATTGTGTAAAAAAACATGTGTTATTTTTAAATCATATATTGTTATATGTGTGTGTGTATATATATATATATATATATATATATATATATATATATATATATATATATATATATGTCTTGTTTTGTATTCTCTTTGTTCTGGAAGCTTCTGTCACCAAGATAAATTACTTGTGTGTGTGTGTGTGTGTGTGTGTGTGTGTGTGTGTGTGTGTGTGTGTGTGTGTGTGTGTGTGTGTTTGTATACTTTGCATTCTTGGCATAAAGCTTAGTAAAAAGCTCATTCAGATTCTGTTGAAAGATTTTTTGATTTTTTTTTTTTTTTTTTTGTTGTACCTGATCTAACCCTTAAAATGAGTTTTGTTGGTGTATTTTGGTGATTTATTGATGTTAATTAATATGGTAACACTACAATAAGGTTCCATTTGTTAACATTAGTTTGTGCATTCGGTTTTGGGATCTAATAATGAGCAATATCTTTTTTACAGCATTTGTTAATCTTTGTTCATTTTAGTTAATAAAAATACAATTGCTGATTGTTAGTTGATGTTAGATCATAGTGCGTTAAATAATGTTAGCATATACAACCTTTTATTTTAAAATGTACATGAACCCAGATAAATAAATGCTGTAAGTATTGTTCATTTCTAGTTCATGTTAACGAATATTGTTAACTAATATCAACAAATGGAACCAGGTTACCATTAATATTTTTGGCTTGAAACAAACATGTTCATTATGTTACCACATGAAGCACATTTTTAGGTAAACAATTTTTTCCAGTGTGAATCAACAGAATCATCAACAGCAGTGATGAGTACATAACAGAATTCCAACTGTTTATGTTTGAAAAGCACAGAACATTTACAAGTTCAGTGAATGTAAGATTTAGTGACAATGCAACACTGAAGGGACAGTCCATTCAATTGTCCTGAAAACTCTCTACAATGACCATGGGCCAGCTGGCCATCCTTTTTGTTGAGCCCAACACATATCATCCAAATCCATAAGACTTACTTTCTTCTGTGGCACAAAAAAAAGAGATGTTTGGAAGTTCTTTTGTGCTCCATGTAATAAAGTCATACAGGTTTGAAACAAGATGAGGGTGAGCAAATGGTGACAGAATTGAAATTTTTGGGTGAAATTTCCCTTTAAGCAATAAAAAACGTTAATGGACAAAATGCCAGAACACATATTCAAAGCAAAGCTCAGAAATATCCAGAGAGGGAACGCAGATATAAAGCCATAGTGAAAGCTGCAAAGGTCTCTGTTCAGTGTTGAACACAGACCCTTTGAAGACGCCCCCTACTGGTGTCACAACAGTGCACATTGATTTGGCACAGATCCACAGTTAAAGCGAATGAGATTGGTTTGCATTTCTGTCAAACATAGCTGTAACATAAAACTTTGACTTATTTAAATATTCAGGAGGACATTGTTTGGGGAAAAATAATAATTGTATTGTAATTTGTTTAATTTAATATTTAGTCCATATAAATGATGTGATCCAAAGTGCATTTGAACAGCGGTGAAACACTCTCTTATGATGTGTTACATTCATACGAGCAGACAGAGAAGTTTAAAGGAAGTTTGGAGCACAAAAAATAGAAATAAACCTTGTGTAAATTGACATATTTACGGTAAGCTAAAATGATATTTCTAGCCATTTGACATGCACATGTTTCCAGACACGATCATATTGTTTTATAAAATAAATTCATGTTGGATCATAATTTCTTTTTTCTAGTAAGACCTTTGATATTAGAGCAAAAATCATATTCTTGATAATAATTTTTATATCGTTTTCCTGTAAAAATGTTTAAAAATCCTTAAAACAAGATCAATTAGATTGATCTTGTTTTATAAACAACATTGCATAAGATCTTTAGGTTTTTCAGAGAATGTATTTTTAACATGTGTGTTTTGTTTCACTGTACTGGCAGAGTTTTTATAGTCTAAACAAGTGAAAATAAATCTACCAATGCTGAAGAAGTAATCCAAAGTATTTTGAATATGTTACTGACCTTGAGTAATCTAACAGAATACATTACACATTACATTTTATAGCATGTATTCTGTAATCTGTAGTGGAATACATGTTAAAAGTAACCCTCTCAACCCTGAGAAAGAGCCACTACAAATGATGTAGCCTGAAAAATCTTTAAGTGAAATAAAGTGAAATACAATACAGATTTTCATTTTACATTCCCAATTAACTATTATTTTTCTTTACTTTGTTTAATAAGCTTAACTTTGCAAATTTATTTTTTGTCTGTGCCTGAACTAATATTGCCACGCATGTGATGTAAAACCTCAGTTAGGTTTAGTGGTAAACAGTAACACCTGCTGTATGTATAATTCATACAAGAACCTCTCTCTCTAAAACACACACACACACATATACACACACATACACAAGCCTGTGTATGTGGAAGAGGCTTGCAGTAACAAAAACATCTGCAAGGGATTTGTAGAGTGAATTGATACCTAATCATAAATAACATGAACATTTGAAACTCATTTGGTAGGTTGGCTGTGACCTTAGAAGAGTTGAGGGGAGCAGGGGGGGGGGGGGGTTACGTACAGCATAGAGAAGTTAAAGGTAGGACAAATTCAGCATGGAGGTAAGTGACTCTAAATGAGATGGGAGATGAGCTCTACATGGCTGCTGATTGGTGCGGGACGCCGGCAGAGCAGAGCCCCACATTGCACTGATGAGAGAATCACAAGGATCAGTCGTGTACACAGCCGGACCTGGATGTAATGCAAGCTCCCCTTGTGCCTCACAATTAAGCTCAGATCAGTTCAGGATTACACAAATTGTAGCCTGAAAAAAGAGAAGCTTTTTAGGTACTTCATTCCCAATTTAAATATAGCATTACATTGTGATTGCAAGTATATTTGTTTTGTATGTCTGTATTTGTCAGAAAAGTCCAAAGATAAATTGTCTCAGAAAGTAAATGTAAAAAATATATATTTGCAGCCATTAAAGGGATAGTTCACTCAGAAATTAAATTAAATATCAGCCATCATTTACTCACCCACATGTTGTTCCAAGACCGCAGGACTTTCTCTCTTCAGTAAAATACAAAAGAAGATGTAACACATTATGTTAGCCTCAGTCACCATTTATTTTCCATACAATAAGGGTTAATGGTGACCGAAGCTACATTCTGCATACCATCTCCTTTTGTGTTTTAGATAGTAGAAAGTAAGTTATATGAGAGTTTGGAACAGCATGAGGGTGAGTAAAATGACTACAAACTTCTCATTTTCAGTGAACTACCCTATTAAGCGATTTTGAATGTCTGTTTACAGAAAACACTTTATTTGACAGACTTGGGAAAAGCATGTGGGTCCAACAAGCTTCCAAGAAATTGTGAAGGGTTGCTTGTTCATGTATATCGGTCAGTTTGTCCAATCCAGCCTAGATGAAGCTTGTTAGCAAACACAGGTTTTCCCCCACAGACACTATTTTTAGAAGAAAAATACTTCGGTGTCACACAGCTGATAGATGTCTGTACCTCTGTAAGTAGCAACACACAACAGGATTTTCCATAAAATCAACAGCACGTGCACTATGTGGAAAGGTTGTTAGTGGACAGTAGAAACACCAGTGACCTTTAAACAGTGTATGTTCAAAGAGAAAAGGGGGGGTTGAGAATAGCAAGAATCAGGAATTTATATATATATAAAAAAATCCAGTATGCAACTGCACATCAATGTCATTTTAACACATTTCTGATAACAACACAGCGCAGTCTGTCTTTTATTTATTTATATTATTTATTTATTTTTATGATGATGTGTCTAATGGATATCTGTCATGTTTTTTTCTTCCTCTTTGCAATCAATTTACTGATTTATCTTTCTTTAAAACGATTTTCACCGCTTGCTTCTGTTCAAACTGTCTTTTTTGTCAAGCATCAAGGCAGGTATCTCAAAGGGCAGCAGTCTTATTTCTGGTGAAATCGGTTCAGCGCAGGTTGGGTGGGTTTAAATATTTTGACACTGGGCTCTTTAATTTGAATCGGCTTGTTTATGTTCTCGCCTCAGCAGAGGGAATCATACAAGAGGAGTCTCTTTGTCCGAATTGCATGTGTTTCTTATCAAGGCAACCAGGCACAGGCATATTTCCAAACTGCACACAAGGATCCTGTCTGGCCATCAAAAACCCAAACCCTACAGCACCCCCTACCTGTGATTAATGGACTCGCATTAACTTATTCGTCATTTTCAGTTGTTCTTAACCTTTTTGACTCCAAGTCCCCCATTGTCCAAAACAATATTAGAAGGAAAGACAACAAAAAAGTTTTTTATTTTATTATATATATATTTTATTTATTTAAATGGATTATTTCACTGAAACGTGAAAATTCTGACATCATTTATTCCCCCTTATTGTGATTCAACCCGGTATGACTTTTTTTTTCCTCTGTGAAACGCAAAAGGATTCGCTAGGTAGAATAGCAGCTTAAGTCACTTTCAATGAATGGTGTTCCAAACCCATGGAGTGTCACATGGGTTTGGAAGAACATGGCGGTGAGTAAATGATAAAAGAATTTTCATTTTCGGTTTAACAATCCCTTTATTGACTTTATAGCAAAATGTTTTTTTAATTAAATGATTTAAAATAATTTGAAGTCATCTTGTGAAACCTGGGTGATAGCCACTGATTTACACACTTTTTTCATTAGTCTTGGAAACTTAATTGTTCTCTGTTACCTTTAAAAGATTATTTTCCTTTCGGATCCATAATTAATTATTCACTGCATGCCTTCCATCAACTCCTGTACCCCCCCCCCCCCCAATCCCTCTCTCTCTTGCTGTCTCCCTTCCTCTTGTCAGTGCGATTTGCTGTGTTTCTGTCAGTAGCTGACTCAAGGCAGGTGGAGGGGTTTCCATGTGCTTTCCATTTGCCCTGGACTGAAACGGCCGCAATTAAAACCAAATGTGCAACCTGTGGCTTGCGCATGCAGCACCAGTCTGACACACAGGCGAACACACACACACACACACACACACACTCACTTGCAAATAGAAGGGTGAACAATAACAATTCAGATTTATTGCCTAGATACAAAACGATTGGCTGAACTCTGGAAGACTAGCCTGTGTTGTACTGGAGACTCCACGCAGGAGACAACTACAGAATGTTTGGTCGGGTGCTAGATGTGCGGAGGCTGGGGTGAGCAAGAGGCCAGGCCGGGGTCACCGGCAAGATTTGGTTTAAAAAAGGAGAAAATTATGCGGGCAGCTGAAGTTTCTCTACTGCAGCCAGAATGTCTACTGACCACACCATGTAGCTCGAGGACATGGAGACTATGATTAGACAAGGCCTTGTAGGCAGGGCTGGGGTGATTCTGGTCAGGTCGCATATAACTACACCCACATGTTGCAGAAGTTCAGGCCCTTGTACCCTGTGGGCATATGCACCCCACTTCTGACACCCCGAGGCCCTTCTTCTCTCTGCAGCGTGACCTAACCAAGTTGATAATCATAGTTATTGACAGAACAGGCCCCCACTGCACTAAACATTCCCCATGGACAAACTGAGGTCTGATTTTCCTTATGTCCAAATATAGACTATGGTAGTGGTTATGTTTGTGCTTTAGGGTGTGGGTTGAATCAATTTTTAGGATGTTCAATGTTCACTACATATTCACACACTGTACATAAAACCTGATCGATGTGGAAGTTATGTTTATTGGTGCCGCTTGCTGAGGCAAGCATAACTGTTATCACTGCTCATACTAAAAGCTAGGGACTTAAACAATCCTCTTAACTCTATAGGACAAAAAACACTGAAGTATGTGAATGCAGATGCGTCTAGCTACGCAAGCCTGATTTTGGGCATACTTGCATTTCCAAATGTATCAGAACACATAACACAATGCAAGTTACATTCCTTAATGCCCCCACAAGGGGTGCTATAGTGGACATTAGTTTGGTTTTCACAAGTTTGGTGAGTATTCTCTTTCAATTAAACTACTGGCTGTGTCTCGTTTGGAAGTCTGCGTCCTCCGGAGATCGCATTTGTCGGCCGCATACATCATTGAGACTGTCTTGTTTCAGAAAAGCGAGTTGGACACTTCGAATGCAGCCTTCGAATGCAACCTTCTTTCACGGGAATTCGTAGGATGCAAGAGGTGTATTCTTCCTGGGCACTCACAACCCACAATTCTTTGCTTCAGCGGAAATGTCTAAAAAAAAATATCGCCAATTTGCCCGTTAATATGATGTTAAAACGCAAGTAATGTTAATTCTTATTTTGAAGTACCTCATTAGATGGGTCCAGGGTAAATAATATGTATAAATATATTAATATATAATTAAAATAAAGTATTAGACGAAAAGTACAACTGTAAAATCTTTTTTCTATTCTCTTTACATCATAACTCTCCAAAAGTGTACCTCATACATTCCCTTCCAGAGGGACTTTGTTTCATTCTCATTCAAAGTGCTCGTTTATTAAAAAAGTGTGTTAAAGTGTGGCGTGTTGTCATAGCAACCATGTTACATTCCGTTTCCGTTGTCCTACGAAGGCCATCACGTTTAAACAAGATTTGTTTACAGAAGGATACTTGTTATACTGCAGCCTTCAAAGGACGCGTCCTACCTAGCACACAGCCTTCTAAACGAGACACAGCCAACGTCATGGCAGAGCAACCGTTTGAAGAGAATATGGCTGAGCAAATAAGATAAAGTATATTTATTCATACCAACTTATCTGAATAATAACAAACCCGTTTTATGGAGCAGACATTTGAAGGTAACTCTATCGCCCACTTGGTTACTGACTAATGTTTGTTACTGCCAGTTATGCACGAACGCATGTTACAGAGGTTCTTGGCAATGCATTTGTATTGTATGGACTTACGATATTTGTCTGGACGACGATAAAATAGGTGAAAAATCCAATAGGCTTATATTGTAGAAAGGAAATAAGCTATATCTAGTGATATAGAGGCTTGGCTTGGGCTCTTTTAACTTGGGCAAGTAAACAACCACCTATCAATGCCCTAGCAACCACCCTGAACACCCTTGCAACCACATAGCAACTACAAAAACAAAACAAAACAAAAAAACAGGGTGTTTCTTCAACTTTTAGCCCTTTTAGCATTGTGAAATTCTAGAAAGTAGTCTCATTAAAACACTTTTTACACTCTAACTAGTTTATGTTCAGATGGAAATTACATTAATGGAAATTAATTTTTTATGTTTTTGAAATAAAATGGCTTGCTAACTGCTTAAGCTTACATTTACTGTATCTTAAATACACTCAATTAAATTAAACGTTAACACTCTTTGCATAATTGGCATAATTACAGATTGATTGGAAATGACTGCCCACAACTGATTTTTGAACCTTGATTTTTCTTTGCTTTCTTCAAACATTACTTTTTGAATTTATTTATTTCAGCTCATATTTCTCATATTTCACTGACAATTCTGTTGACTTGGTTTGCAAGTACACTAACATTTGAATAAACTTTATAAGGGGCAAAATTATTTGGTGACAGTAGTAATGTAGTAGTAGTAATAATTAAAAAAATTATATAAATCATTTTCATACAGGAAGTATTAAAATAGTTTGTTTATTTCAATTTTTGTTTAGATTACGGGGTGTCTGTGGCTCAGTTGGTAGAGCGGGTCAGCTGCTATTCGCAGGGTTGGTGGTTCGATTCCCGGCCCACATGACTCCACGTGCCGAAGTGTCCTTGGGCAAGACACTGAACCCCCAGTTGCTCCCAATGGCAGGCTAGTGCCTTGCATGGCAGCTCTGCTGTCATTGGTGTGTGAATGTGAATGTGTAAGTGAATGGGTGAATGAGTCACAATGTAAAGTGCTTTGAATACCACTAAGGTTAAAAAAGGTGCTATATAAGTACAGACCATTATCATATAATTAAACATTTAATCATTTAAAACTGATGTTCCTAGTTTAATATTAACAGTCTGGGTCTGGAACAAGGCTAAACCAATCAAATCTGCATAAAAGTACTAAAAATAAATTAAGAAGGTCAATTTTAATGTGGCCTTCATATACGTAACAAAAATATATATTTTTTAAACTTGTTCATTTGAATACAATTCATCCCCTGGAACATGAAATTGCCCGGGGTTATAGAAACACCCAGCAATGACTTACAACATTCTTACAGCATTATAGCATCAAGGCAACAAGTTGTGGACGGGCAAGCACTACTCACATTGTCTTCAAAAAATTTATCATTGACCAGACCACCTGTAACACAGGACACTCAAATGCAGACAATAGACCTGAACAGAATATTAAGTCACCGTAATGAGACAAAAAGCGCTTTTGTCTAGCATAGTTATTACCCTTGTGGTCTGTCTGTTGTCTTCATCTAATTTCATAAGAGCTAATTAAGCAGTGAAGGAGAGGTGGATAAAGGTTTAGTCCCTGCACAGAGGGGAATGATTTTATCTCTCTGTGTCCAAGGGCAATGCCACTCCTCTCTCGTGAACACAAAGTGCCACCCACTATGTGTTCCATGCCCAAATATTTACACTAACTGCAGGAATGACCCCCTCCCCTCCTTTAATGCGGTTTACAGCTCAAAACTTGCTGGAAAATGTGGCTTTGGCACAACGTCAATGGCTCACAGCAAATAAGCATCAGCAGTACAGAAAATAAAGAGCAGCACTCTTGTTTCAGGACACTTTAAAAAGAAAACAAATAGGGAGGCGAATGTAATGACAAAGGGAGGGTACGGCTTTATTCCTGAACCACTTTTCTTCTCTCCTGCTCTGTCCACAACACCATGTCACCTCCAACCAGCAAACAGATCAATCGTGTGCCCCTCTTTTTTCATTTACCTGGAAAAAGGCAAGCATTACAGAGCTAAATTTCAGAGTGAGAGCAGAAAGCAAAGGAGTAGACATGGAAGAGAAATATCCCCTTGAAAGTACACGGCAGACAGGGTAAAGGGAGCTCACAAAGACTGCCCTTGATCAGACCAGTGTAAGAACAAAGGCGAGATTGTGGGGACAGTGAAGGCTTTCATGTGGATAGCCACTGTCTGTGTGCAGGGCACTCACTCGTGTGCAAGCACAAAACCAGGGCCACGCACAAGACACAAGCGGCATACGAAAAAATACAAACGCTTATATGCACATACACATGCATACATTCATAATCATACATAAGCAAACAAATTACCATATACTTATGTTTATGTATTGGCAGAAATATCAAAAGAAACTTACAGTGCAACTTACAGGTACTTCAGTGAATATTTCTCAAGAGTAGTTTATTTTTTAAAGCCAATTTCTGTATACACCTAAAATCTGTAAAAATGTGCTATAGTCTAAAATATTATTTAAGATCACTGATGAATCCTAAATACATTAGGTTATAACTACAAAACTAATTTAAAAGGTTAGATCAGTTAGAAATAGCTGCTTGAGGTTTGAGGACACATACATTGACATTTTGAATATTCCGAATGTTGAACATTATCTATTGCCAAGATAAAAGATACAGTTCACACATGTTAATACTTTGTGACAACATACCCCAAAACTGCCTATAAAAACCCATGATAGGCATTTCAGCATAATTAAACTGTAAAACAATTATGAAAAAGCAAAGAAAAATGTAAAAGTTGCATATAATTATAACAGTTAAAACACATGAAAAGCATTTGTTAATCTTGGTTAATGTTCATTTATGTAAATGCAATTGTTAGTTGGTGTTGGTTCATAATGCATTAACCAACGTTATTGTATACTAATATATATATATATATTAAAACTATAATCTAAAAAGTATTAATTTATGTTGAAATGAACTGTAAAATTATTGTTCATTGTTAGTTCGTGTTCGCTAACATAGTTATCTAATGTAAACAAATGCAACCTGATTGTAAAGTGTATTATAATACAGAAAACACACACACTTGAGTAAAATTGATTTTGACTCAAAACATTATTACCAAAATAAAGCCCATGTGATAACTTCCTTGTTTGACAAACTAAGCTCAAAAATCATAATAAAAGGGTGGTCTTTAACATCCAACAGACAAACCACAATGACATTGATACAAAACAATCATACATTTCTTTAATAGATTCACTCACATGACACACATCACATGTACTTCCAGTTATGACCAACAAAAATTATTTAAGTTGTCCCAACTTAAATGGATTAAGTGAACTTCCATTTCACAAATTTAAATTGATTGCACACAATGAAATTCAATTGTGTTACATTAGCTCATTTTAAGTAACAAAATTCAACAAGGAGCAAAATTTCATTTTTTGAGTGTAGCCCCAGTCTACCTTATACACTTTATCAATTTGTGCATTCCTTGGCGGTCAAACGCATGGCTTTATCATTGTTAGTGCCATGCTCTAAGTTATACACATGCTAAACACACACAAGCATAGTGTCTTCACAGCATCTCCAGGTCACAAACGTTCTCTGTGCTGGGAGGATTCATATAAAAGGCAGACTGTGAACTAATAACTGTTTGGATTTATGTGTGATTATGTTTACATATGCCAGGTTTCAACATGATATAAAAAATTGTGTGTTTCCAGGGCCCAACTGTGCAGTGAAGTCTTTACTTATGGCTATTTAAGAAGACATTTCCTGTTTAGAACAGGATAATGTGTTTCTCTTTGGCCTGAACCTGCAGCTCTTGCCAGCAGCTGCTGTGGCGATCCTCACACGTTTCTGTGCCAAGGAATGAGGAAGGAGGAGGAGGAAATGGCGCAATAAAAAGTGAGAGTGCGAGAGATGAGGAGGGGCTCAGAGATTCCAGAGGACTTTCTCTGGGTGTGTGTACCTGTTTGTGTGTTTGCATGTGTTTTAGTGTAAATGTGTGTGTGTGTGTGTGTGTGTGTGTGTGTGTGTGTGTGTGTGTGTGTGTGTGTGTGTGTGTGTGTGTGTGTGTGTGTGTGTGTGTGTGCCCGAGCATGTGTTCATGAAGGGTTGAGTTAGAAACGGATGCAGAGATAATGGATGGATGTTGATTCTACACTGTCACCACTGTATGGCCATTTGGAGCCATTCAAAATCCCCAATGTCTCTTTGATTTCTGTGCACTTCAGCTGCTGGGCTCCTTCTGAATTGTGTGTGTATTTGTGTTTGTGTCTGTTAGATGAAAAGACTATTGAATGACAAAAAATAAATCAGAAGTGGAGAGAGGCTGAATGCAGAAAAATAACCTTCAGTTTAATCAATTTTACCATAAGAATTAAATCAACATCGATACATTTTTAATGACATTATATTTTTTAAATAGGATGATATTAGAATATGAGGAACTATATCAGATGCTGCATATCAAAAACAGACTCATTCATTATGAGGGCTTTTTTGTTTTTGCAACCACATTTAACATTTCTGGGGCATTTTTTGTCAATTTAGATGCCATTTTTGACCATGATGTATAAAAGCTGTTAATCTTGTATTTAGTGTGATACTGTATATGACATCACTGTGATCATGGGTAAGTTTAATACACAATATTTTATGATACTACCAGTGTTGGTTAAGTTACAAAACATACTCCACTACAAATTTTGAACTACTCTCAAATGTAATCAGATTACATTACTGATAACTTCATTGGAAAGTAATAACATTACTTTTTTTTTCAACTCAAATTCAAAATAATGTCTATTTTCTCCTTGTTCATTGTTGCACACCCATTATCTGTCACAGAAATGCAAACAGACATACATATGAACATTTTAATTGTAAAACACATAATCAATATTTTAGTAGAAATATTTTGAACCCAAGTAATTTACTTGAAAGGAATTACTTTTATTGAAATTCAGTTACTGTAATCTGAATTTTAAATGTAATGCATTACACTAATTTTTGTGCCTAAAAGTATTTAGATTACAGTAATTAATTACTTTACGATCCAATTACACCCAACACTGGACACTACAGATTGTACAAACAAAACAAAAGAGTCAAAATTACTATTTTACGCATTTTAGAATAATAGTGAAATCAACAAACTATATGAAATTCAAATGAGTATGGGAATTGTGTAGTGTTATGTCCCCTAGACATAGGACGCAACAAAAGTAAAAGGAAGGACTCTCGCTCAGCCGTCAGACCAAATATTACAGGACACCAAGGTATAAATTCAGCAATATTCGGTTTATTTTTGTAAATATTCATTTATAAACTTTCATGTTATTCCAATGCCGTGTGACTGACTTTCTTCAATGAAATAGAAATTTCAGGCAACAAGTTAGCATCAGTCACCATTAACTTAAAATGAATGGCAACTGATGCTGTTATTCTTTTGTGTTGCATGAAAAAAGAAAGCTATACATGTTTGGACTTTTTCTGTACTGTCTGGTCCCATTTTTTTAAATAAATTCATACATAGGCACAATTTTTATTTGTCTACAAACTCATTTCAAGCATTTAAGCCTTTAAAGGATATTTAAGAGGCCTTTAAGATTTTTGTGTTTTGTTTTTAAATCAAGACAAACATAAATTCACTTTTGACTGGTAGTATACATTCTAGTTATTTGCTAAATATTACATGTCAGTTATAGTAATTGAAAAACACAGGAACAGGAACATTTCCTTTATAGTGGATGAAAATTAAACAAAGTTCCCCTGTATCATGCATGTTCAGTTTGTGTTAATATTGGACATCAACAAAGACCGTCCTTTGGCTGGCAAAAAGATTCTCTAAAATATGCAACATACATTCACTTTCCCTAGATAAAAGGAGCCTTATAAAGCTTCACTGTTGATGGAGAAGAGAGAGATTAGGGGTCACAGTCCATAAAAAAGTGTGTGTCTGGGGGTGGGGGGGGGGGTTGTCTGAGGGCTATACAGTTTTTGATGGCGGGAAAGAGCAGAAAGAGTACAAAAAAGGACAGGAAAGAGGGATATTCCTTTTCCCCATCTGTTCCCCTCAGTCACTATGATGGAGATACGTGGCCAGGGATGGGGTCAATCAGAGGGCATCGGCTGGGTAGCCCACTTGCTGCATGCAAAGCAATGAAAGTCGTCTGAAAGAGATTCATTAGTTATGTTAGAGGAGCACTGTCTGTATCTCACTAACTCTTAAGCAGCTTATTCATTTGGTCTAAGCAATGTGATTGGCTGTGTTCCAATGGGTGGGGACGAAACAGGAAGGGCCACTAAAATTGTCTGTGATCAATGGTTTTCTCTTTTAAGGCACTGAGCTGCTACTGTCTCCCCCATTTTATATAGCGAAAATGACCACTGCAGTTCTTACTAAGAATTATTGAGAGCCGGTGGCATTTGGTGGTCGTTTCTTGTGTAAACAGAGGCCATATCAAAGCACTAATGGCTTATATATTTTTATTTAGAATTCACTTTCATGATGCAAGTCCTAAAGGATCCTTTAGATGTACAGAAATTCAAAACCTCCAGCACTGGCCCAATCTCTCCACCACACAAGCATGAGGTGCCCTCTTTCTCTGCACCCCACCAAGACTGTATATCAAAAAATCAGTCAAGTGTCGGCATTCACACATAACCATGTCTCAAAAAGGATTTTAATTCGAGAGACTCTGCGGGAGCCAACACAGGGGCTCTTTCTGTGCCGGTTACATGTAACAGGCCCTGCCATTGACTGGCCCCTCTATCCCCTGTGGCTGATATACGGTGAGCTTGTGTGAGGACGGCTGTGCGTAACTTAGAGCGGAGAGGCAACATAGATCAGGCCATCAGCGCAACTCTTGTCACCCTCCGTTTTTATGAGTCTGAGTATAACCCCCCCCATAAAGATTTATGATGAGCTTTTTCTCTGCTATTTCATGGGTATTTGAGTGGTGCGATTTAAACCCAGTTCAACATGAAGACCTGATTGAGATGTACTCACAGACGTTCCTGTAATTTGGTGTAGAGAAGGGGGAGCATGGCTCGGATACAGAAAAGAACGAAAGGAAAGTGGGAGAGGCAGAGGAATGTTTCAGGCCTGTAAAATAGCGGCCTGTCAAGTTGAGACGCTTGCCATGTTTAGATTGAGAGAGCGCTTTTAATGAGGAAAGACAATTTTGCACTCTTACTGAAAGGCTGACTTTCACTGAGAGCTTTGCAGGCATCTAATGTCTGTACACATGTGGTCAGACAACTGATAAATGGACAGGACAACTAATCTGAAAGGAAAACATTCTCACTTTAATTACCCCTATCTTTAAGCTGTGTGAAAACCAAAATTATAGCTGCCAGACCCAGTAAATACTGAATGCACAGTTTTTCACCCTTCACAATTACCATCTTGTGTGTCTGAGTGTGTGTGAGAGTGTAAGGTGAGTTTTTTAAACTACAGTGGTTCAAGCTGTAGGAATGCCGAAGTGACTGAAGAAATGTTAACAGCAAAATTGAATAAAACTGTGCATTTCTTGACCATTACCACCTTCTACTACTTTTACCAACGACGGAAATAAGCGCAGTTATAATAGCTAATAATGTGAGAGAGTTTTGATTAGAACTGTACAATGACCTTAGTGTAATGAAATATGGAGCGCTTAAAAGTGTATAGTTTACACAGCGAGAGAAGCTAGACATGGATTCAAAAAGTGAATGTTTAATATCAGTTTAGCCTTACAATGTTACAGTAGATGGTACAGTTTAGATATAATAGCTACAAATTGGATGTCTGAAATATGTGCATGAAACCAGTATGGATACTACCTGAGTGAAAGAGAATAGAGGATAGAAAAAGAGAGAGAGGATAGAGAGAGTGATGCCATTGAGAGCTAGAGTCTAGGCCTGATGGCCTTTAATGTGTCTTTTTCACTGCACGGTACAGCTCAACTCAACTCGACTCAGCTTGCTTTTTGGGGGTTTGGGGGTTTTCCACTGTGGATAGTACCTGGTAGCTGGTACTTTTTTTAGTACCACCTCAGTCGAGGTTCCAAGCGAGCCGAGCCGATACTAAATGTGACATCAAAATCCTGCAGATCACTGATTGGTCAGGGAGAATCGTCACAACCAGCGTCACTGGATTTCCGACACGTGACATCAACCCGCTAGTTTTAAAGTTAGCAACAGCAATACCAGTATCATTTGTTCACGCATCTTTCACAAATTGTGAAAAAAGAAATGGCTGTGTGCAAAACCACGCTGTGGTCAATAAATGAGTTGCAGACGGTCCAGGAATTGTATCAGCTGTTGGCCGTACACGGCTACCACCGGACCTACCAACAGTGTATGGAAAAGTTTAAAAAAATTAAAAGTGACTACAGAACCATCAAGGAAAAGGGGAAGTGGTTCGACCAAATGGACGCTATCTAAACCGTTGAGCAATGGGAGGGAGAGTCCCCTGGCGTTGATCCACGATGGAGGATGGTACGTTTTGTTATGTTAACTCTATACTCTGCTTGAAAGCTTCATTTTATTTAGTTGACCAGCTACTGGAAGCTTGTTTCTAAAACAACCAGGTCAATTCACTTGTGTAAAATCACCATGCAACAACTGCTTTATGCAGCACAATGAGCTAGTGGTTAACAGATAGCGGTAGTTTTATTGTTTTGGTGAGTTTGTGTCTTGTTTAAGATGATGTCACGGCAGTAGAGGTGGCGCAACTATGACGATCAGCCTATAATCCCACCCACGTTGAGATGGCACTAAACTGCAGTGGAAATGCAAGCTCAGAAACGTAAAGCGAGTAGAGTTGAGGTGAGTTGAACCGTAACATGCAGTGGAAAAGTGCCACAGTCATGCAAGAGCAGAGCCCAGAAAGAAGAGCCAGAAAAAAGAGAGAGAGGAAGAGGCAAAAAGAGCCCAGAGCGCAAGTTACAATCTTGTTTTATCTTTCCCTTGAACACGTTACCATAACCAGACCTGCTATATTTAAACTGACCAATCAGCAGACCACCTTTAACCCCCACTGCATTCAAGTTGCTACCATTTGCAGAGTCCCAATACATAAATACCTCATCCAGTAGGCTGACAGATCACTATAAGCACTCTCTGAATGCAAGATGACTGTTTTCACAAAGGAAAAAGGGTTGTAACACAGAAATTAATTTCTTCATTAATTTTCAATCCTACAGTCCCCCGTTGTCACCTTCGGACACACCTAAGAAGTTCAAAGGTGGCACGGTCCATTAGAATATGCTTTCAGTATAATGTCATCTTCAGACTTTCAGTCCAGACTTGTTGCAATAACTGTTGGTCAGTCTTCAAGACTTGTACTCCTTTCAACCCTGTGTGAAAGGGCTTCATCGAATGGTGTCGCACCTTTCTTAGATATGCAAACATCCATCAATACTTCACAACTCCACAAGAACAGGCACTGAAACTGGGAGCAAACTTTTGTTCCTCTTTGACACAGGACAGAGGATGTGAACCCAGTCAGCAGGGATCCTGTGATTTTAAAAGAGCATATGGCACAACAATCAGCATAAGTATACATATAGCATTTGTCATTGGTAATAGATGTTTGATGTTGTCAGATTAAAGTGGTCTCTGCAAGAAGCTTTATGATGATGTATTGAATTAAATGGTCAAGGCGAGATTAAAAGAAGACCTGAAAAGCTCTAAGACTGTTTTGGAAACATATAAATACATTTCTTTAGAAGAAAATTAACAAAATGTTGGATCCAATTACACCCTTTTGTCAGCAAGGGCAACCAAAAAGTATTTAGGGTGACCAAATACAGATATTCAATAAAAATTGTGTTTAATTATAATAATTGTTGCAATCATTTTAAAGGTAATGATCAAATTACATTGAAATCAGAATAATTTCTCAAATGTTTCAATGAAACCAAATTACAAATCAAAGCAGTTGTTTTACTCAGAGATAAACTCTTAATTGGTATTTTACAGGAACTTTGTGAAACAAATAATAACTACACAGATTATCTTTGTCAAAAGAAAAATCAAAACTTTATATTTAAAACAAAACAGCCATTCCTCAATGAGGTTAATATCTGGTATTCATCTGACGTGCCAGTTCTTAATGAGTAAGATTTAACTGCTTAACTTAACTTTTTGATTTTGTGCATTGTGAGGCATATGATGTGAGCTATCTGGCTGCATTTAGCTGTGGCTATGTGAATGCAACCATGCTCTAAACAAAGGTGAGAAAATGTATTTGGCAATAGTGATGCAAATTTGGTCCTGTTGCTACAACAGGGAGCCAGCATTGTAATAATATGAGTGTGGAGTTGTGACTTAGGTGCTTTAACACTAGTGTTAGGGGGCATGGCAAAATCGCTTTTGAATCCTGTTGTGAGGAAACCATTTCCATGGGTTAATGCAAATGTGTAAACAATGTAGCCATGTGGCATTTTGTGTGCTCCTCTTTGTGTTTTAACTGCTGCTATATGGTAAATAGAAGAGTGTTCTACACAGGAGACAAACACATCCAACACGCAACTTAAAACTGATGAACAATTTTAAAAGAAACCTTCAAATTAAATTTTTTCCAATTTACACAAGACAAATCACTTTGAATGTATGGAGCATCTACCACCTCTAACCTGAATGTTTCTTACAACACATAGCAGAAACCATCATGTGTTTTAAGTAATAAACAGCCTCAGCCTATGTGCACTTGTAGTAGGGATCGGCAATACCACTTATTTTCTATTCGATCCCATACCAATAATTTCAAGTCCAATATCGTCTATACCGATACCAATACCGATACTTCTATTAAATTCTTTTTTTTTATTTCTTGGGATAAGTGGATAATTAAAAATATTATTTTTAGTCATAATTAAATTTTTCTTTTACATTTGTGAGCCTAAACAGAAAATTATTAGTCTTCTGTTTTGTTTACCCTTATAAAAATAAACCTTGGTTTCACTATAACTATAGTTTAACCATGGGATTTAGATAAAACAGGTACCACACAATTAACCATGGTTACTACTACATTATTAATGTAATAAATCCATTGTTAATTTTTGTAGGGGTAAACAAAACAGAAGTCTAATCATTTTCTGTTTAGGCTCACAAATGTAAAAGAAAAATGTTATTATGACTAAAAATAATATTTTAAATTATCAAACTAAAAATAATATTTTTAATGATCCATTTATTCCAAGAAATAGCATAAAATATATATTACGTATATATATATATAATTGTTATTTTTATTTTATTTTTTATTTTTTGCTATTTCTTGGGATAAATGGATCATTAAAAATATTATTTTTAGTCATAATTTAAGACTTTAGACTTCTGTTTTGTTACAGGAACTACAAACTCTGTTCACTTTGCTACAGGGTTTATTGCTATGTT
The DNA here is from genome assembly GCF_025860055.1 of Xyrauchen texanus. Lineage (NCBI taxonomy): Eukaryota > Metazoa > Chordata > Actinopteri > Cypriniformes > Catostomidae > Xyrauchen > Xyrauchen texanus. Next base: position 30,845,095 of record NC_068308.1, read on the forward strand.
CTCCTGGAGTTTCAGGGTTTGCATGACACGCGACTGCTTTTACACATTTTGACTCTACATCATTATTAAGGGTTGTAATTTTTAAATGAATTTCTTTGTTAATTTTCAATCCTACAAGAGCTTTGCCCAAAGCAGTAATAGCAGTATTGGTAACATAGAGAGATTGAGATGTTCTAATGGTGTAAATGTCATTCTGACACTTTTACTGTCCACATGCACATGTCAAGGAACTGGTCTATGCCTGTGCATGTGTTACTGCAGGAAGAATTCCCAACAACATTTTAACCCCCACACAGAGATATCACAGTGTCTCTGTGGCTGCTGCTGCTTATTCAATAAGAAATGTCCATAAAACAATATATGTGTTTTCTTGCATCAACCAATATCTTGCATCATCTCCCAAATGAGCCTTGTGTATAAAAGTGTCAATGGTTCTCAACTGTTTTTGCTTCAAGTCCCAGATTTGACTTTGTACATCAAACAGCAATTGTATTTGAACAAAGTAAACAAAGGTGTCCTTAAAATCAAAGATTGAATTTGTTTTTATTTATTTATTTTAATCCAATAATTCACTGCACAATAAACATTGTGGTGGGAACTAACCATGTTTATCCTTACTGCAAATGAACTTGTATTTAGTCTGGGTTGTATTTTCTTTTACCTTGCGTAATATTGTCTGCCTAATTCGGCTAGATGCGTTTACCCAGTGACAGATGGATTTGTGCTAAAATGTTTATAGTTTGAGTAGACCCTTGGCAAAAGCAGTGTTGGGTAAGTTACTAAAAAAAAAGTAATCCACTACAAATGACTATTTACATATCTAAACTTGTTATAAGATTACACTACTTATTACTTCATGGGGAGAGTAATCACATTACTAGTTACTTTATTTTAAGTTACTTTCTAAAACCCTTCTAGATAAAAATAATATCTATATTTTCTCTTTGTTCATTATCACACTCATACGCTCAGCATCACATGTTTCTCTTTTGCAATGACTTATTAGTGACTCAGTCAAGCAAATGGGCATAAAAAATAATTTGTATTTTAAATGTATTTCACTGAAATTACATTCTTGTAGAAATATGTGTAACCCAAGTAATGCACTTAAAAGTAATTAAGTTAATTGAAATGTACTAACTGTAAAATGATTGCACTAATTTTGTAATGTAATCCATTACACTACTTTCTGACAAAAAAGTAATGAGTAACTTGGTAACACTTTACAATTTTTCATTTGTTAACATAAGTTGAAAACATTATTTAACATGAACTAATAATGAAAAATACCTATACAGCATTTATTAACATTAGTCAATGTTATTTTAAAATCTACTAAGACATTTTTAAATCAAAAATTGTTTTCTTAACATTAATGCACAACAAACAACTAACAAAGAACAATTGTATTTTTATTAACTAACATTAACTAAGGTTAATAAGTGCTGTCAAAATATATTGTTCATTGTTAGTTTATGATACCTAACACATTAACTAATGTTAACAATTTGAACCTTACTGTAAAGTGTTACCAGTTATGATATAATATATACAGTATATAATCAGATTACCCCCAACACTGAAAATAAAATGTAAGCATTTATCCTTCCTTTTAAAAGTTGAGAAGCCTATTTGTTTTGTGATCCCTAACTATGCACGGTTGTATGTTTATGAGCATTTTGTTATTTGCATTTAGCCTTTTTTTGTTTTTGTTGTTGTCTGTGACCCTATCAAAACAGACCTGGGTCACAACCCACAAGAGCCACTGCATTATACAGTATACAGTCGAGAGGCTGTTCTTCTAAACAAGATATTTTTATTTCCTGAGTCTGCTGTATTCAAAACACACCACCACAAATTCAAAACATATTTAGAGGTGTTTCAATAGATTTGAAACTCCTGGTCATTCCATAAACAAAGGATTTGATGTATGTAGTACATCATATTAAAAACAGGTGACACTGGAGTGAACAAACACTGACAGAACTTTTTAGAATACTTAGTAAACCTTTGATTAGTGACTCCGCTATGGGCGTTGACAGACTATTGGCACAGGATCAGGTGATTGTTTCTTTTATTGAATCTGACCCTTAGTTTCAACCAGGCTTCCATTATAAATAGCTCAAACCTTTGATTGAATGGTTTATTGAGGCATACTATTCTCATTGCACAAAAAACACCTTTTGTTCCTTTTATTCACAATAATCAACATAATGGGCATTATCTGAAGCCTTTTGCACTGCTGATGTTTAATAGAGAGGGCTTTAATAGATTTTAGGAGGACAAAGGTAGGCAATGTTTAGCTGGAAATGTCAGCCTTTTTGTGTGTAGGGAGGGTATGCATTAAAAACCTCATTCACAAGGCTGGTTGATGTGTAATTAAATGTGATTACTGCGGCAGTCTGTGTGTGTCCTTTCCGAGGTCACTCATACACACACATACACACACACTCAAGGGCTGAAACTCGCCGTCGCCAGGTTTCATCCCCCTTCCTTGGCTTCCTGAGGAGCCTGCAACTTTGGTGGCTGATGGGAAATTTTGTGCATGCCTGAGCTCACAATGGCCCTCTTTCAGCCGCATGCATGCTTGACCTCTCACAGTTCATCGCTCCGTTTTGTGCTCCCATGACCTCTCGTTGACTAGGGGTTTCCCCTGGAGGTCATCGGTTCAATCGGGTGCCTGTGTCTAATTTCTTCCTGGCTAAAGAATCTCTCTCCCCCCCACCATCACCACCAAATCTGCCCAGCAATCTGCCCACTGTCTCCCCTTCTGCTGCTCGGGCCTAATTCCAATCTTCAGGGATTAGGTGTGGAGTGACAAGACCCTCCGGCCAATAGGCTGACATGTCAGTTAGGTTCGAAGGCCAGTGGTACACAATAGCCAGACTTTTCCTGTCTCCCATCTAAAACCAGCCCCCCCAAAAACAACAAGCTAAAATCCCCCTCCCACGACAGCACATGCCTGACTGGAGCATGCTGGTCCCAACATCTCTCTCCTCAAAACACACCCATAACAGAACAGAAGCCTGTGTTGCCCGGATTCTGCAGGTCTCCTGTTGCAGATCAACATCCCTTGTTCCTGTTTCCCTTTCCTGCTTAAATCTCTGTCCAAACGAAACAACACTGTGTTTCGTTTGTGTAGGGACTGCTGACAGACACAGCCATTGATATGATCTCCACATGCATAAATCCTACACCATGTCAGAGGAAAGTATTGCGGACTCAACAGATATTGCAGGAATTAGTTACTTTGATGAACAAAACATACAAACCGTCAACGTCGAATTTCATCGATATTTGTCTAATGTAAATTAACTTGACTAACTGTCACACACTGTGGAGGCAGCATGTTATTCCTCTCCTAGTCACTAGAGGCAGCATGTAATGCCTCTCCTGGCCACTAGAGGCAGCATGTAATTCCTCTCCTGGTCACTAGAGGCAGCATGTTGCACTAGTGCCTGTGGCTGCGCCACACTGGCAACATTAAGCTTACTTCCTGATAACTTTAGCATATTTCAAAAAATATCTTTCCAAATATTTGTTGTATCTCCTGTATCTTTATAAAGACGCTGTTAATGTCAGAGGAAGCTTATTAATATTCGTGGTGACTTTGAAATGAAAGACTGTTGGAAAAAGTGAGGACGTGGTATGTACACAAACTTTTTTGGAGGGCAGCAATTACAGATTTGTATTAAAATAATGCCCTTTTTAGCTGGGTTAGTCGAACAAGAATATGGTCCAATATTAGATTAGTTGTTTCAAATGTCACATGTTGGGTGTAATTCTGTTATGATCTGCTTTAATGTTGTATGTATTTGATGCCTTTCTTTTCCTTTTAGAAATGTAATGTTTACTTATAAATTTGTATGCGTTTAATTACATTGCTTATTATTTTCCTGAAGCCTTTTGCCTACGTCTTGTTGACATGCAATAGTTTTGGGTATTTGACAAATGTCCTGTGGTAAGCCATTTACAGCATCGAAACCTATTTTAAACAACATTTTACTAAACCTTTTACAATTATAATGCATGCATTTTTTGACCATATAACTTGAGAGACTACTTGGAGTAGTATCAGTTGTCACACCACAGGACCATTAAAAATTAACTGGTGAATTATTATTTTTTTTTAAAGTATAAGATATATATAAATGGTGACCAGTCACACCACCTAAAATATACACTTTCCTTAAACATTCATATAAATGTTAACCTAAAATGTTGATATTGATTTAAGAAAAAAAAATTATGGAATTGTTATGCGCCAATGTGATGACATTAATGTTGTTGTTTTGCTTCTGCATCTTCACAGAGTGCCACGCCACGTCCACCAGGTGAAGGACCGTTGCATCAACCCTCTTATCACAATTAAATTTTGACCAGTGTACAAAGCACTGCACAAACACTGCCTATACATTAGAGATCTGTGCTGTCAGAAAGGCAAAATGACTGCATCAAACTGGGGTCTGATTATGAACGTTGTAAACAGCATTGTGGGTGTGAGTGTTCTGACGATGCCCTTCTGCTTCAAACAGGTAAACACTGGGTTCAAAGGGGCCGTGGGAAAGTGTGCTATGCCAGTTCTCTGCACTGATAGGAGGATTTAATGTTTATGTTTATGTTTATGTCTACCATTTGTTTACACACAACTTTCCTGGTTACTAATTGACTAATTTTAAATAAAACAAAATTTATGTTCTGTAATCATTTACTCACTCTGGAACTGAAATGTAGATATTAGGCAGCAAGATAGCCTTTTTAGTCACTATTGACTTTTACTGTAAAAAAATAAATTTTAATGTAAAAATGATGAAAGTGACTCAGGCTAGCATACTGTCTAACATCTCTTTTTGTGTTTCATGGAATAAAACAAGTCATATGGATTTGAAACAAAATGAGGGCGAGTAAATGTGGGTAAACTGTTCCATTAACATACCCCTCTTGCTTTGTATAGCTATTTGTCTTTTCTTTATTCTCTTTGCAGTGTGGAATTGTGTTGGGTACTTTGTTGCTGTTCTTCTGTTCATGGATGACCCACCAGTCCTGCATGTTCCTGGTCCACTCGGCCAGTAACACCAAACGCAGGACTTATGCTGGACTGGGTGAGAGTGACCAAAAGCAGTACATATGCCATTACGACTTAAAGAATTTAAAACTTTTTAGATGCTTTTGCAAGAAGTATTGTTTTTTATGTTTGCAGGATGACAGCATTATTTTGTTTCAAGAACATGTCAGTAAGACTTGCTAACCATTTTCATTTTCTCTCCAGCTTTTCATGCTTATGGAAAACCAGGCAAGGCACTTGTGGAATTGAGGTAAGATGTTTATTTGAAGACTCATCTTTTTTCAGCTTCATCCTCATGTAAAAACAATCTTACCTTTTCTCTTCCTCTTGACAGCATGATTGGCCTGATGCTAGGGACATGTATTGCTTTCTATGTCGTCATTGCTGATCTGGGGTCCAACTTCTTTGCCCAACTCCTTGGGCTGCAGGTAAGAAATCTACTTTTTTCCTAATATAGGTTAAAATTTCCTAACATTAAGTTACTCCTGTTGTGACACATTTATTACATATCAATTAATTATAGTTAGTACACATTTCCCTGAACAGGTTATTGCTCTTGTTCATAAGCCCTTTGCGATGATAACATCAAAGAGCACTATCTATACAAAGTGCTGTGCTATTTTTTCTTGTTATTAACAATTTTTATTGATTCCATTCATAAAACAAACAAACACAACATAAAATATGGAATCAAATTATATACACCCCCACCCGACACAAACATGCACTACATTGGTCACAAACAATTAGAACATAAAAAAAGTATACTTTAAAAAACAACAAGAATGCACATCTAAACTACAAATCCTTCTCCACTGCCCCTCCCTGAGATCCCTCCAAAAAAGCTAAATATCCACCCCACTTCTTGTCAAACAAATCCCGTTTTCCCAACCTTCTATAAATCACCTCCTCAAATGCCGCCACACCGCCCATCTCCCCGCACCACTCCTGAAATGAGGGTGACAGCCGACTTCCATCCCATGAGGATGATCCGCCTGCCGATCATAAGCCGGAGGGCTAGGACCCAAAAACATTTTAAATATCAATCCCCAATATTAATGACCGCTACAGATACAGCGTCTGGGGAAAATTAAAATTGAGTGTCAAATACGTCACACATAAAGCTCTGAACCCACAACCAAAATTCTTTGATCTTAACACCCCCCCAAAAAACATGGGTTGTGTCCCCGTCTTCTGATTGACATCACCTGCAGGTGGTTGTATCTTTAAGACCAAGCCTATGCAATCTAGAGGGGGCGCAAAATAATCTATGTAAAATCTTAAATTGCTCTAGATGTAAAAAACAAATTGATATTGCTTCATGGAACTATAAAATATAATTGGATTTTATAATTTTTTGTAAATGAGATCACATGAACTGGCCATCAGCATGGTTGTGAAGCATGCATCCTGCACATAATTCTGAATACCTGCATCTGTATGCTTTTTTTCTCCCCGCAAATCGGCTTATAAGTGTTTTTCTTTCTGCCCCTTCAGGTGACGTGGAGCTTCCGTATCGTGTTATTGATCGCGGTGTCGCTTTTTATCGTGCTGCCCCTCAGCTTGCAGAGAAACATGATGTCATCCATTCAGTCCTTCTCAGCCATGGCACTGATCTTCTACACACTGTTCATGTTCACGGTGAGTCGTTCCCCTTTCCACAGTTCCAGAGTCAAACTGCAAACCTTATAAATATTCAACCCTATCAGCACATTTACATGCAGGTGTTCCTGAGTGTGCAAAAAGCGGCAAAGTGTGTCTGTTTAGATTTTGTTTTCACTATATGTGGCATTTGTATGAGGATGTAATGCAGTCATTTGATCTTTGAGCTTTGAATCAATTTAAAGATAAATGTTCTTATAAACCGGGTTTGCACAAGGTCCTTTAAGTGCTTAAAGTGCTTGATTGTAGCTTTTAGAAATTTAAAGGGATAGTTCACCCAAAAATGAAAATTATCTAATCATTTACTTGCCCTTATGCCACCCCAGATGTGTATGACTATCTTTAAGGGGCGCTGTGGCTCAGGTGGTAGAGTGGGTTGGCCACTAATTGCAGGGCTGGTGGTTCGATTGGTGTGTGTGTGTGAATGGGTGAATGAGTCACAGAGTAAAGTGCTTTGAAAATCGCTAAGGTTAAAAAAAGTGCTATATAAGTGCAGACCATTTACCATTTCTTGTGATGAGCACAATCAAAGATTTTTAGAAGAATATTGCAGCTCTGTAGGTCCTCGCAATGCAAGTGAATGGTACCTAAATTTTGGAGCTCCAAAAGCACATAAAGGCAGCATATAAGTAATCCATAATACTCCAGTGGTTAAATCCATATCTTCAGAATACGATGTTATAAGTGTGGGTGAGAAACAGATCAATATTTAAGTAATTTTTTACAATAAATCTCCACTTTTACTTTCAGATTCTGCTTAGTTTTTGGTAATTTGCATTCTTTGTGCATATCGCCACCTACTGGGCAGGGAGGAGAATTTATTGGAAAAAAATATACTTAAATATCGATCTGTTTCTCACCCACACCTATCATATAACTTCTGAAGTTATAGATTTAACCACTGAAGTCATATAAATTACATTTGTGCTGCCTTTATGTGCTTTTTGGACGTACATTTATTAATGGTCCATTAACACCATGTCGGAATTACTGAAATTGCGATTTTCTGACTTATTGTTGTCAGAGTTCTCTCATTTCTGTAAAATCTTTTAAATGAAAATATGTGCTGGAAAAATTACTTGAAAGTCCTTGATTTTCATTCATTGATGCCTGTATGAACCCTGTATAAAACATAAGAGTGCACTTTAACATGACTTTCAAACACTTCAAATTACTGCTGCCCTCTTTTTTCTTGTTATGTTTACTTTATTGCTTTAGGTCACGTAATGCTCTCTTATGCATCATAGTGTATCAAGTATGTTTGGAATTCATGTATAGCTGTTTTAAACAAATGTAGCCAATTTTCTGTTAATTTTCTTTTGAAAAGTGTAAGTGGTGATTGATTGGTTTTTGTGACTAGGATGTACAGGTGAAACTCAAAAAATTAGAATATCGTGCAAAAGTTCATTAATTTCAGTAATTCAACTTAAAAGGTGAAACTAATATATTATATAGACTCATTACAAGCAAAGTAAGATATTTCAAGCCTTTATTTGATATAATTTAGATGATTATGGCTTACAGCTTATGAAAACCCCAAATTCAGAATCTCAGAAAATTTGAATATTGTGAAAAGGTTCAGTATTGTAGGCTCAAAGTGTCACACTCTAATCAGCTAAACACCTGCAAAGGGTTCCTGAGCCTTTAAATGGTCTCTCAGTCTGGTTCAGTTGAATACACAATCATGGGGAAGACTGCTGACCTGACAGTTGTGCAGAAAACCATCATTGACACCCTCCACAAGGAGGGAAAGCCTCAAAAGGTAATTGCAAAAGAAGTTGGATGTTCTCAAAGTGCTGTATCAAAGCACATTAATAGAAAGTTAAGTGGAAGGGAAAAGTGTGGAAGAAAAAGGTGCACAAGCAGCAGGGATGACCGTAGCCTGGAGAGGATTGTCAGGAAAAGGCCATTCAAATGTGTGGGGAGCTTCACAAGGAGTGGACTGAGGCTGGAGTTACTGCATCAAGAGCCACCACACACAGACGGGTCCTGGACATGGGCTTCAAATGTCAGACGTCTTACCTGGGCTAAAGAAAAAAGAACTGGTCTGTTGCTCAGTGGTCCAAAGTCCTCTTTTCTGATGAGAGCAAATTTTGCATCTCATTTGGAAACCAAGGTCCCAGAGTCTGGAGGAAGAATGGAGAGGCACACAATCCAAGATGCTTGAAGTCCAGTGTGAAGTTTCCACAGTCTGTGTTGGTTTGGGGAGCCATGGCATCGGCTGGTGTTGGTCCACTGTGCTTTATTAAGTCCAGAGTCAACGGAGCCGTCTACCGGGACATTTTAGAGCACTTCATGCTTCCTTCAGCAGACAAGCTTTATGGAGATGCTGACTTCATTTTCCAGCAGGACTTGGCACCTGCCCACACTGCCAAAAGTACCAAAACCAGGTTCAATGACCATGGTATTACTGTGCTTGATTGGCCAGCAAACTCGCCTGACCTGAACCCCATAGAGAATCTATGGGGCATTGCCAAGAGAAAGATGAGAGACATGAGACCATACAATGCAGAAGAGCTGAAGGCCGCTATTGAAGCATCTTGGTCTTCCATAACACCTCAGCAGTGCCACAGGCTGATAGCATCCATGCCACGCCGCATTGAGGCAGTAATTAATGCAAAAGGGGCCCAAACCAAGTACTGAGTACATATGCATGATTATACTTTTCAGAGGGCTGACATTTCTGTATTTAAAATCCTTTTTTTTATTGATTTCATGTAATATTCTAATTTTCTGAGATTCTGAATTTGGGGTTTTCATAAGCTGTAAGCCATAATCATCAAAATTATATCAAATAAAGGTTTGAAATATCTTACTTTACTTGTAATGAGTCTATATAATATATTAGTTTCACCATTTAAGTTGAATTACTGAAATTAATGAACTTTTGCACGATATTCTAATTTTTCGAGTTTCACCTGTAAGTGGAACACAGCATTACCATGGCAGCAGCACTTCAATGTCTGCTTTTTTAAATCAGTGGATGTCTTAGAAACTTTAATATAAAGTGTAGGCTTTATTGCAGCCTGCCCTGCTGTAATTTGCAATACATCGTAAAATCTCTTAAATTATGGAAAGCTATTAAATGGTAAGGAGAAGACTTAATCAAATTAATTGACTTTTTTGTTAAGAGTTATTTACTGTGGGGTCCAAAATCTCAGACCATATTGAATTTTTTTCATTTGAAGATGGAAATAAACCAAACGTTTTAGAATTTGAATTTGTTATTATGAAAAATGAAGAAGACATTTATAAGAATACTGCACTATATCCAGGTCATAACTCAAATGATTGCAAATTTGTGACATTGACCATGTTAACTCCGATTATAAGGTCAGATCTCATTGCTTCCATTGAAGCACACATGATGATGTTTGGAACATTCTCAGATCATGATGGAATAACATGGATCATCATGTTATGCCTTTTCTCCAAACTTGTGGAGTCCACACCAACCAGAGTGCATGCTGTTATTAAAGCTAAAGCGGGACAAAACAAATACTAAGAAATACTGAAATTAGTAATTAATTAAAAAACATAGAACATAGAAGGATTTTTCACTAGTGGTCTTTTTTGGACTCTACTGTATGTAATGTTAATGTCTGATAACCTTTCCAGAGTTTTTGACATTGCTGAATGAATTGAGTTTAGTCTGCTGCATCACAATATAATTACCTTTACAGTTTGTTTACATTTTATCCAGCACCATGGGGTGTTATTTGTCACAACCCCTTCCTCAGTCTGGCATTTAAAGGAATATTTCGCCCAGAAAGAAAAATTCTGTCATCATTTACTCACCATCATGTTATGCCAAACTCATATGACTTAATTTCCTAGGTGGAACACAAAAGGAGGTGTTTAGCTAAGTCACAATTTACTTTTTTATTGTATGGAAAAAGGGAGAGAGGGAATGGTGAATTCTGTCCAAGATTTACTACTGCATTACACAGAAGAAAATCATACAAGTTTGGAACAACATGAGCATGAGTGGATGATGGCAGAATTTGTATTTTTGGGAGAACTTTCCCTTTAACCCTCTAATCTTGATGTATCTTCCCTTTGCCCCAATCTGAACTGCTGCTCCACCCCCAATCCTGATGCTGACTTCCGACCGACCATCTGATGCTCTGACCCTGCGGCCTATAGATAGTGTTGTCTTCTCTGCGTTATGGAATAATCAGTGGCTCCTGGGTGGAGCATGTACATCTGTGGCGCTTCAAGGGTGTCATACAGTGTCTGCCAATTATCGCCACCACCTTCTGCTGCCACCCGTAAGTAATCCGCCCTGGAGCACGGACCATACAACCACCATGAATTCAACTACATTACCCAAAATCCCCCTTCATCCTCTGTTCAGCTTCTGTTTGGTGGTGTCATCTCGTTCAGGGTTTGTGTGTAAGTGAGTGTGTGACATTACTGCACTGGTGTGCAATCAGATGTTGTCTTGAGTCTTTGGTAATACCCAGCCGCCCCTGATATACTCCCCCAGGAATAAAACCCTATAGCTGGGTAAGCATATCCAATAGGGCTTGAAGTGTAAGTGATTTTGTTTGTTACATGGACTGGTTCTCTTGATTTTGAGGGGAACGAGTTGACTTCCATTACATGTTTTCTGCAAATATGTGCAGCAATCAGATTGTACCATCCCTTTAAGAGTCTCCTTGCTCTTTTCATCATCAGCATAAGGGTCTAATCAAAGCACCGTCTCTGTCGTCCCAGGCTCTCTCTCTCTCTCACTTTCTCCCTCCTTCTTACCTTTATGGGATGTTCTGTAACCCTCCTGCTCTCCCCTCCACCACAGATGGTGCTCTCCTCCTTCAAACATGGCCTCCTCACTGGCCAGTGGCTGGACAAGGTCATTTACGTTCGGTGGGACGGCGTCTTTCGCTGCATCCCTATCTGTGGCATGGCATTTGCCTGTCAATCGTAAGTAATCCCCAATCCTTGCACCGCCTCTCTCCTCCTTTCTGCCGCCTTGATTAGGCCAGTTAGGTTGTAAATGTAGGGCTCCATTTTCATGGTGCAAAAGGAAAGCTACTGACGACAAGCCAGTTTCAAGCTGAAGCACCTGATGTGATAATGTAGGTATAGCAGTTTCACTAAGTTGTGCTGTTCAAGTGTACTTGAAGCCACTTATTTTATGCCTATTTTCTCCAACGTTTGTGTGGATGTAACCTGTGTGGAATGTCTAACTTCTTGCCTTCTGCAAACTGTTTTCATTAAGGAATAGTCCACCAAAAATAAAAATTCTGTGTAATTATTTACTCAGAACTTATGTCATTCCAAACATGTATGATGTAGTATCTTTCTTCAGTTGAAGACAAAATGAGAAATTTAGCAGAATGTTCATGCTGCCGAGATTTAATGGCTGTCGAGCCACAAAAGGACTAAAAAGCACCATAAAACTTTTGACCTTTTGTCATAGCTCTCAATTGCGAATGTGTATAAATTAAAATTTTGAGTGTCAATACTTTCATAGCAGCTTTATGTTTCATTTTTGTCTTTTTTGGAGCTTGGCCCCTGACTAGCCCCTGGTCACTTGTAGGGCTATAACAATCCATCGATCTGGATCCATGCATCGATCAAATAACCAACGATGCGATAACATCTTTATCTTTATTCTTTCACTCTATTGCCAGCCACATCTTTGCACATTTATGTCAGACGATGCAGCAACCTTATGATATTCATCTTGCTTTATAAGCACTAAATATGCTTCTCATGTGGGATATGGATGTGCGCAGAGTGATTGAAGCCTGAAGTTGTGCTCTGCTCTATCCGTGCGTCAAACTGGTCTTCACTCGAAATGCGAGCTCCGGTGACAGGATAGCGCAAAGCGGGTCACATGCTTGATAAAATCGGCTTCCCTTGATATCGTTTCTTCAAAACAGGTCATTTTGTGTTCTATGGAAGAAAAGATACTGCAGGTTTGGAACAATATGAGGGTGGTTAAAGGAGAGTTTTCATTTATGGGTGAACTACTCCTGCTATATCTAAACAGTGAAAGGCCTCTTTTGCTTTTCAAAACCAATTGCTCTAGTTTTCTCTGGCTTGACCCAATAGACTTGGGTCTTGATTGCTTTTATTTTCCATTGTCAGTTGGCAACATCACAGAAGCAGTATACAGTTGAAGTATTTGTGCGTTTGGATAAGACCATAACTGACACAATTCATAAACATTGAATGATGAGTTTTTTCAGCTTATCATAATTCTTCTTTAAAACGCTCATCACGACCTGATCTTCCCCTAATGAATTCAACCACTGATCATTGACACAGGCTTTAGTTTTAAAACTAAACTTTGAAACTTGGATATGTGTAGGTTTTATGGCTACAGGAGTGCCATAAACTAACACTGAGATCATAGGTTGTTAACATTGTTAAAGGCATCATCAGGAGCCTTTGATTCTGCCGGGAGATATTTGTCCAGTGTTTATCCACTTTGATAAGAATTCACATTCTTTTTCTCCATCTTGACCTCATTTTTCTTTCCTTTATTTGCTAGCTCAAATATACTTACCACACAGGGGGTTGGTAATCTTGGGTAGGCATTCTTTGCTTGATCAGTGGACAAGGAGTGGCATATATTTGCCTCTTTCTGTGTTTCTTATCATTCACACATTTACTAATATCCACTTTTCCACTCCAAGTTTCTGCCTTCAGCTCTTCTCTTTTGAAATGGTGTTGTGTGTGTTTGTGTTTTGAAGTGAATAGAAATGGGGTGTTACAGTTTGGGGGTGTTGGCACTCGTGTGTGTGTTTGAGAGAGAGTGTGATGGTGTTGGGGTGGAGGAGGTGTCAGTGGTGGATTCTGGTGTGGATGAGGTAATGCAGCTCTTGAGGCTAACTGTGACTTCCCTTTACAGACACACGCACACACTTAGATATCTAAATGAGAGCAATAGACTTCTATAGTTTTTATGTAAAAAAAGGTTTTGGCGGTTTTAGTTTCAGATTTTAACATCCTCAGGCAGATTTGTCTCCATACTATATCTATGAGTATGTACACACTCTTTCTCTGAGGGGTGATGAGTGATATTTTGCTCTGGCTTTTTGGCTAGCATTGACACATAATGCCACTTAAACTTGATCATTAGAACAGTAAGACTGTGATTCTTCAACATGAGAACTTTGATCTGACCGCAAACAGGTCCTGTCATCGCCTACATTTACCCATCCATTTACGTTTACTTCTTCAGTACATTTACAATTATTAAGTTAATTCTATTTAGCAAAGACAAGTTTGTTTACCCTCCAGCTCTGTCAAGCTCTGTTCGGTTTACTGAAATTTTGACCCGATGCCTCTCTTTTTCGGAAATTTGACCCGATTACTCTCTTTTCAATAGGAGAACAGATTCTGTTTTTTGAAGAGCTCCACAATCCAGCCAAACACACAGCAACATGCTGGCCCACTGGCATCTTTACACGACTCTCATTTAATGTGCAATGTGCCACTGTAATGTGTAAACACCATAATGATGTTATTCCTGTCGTAAAATTGTCATGTCAGCTTGCACAGCATCAAGTCACAGATTCACAGAATTAGGTGTTATGACAGAATCAGTTTAGCAGGATTACAAAATAATTACTGTGTCAACACTTTATAGAAGTGTAGAGAATGTGCAATGGTACCAAAGCATCGCCCTTGAGAATCTCCCCATCAAACATTGGAATTTCATTAGGGCTGTGTTTGCCTAATAAAGAAGTTGTTTGAATTCTATATGTAAATCTCTATAGGCCACATACACTGTGCAGATAATTACAGTTGTCACTTCTCTTTGGAGTATCTAATCCTGTTCTGTTCACACAAGATAACACCATCTGTTTATTTAAAATTACTGGACGTGGAGAATCTCTGGTTGCTAATATTTCTTTTGTCAAAAAGAAATGGTGAGTTGTACGTGGATGCTACAGGGAATAGCATGAAGCTATAGCATGATAGCGCTTTGTCTCCACGGTAATGTGCTCAACAAGCCACGCGATATGATGTGCAGATTGACGTCTCAGACGTAAACGCAACTGAAATTCGTCCTCCGAATAGAGTCACTATGCCACCACGAGGACTTCGAGTGCATTGGTAATTGGGCATTCCAAATTGGGGAGAAAACAAAAAGATGCCAAAACTTTGCTATGGTTATCACTATGTCAACCATTGCAATTACGGGACTGAATGCTGTATTCCATACACAAACAGAACGATAATTTAGGGGTTTCATTATCACTTCAAAAACTTTGCAGTATGCACATAAGCCCTAAAGACATATATCTGAATTCTATTATGTTTCATTATCATGGCTGTAAAAGCTATCGATTGTCATTGCCAGTCAGTCAAAGCTCACTATCTTCCATCCACCCCCTCTGTTTCTCTCTCTCGATCTCTGAATTCAATTCTGTTTAGATTCAGATGTGCTTTATTGACATGACAAAAGCTATTGTCAAAAAGCATTTACAAGGATAAAGAATCAAACTTGAACAGAGGACAAACAAATAATTACATTTGATTTACATTTCCTGAAGGAAATAGTGCTTGCAAGGCAAGAAAATAATTTTGTTAAAGTTTTTGGTAAGTCTAGGTTTTAAGCTTTGGTTCTGCCACAGTGAGTGCTTTGCCATTGTTTTGAAATATCTTGTCTGTCGTCAGTAAATGAGAATTGCACCATGCACAGAACCATCACTATACAGTATGTAAATAGGTGTAAGAAAGAAGACCAATCAGTATACAGACATACAGTGAATTCAGAAAAATGTCAGACCCCTTAATTGTTTATTTCACATTTTGTTATGTTGCAGCCTTATGCTAAAATGCTTTCAATCATTTTTTCACATCAATCTACACTCCATACCCCATAATGAGTTCTTAGTTGAAGCACCTTTGGCAGCAGTTACAGTCTCAAGTCTTTTTGGGTATGATGCGACAAGCTTTGCACACCTGGGTTTGGGGATTTTCTGCCATTCTTTATTGCAGATCCTCTCAAGCTTTGTCAGGTTGAATGGGGACCATCAGTGGACAGCCATTTTCAGGTCTCTCCAGAGATGTTTTATTGGGTTTAAGTCTGGACTCTGGCTGGGCCACTCTAAGACTGTGTCTTAGGATCATTGTACTGTTGGAAGGTGAACCTTTGGCCCAGTCTGAGGTCCTGAGTGCTCTGGAATAGGTTTTCATTAAGGATATTTCTGTATTTTGCTGCGTTAAGTTTTCTTACAACCCTGACTAGTCCCTGCCACTGAAAAACACCCCCACAGCATGATACTACCATTATCATGCTTCACCATTGGAATGGTATTGTGCAGGTGATGAATGGTGACTGGTTTCCTCCAGACATGACACTTGGAATTGAGGCCAAACAGTTCAATCTTCCTTTCTTCAAACCAGAGAATCTTGTTTCTCACATTCAGAGTTCTTTAGGTGCTAACCACTCTGCCATGAAGCTCAGATCGGTGGAGTGTTGCAGTGATGGTTGGCCTTCTGCAAGTTTCTTCCATCTCCACACATGATCTCTGGAGCTCAACCAGGGTGACCACCAGACCTATTTTACCATGGCCCTTCTCCCCTGATTGCTCAGTTTGGCCAGGTGGCGAGCTCTAGGAATAGTCCTGGTTGTTCCAGACTTCATTCATTTAAAAATTATGGAGGCCACTGTGCCCTTGGGAACCTTCAATGCAGCCAAAACATTTTTTTAGCCTTCCCCAGATCTGTGCCTCGACACAATCCTGTCTCTGAACTCTGCAGGCTGTTCCTTTGACCTCATGACTAAGTTTTTGCTCTGATGTGCATTTTCAGCCGTGAGATCCTATGTAGACGGGTGATTGCTTTTCCAAATCATGTCCAATCAATTTAATTTGCCGCAGGTGGACTCTAATCAAAGTGTAGAAACATCTCAAAGTTGATCCAGAGAAAGGGGTCTGAATATTGTCAATGTGATATTTCATTTTGTTTTTTGTTTTTTAATAAATTTGCAAAGTTATCAAAAATCTGGTTTTTGGTTTGTCATTAGGGGATATGGAGTGTAGATTAAAAGCATTATATCAAAATACATAACAAAATGGGACAAAAATGAAGGGGTCTGAATACTTCCTGAATGCACAGCAACAATGATGTCCTCACTGTTGGATACATTTTGAATGGTGAACCTTCTGTCAGTGTCAAGAGGGGATTTAAATATTTAAATATGTAAAAAAAAAAGCAATACACTTAAGACTGACATAGAATAAACCCTTAACCAGAATAATGAAAGATTATTCAACAGTTAGTTCCAAATAAGGCTGTCACGATTATGACATTTGGCTGACGATTACTTGTCAAACAAATAATTGTGATTATCTTAACAATCTTATTAATGACATAAAAAATTTGATTTTAAAAATCTAAATATTTCAAAACACTTAAAATATCTCTCACTTTTTGCTCAACTTTAGTCTTGGGCCATTTTGCATTTACACCTTTGCTATTGGATAGCCAATCTAAATACCTATTATATAACATTGCATTACATTATAGTATATTAAGTATGCAATAATAAAATATTTCTATTCAAAATTCTTGATTTTCACATGTTACTTTGAGGCTCTCCGATTAAACCCATGAGCCCTTATTTCACATGAAGGAAGACCTTATGAGTGCTTCTCTGTGTCACTGCGTGTCATTAATCCTGCGTGCATGAACCCACATTGACAAATAACATTTGCCATAACACGATCGTTAAATGAAAGTGAGCCTGGATCGCTTTTTCATTCACAACAATCCTTTTATTTTCCGGGAGTTTGGCGCAAACCTCCGCAGATGGCGTGTGCATCACGGCTGTGGTCAGCAGTGTGGCTCATTGACACGGTCAGAGTACAATTGAATGAGACACTCAAACATGCCATTTATTCCCTTATTTGGACAGAAAAATGTGAATTTAAAGTGCTCAATAATAGCGGTTATCTCAAATAACCGTGGTTAGATCAAATAACTGCAATCAGACGATTATTTAATTATCACGAAAGGCCAAGTTCCAGTTCTGTAAAGCTATTTTATGGATCTGTTTCGTTACTAGAGCAAAATTAGACAAAATAACTGACATTTTTTATATCTAAAATTTAAATTTAAGAAGTATCTTTAACAGTATTTAAAAATACTGTTGTTGAAGAGCAATACCACACTAGTAAAAGTGCTGTTGTACTGAATATCAGCATTAAGTTGCTTAAATTTTAATGCAGTTCTGCCTTGCAAGTACTGTAATAAATTAGTTCAAAACGAAAAACGAAATAAACATAAAATGTAGAAGTCTACATAGACGTTTCTCTCTCTGCTCTGGTTTTTATTGCGAGTGAGTTCCAGCTATGAGACAAACTGGCCTTTGGTGTGAGATCAGGCATTTGGCAAAAAAGCCCAGAACTTGGTACTGTATAGCCCAATAAAAGCAGGAATGGGCTCCGACTGTGTCTATGTGAGCTGTGAGTGGGCTGAGAGTGAAGGAGCCTGAACAAAAGCCCATACTGCCAAGAAATGTTATAACATGCTAAAGTCTGACTAGCACTTGTCGCTAATATATAGCGGTTGTAAATTATCCATTTAATGTTTGCTGGCGTCTGCTTTTATTGGTTGTCCTGATGACAGTCATAGATTTATTTTTCTGCTCTTTTTGTAGCTGTTTTTTGTTTCTCAGTGATACTGAACCCTTTATCAGTGCTTGATTCATCTATTTCAACTCTTCCTTCCTTTCTTCCCTCCCTCCATTTTGTCTTTTGAATGTTTGAAATGAGTGATGGTCTTTCTGTATTAAATTCCTGCTTCTCTTGCATGTTTGTCTCTACTGCTCAAACACTCAGTTCAGTATGTCATTATACTAAATAATGATTATACTGTGATTGGTCAGTTTTGAAATAACCCATTCATTTCCATTTATGTAATGTGGAATATTGTTATATTTGTCTTAATTTGTTATAGTGTTAAAATAAATCTAAACATGCACAATTTGTACATATGTTACAATCATTCACTTTTGTATTGTGTTGATTGAAATGTATATTCCAGGTTCAATATACACCGATCAGCCACAACATTAAAACCACCTGCCTAATATTGTGTAGGTCCCCCTCGTGCCACCAAAAGAGAGCAAACCCGCATCTCAGAATAGCATTCTGATATGCTGTTCTTCTCACTACAATTGTACAGAGTGGTTACCCTAGATTGTTGGTGCCAGATGGGCTGGTTTGAGTATTTCTGTGACTGTTGATCTCCTGGGATTTTCACACACAATAGTCAATAGAATTTATTCCAAATGGTGCCAAAAACGGCAATTCTGTGGATGGAAATGCCTTGTTGACCAGAGAGGACAACAGAGAATGGCCAGACTGGATTGAACTGACAAAGTCTATGGTAACTCAGATAACCACTCTGTACAACTGTGGTGATAAAAACAACATCTCAGAATGCTATTCTGGGATGTAGGTTGGTGTTGATTTGACGGCATGAGGGGGACCTACACAATATTAGGCAGGTGGTTTTAATGTTGTGGCTGATCGGTGTAAATTTAGTGCTATTACATCTGTAACATTTTTAACAAAAACTTAAAATAATGTACTTATAATGGAAGTCAATTAATATATATTGCCATAAGGATTATACATGTGTTGGCATAAGACTTGGAATCTTTTACTAACTTTGTCTATGCAGTTTTTCAACTCCTGCTATGAACACGTAAAGCTGGTAAACTTTTGCATGATATGTGCATGGATACCAGAAAGTGTCTGTTCCTCATAACCAGAAGTTTATCCTTCTAATAGTTCCAGCTGAAATTACGCACGTTTGTATGAAATGTGTCATTTCTGTGCCACCAAACACAATTGGGAAAAGGATGGTTTTTAAACAGATTTCCTGAACTCTCCAACGATAATAAACCAGATAGTCCCACGCCAAAATCATGCCATTGGTTGAGCCAATTATGCTGTTTCGGGCTGGTTGGAATGCTCAAATAAACAGAGCAATGTTTTGATAGCCAAAATATTTACACTTTTTGGGGAAATCCACGCACACGTACTTCTAGTTGTCTCTGCATATTAGTCAGAAAAAGCATTTTAACATAGAAAGTAATACACACCTCAACACCTCTTAACTTGTATTGAATCCCGTTTGTTTTAGGCCTGATTTGTATAAAATGCATTTTCTTTATAGGCAAGTATTACCCACTTACGACAGCCTGGATGAGCCTTCGGTGAAGAGAATGAGCACAATATTTACCTCCTCACTCAATGTGGTCACCACCTTCTACATCACAGTAAGTGTGTGAGACTGTTTCTTCACCTGATTTTCATCTTTTACAGTCACTAAGATTTCATATCACTGAGACATGCTGGAATGGTGGTAAGGAAATGCATCTGGTAGCATTTACACAATCGATAATTGTTATGTTCCATATTATTTTTGTTGCATAAATCCACATCCAGCAACCCATTTAAATACTCCTCCCCAATTGTACGCCTTGGAGCTTGGAGGAATGGATAGAATTGAATGACGGGGTCAAGCTTCCTGGCATGTTTTTTGCAAAACCCCCGTGCACTGACACGCTTCATCAACATTAAATGCCATGTCTCTTTTATTCCTTCATAAATATTTTCTGGGCTGCTTTGTGTGGAATGTGTTTTAAGATGCCGACTGAATGTCTCTGGTCCCTATTCTCCCCTCTGAAAGCTGCAGTATAAACGTTACCTTGGGAGATAATATTGCTCATGATTTTTTTCCCAACATTCTTTATTTTCTGCCTTTATATTTCATCATCTTTTTGCTTTTTTGTCCCTGAACAAAAGCTGAATTGATCTAGGGGAGGGTTTGCAGAATAGAATAAAGGGAGAGGGAGTATTGTGGCAGGCTCAAGGACTTTTGCCTGGTGTTGCAACTGAAGGGAACCTTTTCCTCTGCGTATAGATCAAGGCCATGAAGTTCGGAGAGAGAAGGCACTGCTTTGTTTCTGTTTATAGTGAGCCTTCGGGGGGCCGATTAAAGCCCTTTAAAGACCTTTGAAAAACTGTGTTGCAGTTAGCTTTTTTTTCTTTTTGTCACAGAAAAACAATATCATTGCACAGTCAGGAGGGGTTGTGAGTTCATCAAAGAGACAAGGAAAGAGGCATGGATCTCTGCTGGGTTGTGTCTTTATAATGCTATAAGAAGGATTAGGGCTGATCAGTTCAAGCAGGGTCATATGGCCCCCGTATGAAATGATGTTTGCTCAGACGTTTAGGGGACATTGAACTCAAGTGTAAAAAGTTTTCAATTCCTGCTTGCTTCCAAATAAATGTGAGGCAACTTTTTTCATTTACAAATTGAGGTGCATTGTTTAAAGGTAGTGTCATCAATATTGAATACCCTGTTTACTTTCTTAATAAAAGCCCCCATCTTTTTGTGCACAAGTCATCAGTAGATGTTATTCTAAACAAAAAATAAATATTTGTCAATTCAATATGTTTTTTATATGAATGACTTGGCAGTAATATACCTCCATTTTGTCCTCCTCTGAAAGAACTTTTCTACTGATGTAACCATGAAATAAATAGTTACATGGCCCTGAGCTGTAATTATTTCTTGGTTGTAAAATAGCAGTTTTCAATAAACATTTTCAGAGTGCAGAGCATTTGCCCTTTTTCCTTTTGCTGATGTAACCATGGCCACGTGGGTGGGGAAAGTAATCTTAACCTATAGTAACATAGCCTAACCTTTCACAATCCAATCAAATCAAGATGGATAAAATAAAGAGTCACCGTATGTGATGTCCAACTCAATATATTTAGTTTCACTTGAAAATAGTCACATTACAAAAGTAACATGCATTGCGAATGCCTTTTAAAATAACTTTACGTTTTGCAGATTTTCATAAGCCTTTTACACTACATAGGAGATGGCTTAACAGCTAAACTGTACTCTGTGCGATACACTTACAGGTGGGGTTCTTTGGTTATGTGAGCTTCACTGATAACATCGCTGGAAACGTACTGATGAACTTCCCATCCAACCTGGTGACGGAGATGATCCGTGTTGGCTTCATGATGTCTGTGGCTTTGGGCTTCCCCTTGATGATCCTGCCCTGCAGACAGGCCATCAACACCATGCTATTTGAGCAGCAGGTAATGGTCAAATGTGTCTAGCAATGAAATTCAACACTATTACAAAACAAAGTACAAAGGTATTTTATTCCAGGTTTCACAATGAAGTGTTAAGCGATAAATCCTGTTTCTTCCTTGTCAATCAGTTTTTGCCCTAACCAGCCTCGATCGTTAACAGCATTGCTAGTTTTTCTTTTCATTGCCTGGGTAGCCCTACCCACAATTAAATCATATTGGTCCAAAATTCAGCTCCACATAGCTTTCCTTTTGAACATCAAATATAGTGTTTTTGGATTTTATTTGCATTCAGTAAGGCTTTAAACATTATTTAACGCTTGAAACTTGTGCATTGGGCCTAGTTAGTCAAGTCGTTACAGTTCAAAGGGATTTTATTGAACCTGAGAGTATTTCCCTTTTGAAAATCTGAAATACGTAGAACAACATTCCTTAGTTGAACTGACCTCATTTGAGACATCATTTTGGTTTGATAGACAGGACTTGCAAAATCCCTTGATTTCAAAACAGGCCTGGGACTTGTGATTGTGGATCTGGGTGGCCATATCAACTACTCTATCACAATATGTATCACCTTTTGTAATATGTTACACTTAAATTCTTGGCCCAACTTTAAAATCCATCGGCTGAATCCTTCCTGAGGCGTGTAAACAAAAACCAGCTGCAAAAGTATTTTGCTAAATTGTATGGACTACATAAATACCTTAATGGATCTAACAGATCCCCAAGTCTGGTCCTAGTCAGCATGCATTTGCCTGCTCAGTCTCAGAATGGATCCCCATGAGATTCAGGGCCTCGATCCAACCTCTGCAGACAGCAGCTGAGCAGCCAGACTGCTGGGGTAGTGATATAAGCTTGCTGAGATTCAGGGGAAATAAAAGGGCTGGATTGATGAGAAGGGGTCCAGATATCCTCAATAAAGCAGTCAAGACTTTGATTCTCTTTCTCATCATCACTTCCATGCTGAATCAGCTCAAATCATGCGGCTCGTTTTAGGTTGTCATTAAATCTGGCATCCTGACAACAGAGTAGAGGGGGTTTTATGAAGCTTAGATGCCAAACCCAATATCTTTACATGCATTTCAATTGTTTAACCATAACAGAGGCTTGGAGAACTATGTATATACCTGGAGTCTTGTACCAGGTCCTTTCTTTCGAGAGGGTTTTTAAAGTGGCCTGACTGTTCGCTGAGTTTCATTCACAAACATATTTGTGTGTAAAACCTGTGTGCGAATGTTTACACATAAAAATCACGATTCATCATTAAGTTCGCACATACACGCTTTTCTCAGTTTTAGATTGTTTTTGAACCAACTCAAACTACACTTAAACATTTAGATATTTGTAAAAATTATTATTAGAAACTGAATAACTAAATGGTCTAACAATAAGTCTTACTTATTTAAGATTCAAATTATGTGCGTTATTGCTAAATGTAATACAAATTAGACCTATATTGTATAGGCCTATATATAATGTGCTTATTGTGTTACAACTGGTTTTGAACTGGTTTTCAGATTCATCAACTTTAGAATGAGGATTTATGAGCATATGGATCTGTTGTGAATTTCACATATGCAAGAACATATGTTAATGATAGTAAATGAGACCAAATTTCTGTCTATGTCTTGACTTGTTTTCAGCAAAAGGATGGCACCTTTGCTGCAGGTGGATATATGCCACCCCTTCGCTTTAAGAGCATCACTCTTTGCATCGTCTTTGGCACCATGCTAGGTGGTATCCTTATTCCTAACGGTAAGTTGTTTTCTTGTTTGCCGTTTCTTAAAGCTGAAGTATGTAACTTTTTCAGTTTTAAAATGCTTTGTTCTATCCCAGCTTAATATGCACTACAACACTAACACTAAACACTGTGTCTCCTTGGTACAATAAAAATTCCTGTGATGGTTTAGAGCGACCTGCTTAGACCTGCCCCTACAACGTTACTCTATCAATGGTGTAAGTTGGGGGTGGGACTATCTGACTTTAAATAAATAGCAGAGGAGGAGCGTATTGTTTTGGAAACATTGTCTCGTGGAAAGTGTGTCGTGGAAATGATATACTTCAGCTTTAAGTGCCTTTAAAGGGGTGAGAAACTAAATTCTAATTTTTCACTGCAATATAAAAAAAAAAACAATATATTTGAATTTTAAATAATTTTTTAGGTAGGGGAAAGACATTTCAGGCAGGGGGAAATATCTACAAGACATCTGATTTTTAAATCGATGTTGTCTCCTACATCCATAACAAATCAGTGTAAACCAATCAGCACCGTGTTATAGCGATTGTTTATTGCAAAGAGCATATCTGGCAGTTAACAAATGAGCGTAAAATTAGGAAGTGAAAAGATTTTTCCAGCACATATTCTCAAATTTTAAGAAGTAAAACAAGAAAAATAATGCTGCACACAGTTCGATGTTAACTTTCTGTTAAAAAGTTTCATTATACCAGTGCTACCACAGTGTTTTCCATTAAATACAGTTGTATGCACGTACCTAATGCTGATAAGGGAGCCAGGCATAGTCAAGACACAACCAGCAAAGACCTCCACCTCTGGGGGCTGTTCACTCTGAACGCGCCCATCTTTTTCTATGTAAACATATGCTAGATGGATTTGACTACATTTTCATTTGACAGCCTTGGCCCATAAATTGAGTGTCACTAAGTATTACCCTGCTCTCCCTGACACTGGCGTGACGTCACACCCCACTTCATCTCTCCCTTTAAAATATATCTTCGTCAGTCTCCTCTTATCCTTCGTGGCAGTACTGTGCATTCATTATCAGCAAAACAGGATAATAAAGATGTGTGTTTTTAGGCATTGTTGGGGTGGGCCATGTTTTATTCATTCTTCATGGAGATTGGCTGTCTCTGGCGCGGGCTCCATTTGGCTCGACTGGCCCAATTAGACTAATAGAGAGGGGAAGGTGAGACTAGCAGAGGATTGAATTGTGGAAGGCATAGCTCTGTCCTCCATGACGGCTCCGCTGGCCACCGGTGTCCTCATAGCCGCAAATCCAGCCATGGGGAAGCAGACACTGCAGGGCATAAATTTGAGTAAAACAATATGGCTGCTCTCAGGATGAAAAACACCCACTGGGCCCACTGCCCAGCCTTGCAACACAGGCAGTGTGGAGGAAGGATGGTAGAGGGCAGAAAGAGGGATGAGGGAGGATGGTGTGATTGGGGGGGGGTGTGGATGTGGTGATTCAGGAGATGAGATGGTGTAGATTGCCTGAGCCGCTTTTTCCGGTTAAAACTGCCTCCTCATGCTGGTACTGAATAAAGTGCAGGTTGGAATGAATTTGTGGTGTAACTAAGATCAGCTTGCTGTTGTATTTTTCACTTTTATGTTAAGGCTGTGCATTACTGTAATTTTATAATCAACTTTAGCAACCTAGAATTGCCCTGACAACCACCCACAACACCCAAGCATCAAGTGGGCAACTTTTGTATAACCAAGAACCATACCAAAATGTAAAAATCTATGTTTGCAGAACTGTTCCATTTAAATACATTTATTTTTGTTTGTGTGTGTATCATAGTGGAGACCATTCTGGGTCTGACTGGTGCTACAATGGGTAGTCTGATCTGCTTCATCTGCCCAGCTCTCATTTACAAGAAGCTCATGAAGAACGCATGGACTGCGCAGGTATGACACACCTGATATTAATTGGATAGTTCACCCAAGAAAGGAAATACTTTTAATTTATTCACCACTCACCCCTTTGTCATCTCAATCTCGAATGACTTTTTTTTTTTGCTGAACACAGTAAAGATATTTTGAAGGATATATAATGTGTTTATGTTCATGGGATCCATTAACTTTCAAGCTCCAAAACTGGACATAAAGTTAGCAGAAAGGTAATCAATAAGACTCCAGTGGTTTAATACATGTCTTCTGAAGCAATATGATCAGTTTCATCTCCTCATGCTTGATGCATGGAGATGTGAACATGCTTCTCATGAAAGCACCAGGGAGAATAAGGAGTTACATTTTGGGCTAATCTCAATCAAAACCAACCGAATCACTTCAGAAGATATGGATTACCGTTATGCTGCCTTTATGTCCTTTTTGGAGCTTGAGCGTTTTGGACCCACATTGACTTGCATTGTATGAACACAAACACATCATATATCGTTCAAAATATTTTTGTTTGTGTTCTGCAGAAGAAAGAAAGTCATACTAGTGTAAATATTGAGAGAATTTCCATTCTTGGGTGAACTATCCATTGAATGATTACATATCCAAATTATACTCTGCCGTCAGTCCAATACACTTCATATAAACACACAATAAGTGATTATAGCGATGGTTAGATGCATGATTGTGCTTATTATAAATCCAGATGGATTTGATTGCATAACAAAATTAACTGCCCTGCATTGCATAAAAGTAGAAATAAAACCTACAGTATTACTCGAACCCTATAAAAATCGATTGCTTTTCTTGTACTTGTATTTATACATATCTCATTAAAGCAAAACAGGAGTAGAATCTAAAGAGAATGTGTAAAATGTCTCGGTGTGATATCTGATCTTAGAATGATGTGTACTGAAATGAGAAGAATGCATTGAGAGACAGAGGCAGCTGCTCTCCTCTCTTTTAATGGTGTTTGTCATTAATTTTGATATCCTGCAAATGCGTTGACTTGCTGTGTGGAGTCACTCCCACAGTGTGTGAACTGGCACTATCTGGCATTGTGCCTCGGGCTGTTGCCCCCTCCATCTCTAGCCCAAATTACAGACACTTTTGCTCTTTTACAATAGAGCTGTTCAGTTTGTAGTCCTAAAACCTGGAAGAGAATTAGCATTTTCAAGCCATGAGTTCCCATGGGAATTTCTAATGTGTTTTTAGAATACTAGCAGTTTTTAATGTATTATTTTAATTTAGGTCTGCGGTTATCATTACTTAAGAAATTACTTATTACTTACCTAACATTACTTAACATTACTTTTATCTTTTTTTCTATAACATATATTACACACTGTCAAAACTGCAACATGAATTTAAAAAAAATGCAAGTTGTTAAATAAGGACTACAACAAGGGTGTGAGTGTATGTGCTTGACAAATTGGATGATGTTTTTAGTCGTTATGTAGCAGCATGCTAGCTACTTAAAAATAGCACAGCATCTTCAAAATTCATGTTTGAGGTATGACTGTTTGTGTGTAATTTATGCTGGAGAACAAAACGTTAAAGTCTCTCCAAGTAATGTTAACTACAGACCTTATTTTACTCACAAATTGAAAACCGCTATTCTAAAATCCCACTGGAAATTCCAGAAGGAACCCATACCGAATTAGACCTCTGGGATGGCCTACAAATTGACGTCATGACTGATCATCTTTTTAGAGTGAGTGAAAGCAACTGTGGGCTTATTTTAGATTATACATAACCACAATGCTGTTATCTAGCATTATCTGAGCAGCAAGCAACAAGGACTTTGATATTCATTCATTGTTCTTAAGTGCCAAAACTGACATGCCCCTGAGTCTTTTCCACCAGGAATGCCCTGGAATATTTTCCAAACACAAAATCTGCCCAGTGGGGTGGTATTGATATTGGGATGAGGACTATTACAAAAGAGGTTCTTTCATAACGGGCCATAGCAGATGTTTGCGTTAGCATGAGTGTACAATGGCACTCTGCCCTCTCTAAAGCCAAACAGCCTGGCACCTCCATGTCCACTACCTCACAAAGAATACCTACATATAAATAAACACTGAGCATTGAAGCAAGGAGGGGCCAACATTAATAGATTTCATCAATGTTTGGGACATCATCATTAATTCATTTAGGTCATTATTGTAGAGCATTTGCCAACAACTCCCTTGCCAGCTCTATGCATTGAATTTTAGACCACTAAAATTAAATCTGCAGTGACATTTATTGAATTTTATCTGACAAATAAGGTTGTCCAATATGATGAAAAAGATATAGTTTAAAATGCATTTGCCAAGTTCTTTGAAATGTAATCTTTGCATTTAAGTTGGTTTCATACATTTATTATACAATTTTTAAACCATAAATGTAATTTTGAAAACATTAATTTCATGACGTTTTCTTGGGGTTATAGCATTAGACATCTGACAACCTGAACTAACTTTTTCCTTTTATGTTTTTTTTTGTTGTTTTTTTTGTCACACAGCAACAAAAAAAAAATTCTCTCAGGATCTACTCAGTAATTTTTTCCTCATTAAAAAAGTTTAACCACTATAGACATTCATTGTAATTTTCAATATATGTAGGAAATCATGAGCGCTAACATTAAAATGAAGACTCTAGTCATATCAGTAACCTTATTAAAGCTGTTTATTCTACATGGAGAGGGTCCACACAGGGAGGCTGCCATGTTAGAATCACATGACCAGCTGAATTCTACTTGCTTAATCTCAGTAACCATCCTGTTATTTGACACTTTCATTCATTAATTAAAGTAATCATGGCTGACTGTGAATACTACATTTCTACAATGGCATCTGAAACTGAAAACTATTGATTTTAAATTATGCTGCATCCAGACCACTGTCAGAGTAAGCCCAAAATGACAGAAAGACAAACGTTACTGAGTGCACCTTTAAAGCCCCACAAAAAAATCTAAAATTAAATTTGAAAACATGTTTGTCATAAAATGAATTGCATTTATAAATTATTTGGAATAAAGTAGTTGATTCAGACAATAAATAAATACATTTAGCATCATGTAATTGAACCTTTACTGGAAAAATTCATAAGACCTTATATACATATATACTACAATTATACACTTTTCAAAACCTTCTCTCTCTCTCTGTTTTTTAGCTGGTTCTGTGGGTTGGTCTCGGGATCCTGCTTATTAGTACCTTCACCACACTGTCCATTTCCTCCAATGAACCGCAGAAATTCAAACGCCCTCTGGTCGTCCCCCCAAAAGCTGAGGACAAACTTCCCATCCTCGTCGCCCCTGAGATGCCCAATGATCCTGGTATACCAATTCTGTATATTTCAGGAAAGAGTGTTATTACTTGAAAATTACATAGAGTAGAATAGAAAGGCAGACAAGTTGTAACTAGAAGAGAGAGAGAGAGAGAGAGAGAGAGAATAGTGAAGAAGCAGAAATTATGAGCTCCAGTATTAGGACTCTCTTTGAATCACTGACTTGAACGATGCCCTTCAAACCTGAGCGCCCTGTGTCCCAGAGCAGCAGTGAGATGGCCTGTGGCATTTTCCCGTTATGGCTCCGGTAAGAGCAGGGCGATGGGAGGGTGTCCAAATCTGGGAGAGGGCAAAGAAAACGACAGCAGACCAATATAAAAAGGACAGAGGATCATAAAAAGGAACATAGCAGGGGCACCTGGACAACTTCATCCTCCATTACCTCTCCTTTTAACTTCTACCACTCCTCCTTCCTTTCCTTGTCACTCCCTCCTGCTGGCTGACACTGGCATTTATCACTGAGCGGACACCCACTTCCACACCTGTTTCCTGTTTACGGCGTGCTGGTGAGGGCAGCTGTGTGAAAACACAGGGAGTGAGTCGAACATGGGGCCCGTGGGCATGTAGAGGTGTGTGTGTGTGTGTGTGTGTGTGTGTGTGTGTGTGTGTGTGTGTGTGTGTGTGTGTGTGTGTGTGTGTGTGTGTGTGTGTGTGTGTGTGTGTGTGTGTGTGTGTATATGCAGCTGTAGGAGTATGCACATGCATGCTATGCTTTTCAGAATTGCAGAAAATGCACCCCACCTCCTTTACTATACTTTAACCTTTTTAAAGGTCTCCCAACCTTTTATGTCTTATGTACCCCCACAGCCCTGTCAGTAAGACTCAAGTAGCCCTTCATTAACAAGAAACCAGAAATATGTTCCAACTACCTTATATTATACTGGATATCATTAACACGTTTAATAATTTTGTTTTCTATTTTCTATTATTAATAAAGTAAAAAAAGAACAATTAATACTGTTGATGAAAAATAAGTAGCAGCACATACTATATATTCTGCTATAAGTGTCATCTACACAAATTCAAAAAAAACTTATTTTGATTTCTTAAAAAGGAACTGAAAACAGTCATGAGATAAATCACAGTTGGTTATTTAAATCAGTCATTATTTTTGTTTTATAGATTTAACAAAGCAAAAGTTACATCTTTCAAAATGTTAGTAGATATCTCTGGTTTAAAGTACTCTATGCTAGGGCTGCAACACTGGATTGATGTTGCTGAAAGTATATTATAAAAATTGTCGTCAAATTGTGTGTGTGCACTGTAGCATGGAGAACGCTAGTGATGTCACTTTACAATAGTAAAATACACATTTAATTTTTGACTAAATTGGCGGATGCCACAGAGGCACAACCCAACATTTCCAAAGTATGGGAGCGCCAGGGGTGGATTTAGGCATGGGTAACATGGGTAGCCGCCCGTTGTGGCATCATGCAGAGAATAACATATTCTTATGTATATCATTTCTGAAATCCTACATGTGATGAAATCAATGATATTTTTATAGAAACAGTAACTGTAATGGGATTATAACAAGTTCCTTAAATTTACAAGACAATTTAAATTACAACAACATGTTACTGTCTTCAGGGGTTGGGAGTTAGTTTTAGTCCTACTCTTAATCTCCCTTTCTCTCTTTTGTTCCTCCTCTCTTTGTCTCCATTTTTCTGGCTCTTTCATAAATTATGTTTGGCAAGTATGTTATCCTGTCTTATTTCTGATGTGTAACTCCTTTCCGGATATGTATAAGATTAAGATTCAACTTTATTGTCATTGTGCAGTGTACAGGTACAGAGCCAATGAAATGCAGTTGTTTTCGCATATCCCAACTAAGCTGGGGTCAGAACGCTGTTGCACCGTAGATTACCTGTTACATAAAAGTACAGTACAGGCTTAGGTTAAAGTAATGTGTGGACTTTGAAAAAGCTGTTTTGTATTATATTATATATATGTGTATATATACATTATAAATCTCAATGTTTCTGCTCATATCCTGAGGTCTTTGATACTCTGCTGCCTCCTTCTGGTAATTGTGTGACACTCTCAAAAGAATCTGTAGGACTGGAATGCAGCAGAATGTACATTCACAGACTTTAGTTTCAGGCATCATTCCATGACCTGGTTTGAAATGAATAGTGTATATGGCTGTGGTTCTCAGTTGTGCTGCTTTAAAGTCAACTTGAATACAAATGTGACAGTCTTAAAGTGTTATGAGGCCTGCATGTCGTGGGTTGAGCTTGACATTAAAACATTATTCTGTACATAGTGATTCTAGTGCGACTCTCTCTCTCTCTGATTTCAGTGCAAAAGAATAGAGTGGAGCCTGATCCAATAGAGATACCAGACAAGCCAAAGCCCCCAATAGAGGTCGAACAGCCAGTGGAGAAGTTACCAGCAGAGCCACCTCAGATTAAAGTACCTGTGGAAGTGGATGAGCAAAAAAATAAGAAGGAAGAGGTTCAGCTGCACCGCCCTGAAGCAGGTAACATATAAACCTAGTTGTGTAAGCCCGATGAGCAGCCTATGTGCAATTACAGAGGCTGTTCTCTCTTTTGTAGGAGTAGCGGTCCCAGATGTGGAAGCACACCGCCATGAGCCGCCCAACCCTCATGACAAAGTTCAGATAGATGAGATAAAAAACCAGCAAGAGCTAGAAGAAGAGAAACTACCTGCCGTTCAGGAGGAAGACAAGAAGCAACCTCCCAGAGGGGAGGAGGAGCTTCTTGCTGAGCAGGGGGCGGGGCAAGCACAAGAGGTGGAGCAAGAAGCTATAAAACAGGGGCAGCTCCCTGTTCTTGTTCCAAAGGAACAGAAAGTTGAGGTGAAAAAGGTTGTGGATCAGGGCCAGTCTGCAGCTAGTAAAGTTTTGAAGAAGGTAGAGAAACAAGAGAATCAGAAGAAGGTTGAGCCGCTGGTAGTGGTTGTCCATAAAGAACCAGAAAACCTGCCTGTAGTGAGAAATAATTCTCAGAATGAAGCTGTGCGAGAGATGAAGCCTGATGACATGGACAAAGCACCTGAACCCCAAGTTGAGAAATGTGAGTGTCTCACCTGCTATATGGATTCAAGCCATTAGTGGTGCAAATCCCTAACCCTAAGTATTAATCTTTGGTATGTAACTTGTCCCACACACAAGAATCATGCCTGAAATCATGCAGCTTTATAAGATTAGTGTGCTAATACTTTTCTAAGCAATCAGACTTATGATTTTACCCTGGTGGAAGGTAAAACATGAAAAAGTTCTTATTGCAGAAAGTTGCATTGAAGCAGAGACCAAAACCAGTATCTGGAATTTAAAAAGACTAGCACCCTATTAACCTCATATCAGCGTGGTAAAACTGGTCTGAACACTCTTGCATCAAGGCGGCAAGTTTTGTATTATATTATACTGTATAAGCAAGCACCATTATTGTTACACCATTAGTTGGTAAACAATGCCTTTGACCTTTTGTTTTTACTCATTCTGTTGATATGAGATGGCTCATCATTAGGTCTAAGCGAGTTCCTATGATCTTTTCCACTGTATAATTATTTGTTCTTTCATTGACTGTGGTTTCTGCAGCAATGGAGCGGGTTCCTGTGCAAGAGAAGGTTCCAGATGCGGTTAAGGATGGAGATGGAGACAAGATGGAAGGTGAGTGGTTTATCCATCTCTATACAGAAGTTAAAGTAAGTGTGTTGGTGGCTTGAACAATTCTGGTCTATCACTCAGTTGATGTTTGAACTTCTTGAACATCTGCTAGACTTTGCCACTGAATTTGACTTCCCCAAACCCATTCAACCACACACTCTCTTTATGAAAGGCTAAGTGTTTTAATTGCCGAAAAAAGGTTGGCCACTCTCCTGTCACTTGTTTTGCTGTTTTCTCAGTACACCTATTTGAGTGATATCTGTCAGATAGTAGGGACATTTTAAGTGTGGTATTGCAAAAAGGTGCACCATTACCTCACTTATAGCACCTTTGAACGGTGCAGCCTTTGCTTCTATTTGCTTGCTCCTGTACCTTTTTTATCTCTATTGGCAGGAGGATGATTACTCCCTAGTTGCTTTATGGGAAGTATAGAAGCCTTCTCACTCTTCTTCGGTTTTGTGAAATGCCTGTAATTCAGTTACTAGTTGGAAAGGTGTAAATATTGATTTTGACAGTATTCACAATATAGTGATGGTGTATACAGCAGTTACACTAATCTCACAAACGTACGTAAATTTTAAGGACACAAATTTTATTAAAAATTCATGAAGTGCCATCCAACACAAGATGTAGTCCCTGACATACAGTATAATCTAAGGTTAATAGTTGGTCTCTAAAGGGGTTGAGCAGTGATATACACTGTAACCAGGTGAACAGGTGTTTTAAATCATAATATATTTTGTTCTTTTGGCACAACTGAAACGCTGTATTGTCAATCAGCATCTATGAATGGTACTAGCAGTTTTATAATTCTGGTTACAAGCTATACTTTTAAGAACTCACTTAGCACAAACTAATTACTCTGTCTTTGCATACTGCATACTTTTGAAATGTGTTGTTTTTTCTTGCCCTTTTCCTTTTCTCACTGATGTCATTTATATTTTTGTTAGCTTACAGCAAATGAGCCAACATCTGAAATGTCACATTGCTTTGCTGCGCTCAGATATACTGCAAAGACACACAGATCTTAAATCTCTTAAAGTCTTTTTTTCATTATGGCACTTTGTACTCTTTCTCCTGTCTTTTTCTCTTCCTTCCTCGATCTCTTATCTTCCTCTGCCATTGTGCTGTGCCATGGACTCCTGCCTCCTACAGTGATTAAAAAGATTGTCGCAGGTACGAGATGACCTGTCCTCCCTCTGCCTGTCCACTGTGCTCTCATTTTTAAAAGTTGCTCTCTCTCATACATTAATATCAGATCATAGCTGTAAATAACCAATACTCTGTGATCCAGTGTCTGTTCCTTTTCTAGTTCAGTGGTTCTCAACTGGTGGTTAACAAACCAAAAATGGATTACATTTTTGTTGTCTGTTCTGATAGGGTTGTGTACAGCAGGGGGGGAAATAAAATATGTTACATGCAAATAATATAATGCATCTAACTGTGTAATCGTGCATAATTTGGACTGCAAAATTAAAGGGGTTGTCAACTTTTAAAAGGGGGGAGGAAACACTTCCCGTATTTTTTGGGACGTGGCTGTGCGTCTAGTTAAATTAGGAAAATGGCAACATCAACAGGTTGCGTGGCATGCCCTCATCCTCAAAACTATGCTCTATGCTCTAAACTAGGTAAAAGAAAATACCCAGACTGCATTTAAATAGCCTGTGGGTTCCTTTGCAATTAGATTAAACATGGATTGTACTGACCACAATGTTGGGGCGACCTTGATGTCCACTATAAAATAAATCTAGGTTCTGAAGCAAAACCCTTGAGAACCACTGATGTAGTTTACTGATGTGTGTGAACCGCACTATAGTTGTGTAAAAATAACTGAAAAATTGGGATTCCTAGTCTGTATCTAGTCTGATTTATTTAGTAATATTCCAAATGGCCCTTTTTAATGGAGGAATGTCTAATCAAATGGTTAGGATTCCATTATGGACCTCCTATCTTTTGGTTGTTTTAATGATGTACCTTAGTCCGGTTAGCAATCAGACTGTTTGGTATAGCAAGCCTATTTGTCTGCAATTCATTACACTCATAAGTAGTATCCTAAAATGTGTTTAATAGATTTTTAAATCGAATCATCCAAAGTTTAATATAATCTGATTTTTTATTTTATTTGGATCATTGTTGCTTCTCTCATTCCTTCCTTCCTGGCTGGTCCTCAGAGGGTCAGTTGGACCATGCTGTGCTGCTACAGGTAATTAAGGAGCAGCAACAACAGCAGAAAAGGCTTCTGGACCAGCAGGAGAAACTCCTGGCTGTGATTGAGGAACAGCACAAGGAGATCCACCAAAAAAAAGAAGGAGAAGAAGAACCAAAGGCAGCAGAACAGCAGATAAGGCAAGTGGACCAGGAGGAGAAACAAGTGCCTGTGATTGAGGAGCACAAGGAGGTTCATCAAATAAAGGAAGGAGAAGAACAAAAGGCAGCAGGTGAGTGTAAAAGTCAGAGAAACGTTGGCACCCGCTGAGTAGTTAGTACTGTACATTTACATGCACTTTAAAAGTTTGAGTTCAGTCAAACTAATACAGAAACTCATTTTTAAAAAATGTCATTTAAATGTTTCAGTCCGGCTTAAATCATACATGTCCTATCTTTGTGAAGTCGGACTAACAGATCTAGATTAGCTCAGCTTCATCCAGCATGTATACATGTTAATCGGACCACAATTTGAAATGAGAGCTCATGCTCTGAGACAGAGGTGATGTAAAACATGTATTTAAAACATTCATGGCTGACGTCCATCCTTCAAATATTCGATCATGCAATTTGTCATGTATACTTGGACAGACGCTGTCATGGAATTGGCATCTAATTCGGGAAAACATTCAACAATGGGGGCAAAACAACTAAACTGCAATTTGCCACATACCTTTCCATTTATAAATAAATATTCAAATAAAAAATCATTAGGTTATGACATAATTTCTCACCTTGACTCTTTATGACTATTTTCCTCAGATTTTTCATAGCACTAAAGCGTTTTCCACCAAAGTGAAGTCAAATGTGTCCAGTGTTTCTCTACAACTTGAGAGTCACACAAGTCTGGTGTCCTTCTCTCCAGAAGATGGCAACATAAGGCTATTTCAAAGTGATTCTGAAGTGAGAAGCTTCTTACAGTGGGCACACAAAATGGAATAAGGCAGGCTGATTTTGCCAGTGTGTGGGAAACAATGCACTGTAGTCGTGGATTAGGACCCACTGAATTTTAAAGTTTAAACCTGTTATCATTGATATGGCGTCACGCTGTACACTTGAAGCATCAACGAAAGTAGTTGCTGAGGCATGTTAATATTTTCACCGGACATTGTGTTTGACAATGTATAAATTTGTCTGACATTAGGACATTTTAACGATTGAAAACGGGTAATAACAGCTAACAGAAACCCTGATCTGCACATGCACTGTACAAAGTAGCTAGCTACACATCAGGCTACTAAAAAAAAGTAATTAACCCCTTTAAATCTACTTTTAAGATGCAATATTTTTTTGGCTAATTATGTAACTTTCTATTGAAATTATTTAATTGTGCAGTCAGAGCAGTATTTATATGGCACAAAATCAATGAAGATCTCAATTAGGTAGACCGCATTAAGTTTTTATTAATGCTGATGGTACAATTTATAATGCCATCCTTCTATTCATCTTCTATAGCCGCTTGTCCTATGCAGGGTCGTGGGCGGTATTTGACCCTTAAATGTAATGCTAGATACATTTAAATAGATAAATGTAATCTAAATTCAATTAATAAAACTTGAAAATGCCCTTATTTGAAAACTGAGTCAAAAACAGAGTGATAAACTGCAGCATTTAACTAAAAAATGTGCTAAAAAAAGAAATGCACAGGGACTGTATTTGTACCGGTTCATTTATGTGAACCATTTGAACTAAATAATTTACTAAATGATTTGGACTATTGGCAGTGATACATCAGAGAGACATTCTGAGAGTTTATTTGTTTATTGTCTATTTTTGTTTAGCTGTAAGGTGTGTATGCAATGGAATGTGACAAAAAACAGTGGGGTGCGTTGTCACAGTATAATGCTGCAAAAAGTAGCTTGTTACTTGAAATGTTTTGAGAACAGCTGAGCTGCTCTCATGCTTCTGAAAAATTTAGTTAGGTTAGCAGTGTGTCTTTAGTTAGTTACACCCCAACACTGGTTGGCACTTACTTTCTATTTTAGTGTTGTTGCATGCAACGCAATAATGAAACGCAACATGTCTTGTGTCCAGGAGAGGGTGCAGGTGAGGTGGAGAACATTATGCAGAGGCAGTTGGGGATGGAGGAAGCAGTAATACCTAAAGTTGCCGTAGTTGCTCCAGAACAATTTCAGCAATTCCAGGGAGAGCATGTAGCTGCAGCTGTTGCAGGGCCTGAGGAACCTGTTCCAAAAGAACCTGTAGTGGCTCCAGCTGCAGTCGCAGATCCCCATAACGGCATTGAATCCGTGCAAAATGGAGGTGTTGCAGTTCCTAAACAGGAGCTGGAATCGAAAAACCAAGAAGGCCTTAACGTGCCAGTGCCTGCAGATAATGCAGTGGATAAGGAGCTCGGTGCCCGAGGTGTTCCGCTGCGCCTACGTGAGCCAGGGCAACCCAAAATCAATCCCGACACTCTCGCGGAGGAGGAGGAAAGGGTACGACTGAAATTAGCCCAAATGGAAGCAGAGAAGGAGCGGATCGAGAAAGATAGGTTGGAGGAGGAGACGATTGAGAAAGAGGTTCAGGCCCGGGTGGAAAAAGAGC
This sequence comes from Xyrauchen texanus, assembly GCF_025860055.1. NCBI lineage: Eukaryota > Metazoa > Chordata > Actinopteri > Cypriniformes > Catostomidae > Xyrauchen > Xyrauchen texanus. The sequence goes on from NC_068308.1 coordinate 30,882,273, forward strand.
GCAAAGAGAGGGAAAGACGTGAGGAACTGGCACGCGAGCAAGAGCTGAACCGTGTTCAACAAGAAAAGGAGCGACTAGAGAAGGAAAGACTTGAAGCCGAGAGGTTAAAAGAGGTGAGAGAGAAGACCAGGAAGGAGAACATGGAGCGTGCTGAGAAGGAGAAAAGTTTGCTCGAGCATAAGGAAAAGTTAGACCAGCTACAGCAGGTCATTGATGTCAAGAAAGACAGTGAGAAGGATGATGACGCACCCCCCAAAGCTGAACTCCAACACAAGCCTAAGAAACAAGGAGGCAGGGACTTGAAAGAGAACATTAACCCATCGAAGGAGCACAAGCCAAAGGAGAAGAGGATCAGAGAGGATGGAGGGATGGATCTTAGGAGGAGGCGCAGAGCGGTGGACCCTGAAGGTGGAGGAGGTGCTGATCTGGATCTTCTACGGGACTTCGGAGGTTCAGACTTACACACTGCCCTTGAGGAACATCTACTGGCTGGAGCTCTCGTGCACTCACGCCAGCTTAAACAGACACTCCAGAGTAAGGAGAATGATGAGTAGGTTCCTCCAGAAGGATAATCTTTCATCTGGCCTGTGCTAATTCATGGTTGACATGGTACCCAGTCTTCTAAATCTTGAAGCCTGTCACCATACTTTTAAAATGGACATGCAAACATGCATGCTCAAATAAATAGGAAGTGACTCGTCTGTGAGAAGTTATCTCTGAGAAAAGAGAATGCATCTCTTTCTTCCTCTTTGTACAAATAAATGTGTTTATCAAAGACATGAAATTATTTCATAAGGGTTTGTTGTGATAATGGGCTTTGCTTTGATCCTTTAGTGTTACACAGGTACTACTGAATACATAGTTTTGTGTGAGGTTTAGCTAAATCTTGTGCAATAAACGAAATGTCTAATGTAATAAACTAAACAGGCATCACATACAAAAATTGGCCTTGATGGGCACACCGGGACATTTCAGAATATTTAGTTTTGGACCATTGCATTGGAAAAAAAATCACATGTACTCCCCACTGGATGTGATAATGTTGTACAATTTAAAGTTGTAACATGTAAAGTTGTTATTGTATGTGTTTAAGTTTTACAGCCTGTAAATTAAAATAGAAACCTGATAGTTTGCACAACTATACAATTAATGTGAGACATGGTTTAAAAAAAATAAGCTTTAGTAATTTGAATGACCTGTTTCGGCCATCTAGAAACTCACACCGTTAAAGGGATATTTCACCCAAAAATGAAAATTGTCTCATCATTTACTCACCCTCATGCCATCCCAGATGTGCATGCATTTTTTAATTCTGCAGAACACAAAGATTTTTAGAAGAACTTAATGGTGACCAAAGCTTAAAGGGCAGCATAAAAGTATTCCACACGACTCCAGTGGGGAAAGCCATGTCTTCTGAAGCAATATAATAGGTGTGGGTGAGAAACAGATCAATATTTATGTCCTTTTTTACTATAAATCTCCACTTTCACTTCTTTTGTTTTTGCCGATTCACATTCTTCACTTATTGCACCTACTGGAAGGGATAGAGAATTTATTGTAAAAAAAGTCTTAAATATTGATCTATTTCACACCCAAAGGGATTGCATCACTTCAGAAAACAAATATTAAACAACTGGAGCCATATGGATTACTTTTATGCTGCTTTTATGTGCTTTTTGGAGCTTGAAAGTTCTGGCCACCATTTACTTGCATTGTATGGACCTAAAGAGCTGAAATATTCTTCAAAAAAATCTAGGATTGTATTCAGCAGAAGAAAGACAGTCATACACATCTGTGAGTAAATGATGAGAGAATTTTAATTTTTGAGTGAACTTTCCCTTTAACTGTTCTTTATTTATTTCTGTCTGCCATTATTTATAATAAAAATGGAGTGTAAATGTTACCTTACCTTAATGTTAAGCAAATGTCATGATTTGAGATTTCTCCTATTACTGTAAGTTAAGGCATAACCAGTGTTTTTCGCAGACTTTTGTATTTCAGAGTATTCTGACACTTTAAAATTGAATTGAAAAACGTGGATTTATGGTTTAAATATTATGATACATCCAGAGAATTTTAACAATGATTCTTTCATTGTTTTGAGAAAAGGCTTTAAATATGTAATGGTTTCCTCTTTTTTTTCTATTTTATTTTTCTAATTTAATTTCTTTTATGCCCTTTTGAAAGAGTTTCCACATTTTCCCTCAAAATATACAGATAACACACTAAGTTATCAAACCAACTTTGAATGATTGTCTTTGAATACAAGATGTTTTTACTGATGATAAATATGTGATCTGCTTTCTTTTCAATATCTCTAGCTTGTCTGTGACCCTGTATTGTCACTTCAAGAAAGTACTCTCTTTGAGTGAAATTGGACCATATACATGTTTTCTTTTAGTGCTGAACATACCAATTCCAGTCAAATTCCTTGTTTTCACTGTTCGTTTGAGTATCTATATAAGGACTGAGATTGCATCTGTTGTTCTACATTCCTTATTCTTCCCTATGAAGATTTCATTCTGGTGGGTGCTTTTTGTTTTAATGTTGTGTAGTGATGAGACCTGTAACACCCATACTGTGTGTGGATTTTGTCTGTTTTCCAATCTGTGCATTTTTTATACATTACCTTGCTACTTAAACTAGCCAGGTACATACATTTCCTGATCTCACATTTTGGGATCTTTCTTTTGCTATTTAAAAAAATTAAACAAAATCTTGTTTGAGGTCATAAGACCTTTATGCAATACAGCCATCTCAGTGGTTAGTATAAAGTGGTTCACATACCCATACAGTTGTTTAAGTTCCAAAGGATGTGTAGAAAATCAAAGTTACATTTTGAAAATTGCAGAGGATGATGACCTATATCTTAAGAACTGTTTGACCTAAACACATATATTTTTGTTAAGTACCTTTTGCTCTGTATGTGGGTTAAATTAATAAAACAATTATGTATATGTACCAGCAGCTCTTTGTGAAACATTCTTTGTGTTCCAATCCCTTGCTTATATTATAAACCTGGTTGAAATATAAGATGTCAATTTTTTCCCCCCAAAATATACAAAAATAAGAAAATATTTTGAAATAGTTTTAGATCAGTAAATCATGTCATGTAAATTACTTGAAAACCAGTGGCTTGATGGCAGATATTAAGGCAGTGTGTGGTAATTTAACACCCAGTGAATACAGGGACTGATCATCTGCCTAAGCAACTTCCAATGTCAGCAATGCAAGACAGAAGCACCCCTAACCCATTAGGTTTTATAGCCAATTTGGACCAAACACAACCATTTTCACAAGACCGGTCTCTTTCTATTAACACTTTGTAGTGTGCTGAAAATGTGTGAATGAACCCCATAAGAACAGCCATGAACAATGATTGTGATTAAGCGTAGCCTGTAGCATGTTTTTTTCTATACAGGGCTTTATTTTGCCAGCACCATATATATATATATATATATATATTTTATATATACAAGAGCTGTCGCCCTTCCTCTAATTGGCTGCTTGAATTGTAAGTTGATCCCAAGTCATTAGTGCCTGTTTTATGGCCCTCCTATCAATTAACATCTGGCTAATGAGGGTGCAGATTGTGCAGGAAGGGTGTATTTAACAGTGGCGCAGCTTTACGTTCCATATGAGACGACTAAGAGCCCATAATCTTTTGTGGTGCCAGTGACATGCACCCCGTGGATACACATTAATCAGCTGGCCTTTCAAGTTTCACAAAAACAAAAGCCCTAAAAACCCCATTCTAGGTTTCAGGAGCAAATTCAAATCTGGAGCCTGCAACCAGCGATCAAGGCAAAGATAATGACTACCCATCAAGTGACACCTCATATCTCATTCTTCCACTCCCCATCAAATACAGACAACAAGGAATGTCTGGTTATCATTAGTCTGTCCCTTTAATCCCAATTCTGATATATTGATACAGCTATATAATGATGCAAATGGTCATATAAATTAACCTGGGTTAAAAAAGGAAGATAGTTTATTATTGTTCCAAATTTGGTACCAGTTAAGAATAAGTTCCCGTTAGTTAACACGAACTAGCAATGAACAAACCTTTTACAGCATTTACTATTCTTGGTAAATGTTAGTTACAGCATATACTAACATGTTTTTTTTAAAATCAAGTGTTGTATTAGTTAACGTTAGTTAATGCACTATGAAACAGCAATTTTTTTATTATTATTAACTAACATTAAGTATAACAAATGCTGTAAACAAATGTATTGTTAATTGTTTGTTCATGATACCTAATGCATTAACTAATGTTAACCAATGTAGTGATATTGTGCTTTAGTGTGGATTGGAATACAATTATGCATTTTGAACACATTGTTACAAATCTTTATTAACATATGTATGTATAGGGAAATGAAAAATTAAACAAGACAAATGTACATATGATAAAAAGATATTGATCACAAAAATGTCTTCTGTGGCTGGTAATAATTAGAACCAACACTGTCAATGTAATACATGCCACTTATGGATAATTGTCTTCACTTCACAGCCTTTTTAGCCTGCAAACATAACACTAGTTAGAAAAGGCCAACAAAAATATAAAAATATTATTTACAGAGAATTTTATTTAAATTTATTTAAACCTATTTATATATTTTTAAGTAACTTTTTAAGTGTTTTAGATATATATATATAGATATATACTTTATTCTGCAATGTATAAAATAACATGGTATTTACTTCAAGAAATAGATCACCCAAAAATGGAAATTCTCTCATAATGTATTCGCCCTCATGCCATCCCAGATGCGTATGACTTTCTTTTGCTGAACACAAAATAAGATTTTTTAAGAATATCTCAGCTCTGTAGGTCCATGCAATGAAAGTGAAAGAACTTTGAATCAGAATTAGATTTATTGCCAAGTATGCTTACACATTCCAGTGCACAAACAATACAACAACAAGACATAGATGATAATAATAAAAAAATTGAATAAAAAAATTGATAGAAAATAAAGTATATATAGAAATACACAATAATACAACACACACACACACACGTACAATATAAGGTCCCAAAAGCTGATTAAAGTAGCATAAAAGCAATCCATACGACTCCAGTGGTTAAACACATATCTTAAAAATCTAAATAATAGGTGTGGGTGAGAAACTTTATTTGTTGTTGATGCTAAAAATCTCCACTTGTGAAACTAAAAAGGCACCATATGTGACTTTAAAATGTGAACGTGGAAATCTATAGTAAAAAAGGACTTAAATATTGATCTGTTTCTCACCCACACTTATCATACCACTTCTGAAGATGTGGATTTATCCACTGGAGTCTTTTGTATTATGTTTATCCTGCTTTTATCTGCTTTATGGACCTTCAGATTTCTGTCCACCATTTATTTGCATTGAAAGGACCAACAGAGCTATGTTATTTTTTCCTAAAAACCTTTGTTTGTGTTCTGTAGTAGAACAAAAGTAACACACATTTGGGACGGCATGAGGGTGAGTAAATGTTGAGAAAATTTTTAGGTGAACTGTCCTTTTAAATTTACAGATAATAATTATTCACATGCTGCATATTCCACTCACGGCCGATTGAAAGCAGCTCTTCAATGCTTCAAATTCTTTGGCACACATGTTTTTGGTCAGCTCCTGTTTGCCAGTGGTTGTGGCGGACACACATTTACCATAGGCAGCTGCCTAGTAATCGAAAAACATATTTACAGTCAAAATAAATAAAAGGAACAAAGCATAATTCTGCATATTCAGGATATTATACCTCTGCTGAGCACTGGGCAAGCAGCTCCGGGATGAGTCTCATCCGCGCTCTGCTGCGAGTCCAAACGTTTGAACCAGACATGGTTTAAGACATGTAAATTATGGGCTCTTACAGTTTTCCTCTAAAACAAAAAATCGTTTGGTGAGGCCGAACTCTGTTAATACTTTAAGATTCATTAAAAACACCGTTTCGGTTCATTTTTATGAACGAAAGCCTGATATTTTACACAGAGACCTCAGTTGTCTGTAATCAACATGGACAGCGCCATACTGGGTGAACTCTGAGATAACCTCCAATTGACAAGTGATTGGCCAATCAGTGCGTTCATCGGGAAACCGAAAGCACTGATTGGTTCTCTTTCTCTTTTTTACTTCGCTACGTATGCTGAAGAGCCAATAGAAACGAAGAATACATTTCAAAGACATTTCAGGAGGGTTGAGAACTTCCACTTTGCATTAACTTCCGTATTCAGTCACTTGTCGTTTAAGACAGCGTCCTATAGGCTAAAGCAACCTTCAATTCAATCGCGGTCTGCTTTTATGTAGTTCATGTTCACGTAATCGGTTTTATTAATAATTTAAATACGTAGTTGTATGTAGTCTTATCAAAGATATATTGTTATGTGTGTTTCCGTGTCACTTTTATTTAAAAAAAAAAAAAAAAAAAAAGCAGTTAAATACAATAAAAAACAAAAGCATTTCACGGTTGGCAGTTATTGTGGAAACTAAGAGGTCCGTTTGATTTGTGTAGATATTCTTGGGCATGCTGACCCGCACGGGAAGAAGGGAAAGTGTACAAATGGTACATAGACAGGCGTTAAAAGAGTCTGTTCTATCATGGCTACATTACTGGAACGGTTGGTTTTCCTACAAAAAGTACGTATCTGTGACAGCTTGAAAAAACATTCAGTCAATTCAGTGACATTTCCATGTTTATTAGATAGCTGGAGCTAACAGTGGTTAAATATACAGTCTGCATTTGATTAATATTTGTTTATAGACACTAACAAACAACAACCAAAAAGTGCCATGGCAATACAATGTTTTTTCGATATGTAGTACTATGATTTTTAGACATGTACCATGGCTGTACCATGGTTTTTGGACATGTACCATGTTTTTTTGGACCTGTACCATGGCTGTACCATGGTTTTTGGACCTGTACCATGGCTGTACAAGGGTTTTTGGACATGTACCATGGCTGTACAAGGGTTTTTGGACATGTACCATGGCTGTACAAGGGTTTTTGGACATGTACCATGGCTGTACAAGGGTTTTTGGACATGTACCATGGCTTTACCATGGTTTTTTGACCTGTACCATGGCTGTATAAGGGTTTTTGGACCTGTACCATGACCGTACCATGGTTTTTGGACATGTACCATGGCTGTACCATGGTTTTTGGACCTGTACCATGGCTGTACAAGGGTTTTTGGACATGTACCATGGCCGTACCATGGTTTTTGGACATGTACCATGGCCGTACCATGGTTATCCCATTGTTTATAGACACGTACAATAGTTTTTGGACTTGTACTGTGGATATACCATGGTTTTTAGATATGTACCATGGCTGTACCATGCTTCTTAGACACTTACAATGGTTTTTGTACATGTACAATGGCAATACCATGGTTTATAGACATGTTCCAGGGCAGAACTATTGTTTTTAGACACTTACCATGGTTTTTGGACATGTATTATAGTTGTACCATGTTTTTTAGATGCGTAACTTGGCAATACCATGGTTTTTGGACATGTATTATGGCAATAGCATTGTTTTTAGACATGTACCATGGCAGTACCATAGTTTTTAGACATGTACCATGGCAGTACCATAGTTTTTAGACCTGTACCATGGCAGTACCATAGTTTTTAGACCTGTACCATGGCAGAACCATGGTTTTTAGACACGTACCATGGTTTTTAGACATGTACTATGGCTGTACCATGGTTTAGACACATCGTTTTTGGACATTTTGTTCTATGGCAATACCATGGTTTTTGGAAATGTACCGTGGCTGAACCATGGTTGTCCCATGGTTTTTAGATGCGTACAATGGTTTTTGGACATGGACCTTGTTAATACCATGGTTTTTGGACATGTACTATGACAATACCATGGTTTATAGACATGTAAAATGGTTTTAGGACATGTACCATGTTAATACCATGGTTTTAGGATGGTGGTACTATGCATTCATGAAATGTCTCAAACACTACCGAGAATTCGCCCTTATTCCTCCTCCTTTTAAAACATAAATTCAAGCCATCGGGTAGGGAACAGGATTTTGAGAGGGAAACAGCCGAAAATGCACCTCTTCGTCTTTGCGTTCTCTGCTTTGACTCCAGGTTTGTTTACATGACTCTTGAAGGGGTGGGATTAAAACTGACTAACCCTTTCCTAGGTCAGCATTTCACCGGAAGAGCAAGTTAAAACCATTTGATTAAAGTTTACAAGGTCAAAATTGTTTTATAAAATAGCAAATATTCATGGATGAATCAATCTCAATAAGATCAGTATGCATTAATAAAATAAATAGGGTACATTTTTATTTCATACCGACTTTAACCCAAGGTTACTCCAGGGACACTGACCCTGTAATAAATGTACATTTAAATCACTTTTGACGCTCATCACTTTGATGCATCTATCTCAGGTGCCCACACTCATGCGTGCAACAGCAGATGACGAATCGCCCTGTCCTGGTTATATCTTTGAGGAAATCGGCAGTATCCTTTTTCAAACATAACCGCTAGTCTAGGGAAGGACAGAATAATAAATGTTCTGTGGTGTAATCCTTGACTCTCAATGTAACCTAAGAAATTTCCCATGAGTCATCAGGCTGCTGCCAGTGTCTTCTGGAGTACCTCTTGGAACGACTGCAGGTGAAGTCCTGCCACGTCAAACTCAAGGTGAGATGGGTTGGTGTGTCTTAGTGATTTAATGGTCGGGGTTGGTAACTTAAAGTTGTAGGTTCAACCAGGGGTGATTAAGGAACTCTCACCAATGAGTTGTGAGATGGATCTCACAAGCATCTTGCTTAGGTTTGCCTGGCTGAAGCTCTGTGTTATTGAGTGTTTTAAAAATGTGTTGTGCCTCTTTATCTCTGTCTAAGGCCCTGAAGATCCTCTTGCACCTATCAAGCCATGGACCACCTCACTTCCTCACAGAGCTACGGCGGAATGCTACTTTTATACGGGAAGTAATTGGTAAGGAGGTCTGAACAATTCACAATACACCCTGAACCATACTAAAAGAGTAGTCCAATTAATTTTAAAGAAGCTGTGAACTTACATAATGCCAAGATCATTCCTCAGCTCCTGTCTAGAATTGTCCTCTTCTTTCTTAGTCTACAGCGGCCCCCCAGACCCCATCCATGGTAATGCGCCCTTTCAGAAAGTCAGAGGCTCGGCTCAGGTAAAATTGTCTCTGTGCAGTCCTCATCTGATTGATGAAATCAGTATGATTTTCCATATAAAGAATACATGCTGTTTTATAATGTATGCTATAAGAAGGGTTGTATTTTATAATGTATGCTATAGTAGAAATAATAGATATAAATTGATATAAAAATATACATTATTGAATTCATGCAGTAATGTTTGTAAATTGTCATATTGAGCTGTTCGCTTTGTTTCATTATAGGAGTTGGCTGTCCTTCTCTTTAATGATGCCATGTCCCCAGATTCTGCATTCTCTCCATGTAAAACAGTAACAACTTCCATGGGTAAGTACACTAAGAGTACAGGTTTAGTTTATGTCTGATTTCAAACATCGGACTTTGCGTTAACAAATAATAGTAGGGCTATATGTTTCAAGCATACTGTATACTCTTCATGTCCTTGAGATTTTATACAGATATATTGTAAGTAGGGCAGTAAATTGATAAAAAGTTTTAACTAAGTAATCGCACAGTTTTCTGTGATTTAATCATGGGACATTAAAACAAACATTAAGATATAATAATAAATACATTTACTTTTATACTTTGTCTCAAAAAACTATCAAGAAATTAAGTTTAAGAAAGTTTAGTCATCATTTATTTTAGTATAAACATGGTAAAATGTTCATGGTAAGCGGCAGTTCAACGGAGAATAGCCAAACTTGTTTGAGCTGACAGAAAGGCTACGGTTACTCAGATAACGACTCTGTACAAATGTAGTGAGCTGAATAGCATCTCAAAATGCACAACACGTCAAACCTTGAGGCGGATGGGTTACAACAGCAGAATACCACGTTGGGCACTTTATTAGGACCAATCTTTAATATTTGGATCAAAGCAGATCCAATTCATATCAAGCTTTATTGGCAAGATAAACTTCAGTCTACATGGCATATGCATTATTAGACACTATACAAAGGGAACCTGGCTCACCACTTGCAGGTGAAGTCTCCATTCTCTGTACGGCAAATCCGCTGCAATGTTTATTTTGTCCGGGACATGCATTTTGCATAATGGATAAGCATGCACTGCTCCACACAATCAGTTTCTGTGATAGGATGTGCAGTCGAGTGTGTACCTCCTGGTAATTTATATATGCCAATTTTAGCCACAGGAATTGGATTAAACAGTCAACTATTAAAGGGATAGTTCACCCAAAATGTAAATTCTCCCATGATTTACTCACACTGATGCCATCCCAGATGTGTATGACTTTCTTCTGCTGAACACAAACAAAGATTTTGAAGGTCCTCACAATGCAAGTCAATGGGTACCAACATTTTGAAACTCCAAAATGCACATAAAAGTAATCCATAAAACTACAGTTTTTAAAGCTATATCTTTAGAAGCGATAAGATGAGTGTGGGTGAGAAACTGATCAATATTTAAGTTAGTTTTTTTTTTTAACCTAAATTCTCCTCCCTGCCCAGTAGGTGGTGATATGCACAAAGAATGCAAATCAGCAAAAACAAAAAAGAAAGTGAAAGTGGAGATTGACTGTGAAAAAGGACTAAAATATTGATCCGTTTCTCACCGACACGTATCATATCATTTTTGAAGATATTAATTTTATTTTGTATTTTTTTTTAATCTTCGTTTGTGTTCAGCAGAATAAAGAAAGTCATACACATCTGGGATGGCATTAGGTGATTATACATAGATTATACTGCAAACTTCTAGTGTTTTGTCACATGCAGCGATGTACTGAACTTCTGTATGTAGACATGCTAATGGTGCACATCTCTGGATCTAGCTTGTTTCTAGCATATCAACTTGTGACTTTAAAGCCTTTGATTTGCAGGAATGGGCTCAGAGACACACAGGTCTGGCATGCAGGGGTTTGGATACAGCCCAGGAAGAAAAGAGTTTAGTAAGTAGCAGCCATTTAAAAGGGTAGTTCACCCAAAAAATTCTGTCATAATTTACCTATGCTCATGTTGTTCAAAATCCATGTTAGATAATTGACCCAAGGAGATTTTAGATGAAATGCTAGCATCAGTCACCATTCACTTTCCTTTTTTCTTCATTCCACCTAACATCTCATTTTGTGTACGATGGAAGATAAAACATCATATGAGTAAATGATGACTGAACTATCCTATGAATTTCATTCATTCAAATCCTGAGATAACCACTATGACTTTAATTTCTTATAAATGCAAGTCATGTAGTTTCCTCTTATTTCATTCAATGTTTCCCTCTCTCCATAAGGTGGAGGGACTCTGTTGGACAAGATCCAGAAAGCTGCCGTGGTGGTTGCCAGCGCTGTCCTTCCTCCGACAGAGCATCCTGGAATTCGCCTCCATGACAACCACTACCACGCTGTAGTGGCGCCCTCTGCTACTGTGGAGATGGCAATGCCAGCGTGTGCCTACAATATACAATCCCACATCCACAGAGGTGAGCTAAGCACCAATCAGTCATGTAAGTTTTAAAACTAAAAAAAAATAAAACAAAAGTGCATGTTAAAGTAACAGTCCAAACCTGTAGGACTTTCTTCCTCCTTTGGAACAAAATAATATATATATTTTGAAGAATCTTCACACAGGTCAATGATCTGGTTGCAGCGGTTCTCGAAATAACACCGATGAATACTGTCATACATTTCAGTCTGTTTCTTACCCAAATCTATTGTATGATTTAAGAAGACTTGGAATATAGGAGTTGTTTGGTTTACTTTGATGGTGCTTTCTAGTTTTTTTGGTTTTTTTTGAGCTTAACAGCTGCGTGAAGATTCTTCAAAATATGCTATTTTTGTTCCACAGAAGAAAGTAAAACGAGTTTGGAACAAGATGAGGGTGAGTAAATAATGACATAATTATAATTTTTGCTTCAGCGAATCACAGGTGTCCAGGGCAGGCTGGTGGAGGCTGGGAGGAAATGGACAGTGGGCACAGCTCCTCTCACAACTCCTCCCAGGAGAATACTTTAGCCAGCCAGGCCTCAGTGGGCAGAAGCAGTAAGTCGGGTGGCTCGGGCAGCCACTCAGGGGCAAGTCGAGAGAGCGGCAACCTATCAGAGCAGTAAGAGTCAGGCTGCCTTATTTTTTGTACTTTAGATGGAAGTCACCACTCAGCATTGCTTTCTTGAGTGTTTGAGGTTATTAATACCAAGTCATTGCATAGCTTAAGGGAAATTAAATGCTGGCATCTCATTTCCTGTGTTAAAATAGCAGCATGGTGTCCACTATGATTTGTGTATTGATAAACCGATGTACTGCAAAAAAGAATTAATTTATGCTTTCAAATTAAATTAGATTCTACATTTCTATGATTGTTAGGGATGCACCGATGTAGCTGCCACAGCCAACATATATCAGCCAATTATTGACCAAATTAAAACCAACGGCAAATTGGTTTTAAGCATGAAAACACTGGTATACAAAAAAAAACAATAGTTATTTTGTAATAAATTCTTTGAATTCAAATGTAAAATCCAGAAATATTGATAGCCACAGACCATAGAAGGGTTGGCACTCCTAAGAACATATAATATTTCAATTATATTCTTTCTCATTCTTGAATTAATGAGGAAATATCGGTGTTACAAACGTGATGGTTACCTATACATGAAGTTAAAACCATCCAAAACGCTTTGAAACCAACAAAGTTTGACTTCTGAGACACTGATATGGTAACCATTAAGGCTGCACGATTGAGTTAAGATTGAAATGGCAATATGGTCTTGCGCTATTAAAAAAGATTTAAAGGCTGTGTTTAAAAATAGACTGCAATCAGCACTTCAGTCAGCATTGTGTAAGCAAGCAGCACCCTCTAGCGGTGTGTATGGCATGATCCATTACACCATGAACTTAAAAGGGCGTTATGTTGCGGTGGTAACTTTTCATTTTTCCATGATGTGGTTGACATTTCTGTGAAATTGTCCAACATTTGCATAATATTAATTTGTGATGTTCTATTATATACAGTACAAACATGTAAAAATGTGAGTTCTGTTGTTTTGAAGTACAAAAACAGAAGTGCAAAAATGTTTTGGCATGATGATTGAGGAGAAAAAAGGTTGTTTTATTTTCATTTATGATATTTTGTTAATTTTAAATATTTTTGAACGTTTTATCTTTCTATTTATCTTTCATTGTAGCTCTCTTAAATATTTTGGCCTGTCATGTGTTCAACAGATCCAATCCATGTTCAATGGAATTATTTATTGTTAGAACAAAAGCTTTTGTACCTCTTTGTATATTTCTAAAAGATCATTCCTGAGCGAAACAGTGATCTGATGAAAAAATAAGGTAAGTCACAAAATATTGGTATCGGCCAATAGATTTTATTTTGGTTGTTGGTTGTTAAAATATTTTCATATCTGTTGGTGCATCCCTAATAATTATAGTTGTGTAATCCTCAAGAAAACATGTCTGGGTCATATTTAATAAAAAATAAAAAAAGCCTATGTTTAGAACATTGGTATTTTTTGCATTGTGAAACAGGGTCAGGAATTAACAAGCACAAAGGGGACAAAAAAAAAATACCACGTTTTAAATAAAGAAGTTAAAAAATTACCCTGTTTGATATATTTTATAACATCCTGTTTTAGGCTTTTCTAGGCTTTTTTAGGCTTATGGGTTTAGACAACGAGGTGACCGTTTAAATTGATTGATCCAACTGAAGTATTTGACATAAATGGCTGACACACTGTATGTTTTATGTTTGAAAAAAAAATGCCCTCATTAAGGGAAAAAATCTATTCTGGGGGGAAAATGTAAATATAGCGCTACTGTATTACAGTGTTTATCACATTACGTAATTGTAGTGAAAATCTCACAATGCAAAAAAATAAAGGCACTAAAAATGCTTAATTTTCTTTCAGCAAAACATTTCGTTTTTATTCTTGACATGTTCTTCACTAGTTTTGTGAGATTAGCCTAGACATTCTGAGATTTTTGTGATCTTTTCAATCAGTGTGGAGGCCATGCAGTTGGGGGACTGTGGTTCGGAAATGGCACTTATCAACAGTTTGACCAGTGGCTCCAAAGTCGTCTTATCCAGAGAGGAGAGCCAGCACTTCATCAAAGAGTAAATTATTCATTATTTGACCTGTGCTTGATTATGGCATTAGTAGGAGCTGAACATTGGTCTAAAATTCATCACTAAACAAAATTGACATGCTCTGATATTATAGTCTAGTGGAGTTTATACGTTCCATTTGTCACAGCTAAAATTAATTTCTGCTTTCAGATGTTCCACTCTGAACTGTGAGGTGGTCGTTGAACTTCTCTCTCGCAAACTCCAGGATCACACCCAAATTGTCCAAATGGTAAAGCCATCGGACTCTTGTTACATTTAGGCTCAGAATATCCAAATTCATTGTCATTCACTTGTAAGAACTTTCACATGAACCTTTCATTTTTAACTGATTAATTGGTATGGTTGGCTCCAATATTGAAAGCACAAAACCAATTTCTCTTTACTTCCTACAGAGGGCATTGTGCGCTCTTGCCTCCCTGATGTCTTCAGACTTCCTCTGTCTAGACCACATTTTCAATATCACACACAAACGCCTTGCACAACTTAGTGAAGGAACAACAGGGCCTGTTGCCAACAAGGCAACCAAGGTACCATGACCCAAACCATGTTCGAGTCTGAAAGAAGCAGGTTTTTCGGTAGCTAATATTTACCAAAACATAATTACCCAAGTGCTATTTAACACACTCTTTTCACTCTCTATACAAATAACTATAGAATGAAACTCTATTAGCTCTGTTCCAAAGCCTAGTGTACTGCCCTTTTAGGCATTACAGGTGCACTTCCGATACAAGCGCTGTTCTATATAGAAAGCAACAAAATTATGTTTACAAAAAAACTTGCTTTAGTCAAAATGGCTCTTTGTGAATAAAGCAGTCCCACAATGCATGATGACAAACTCAGAAAATGTTTTCATTCAGGATGGTTTGCATGGTTGAAAGAAATGGATAATATAAATGTATGTGTATTTTATTCAGTACTGAAAATTTGTGATAGTAAAAGTTTCCATCTTAAAAAAGAAGTGCATGATTTCTCCCAGTAATTCATGTTATGTTATATAAATGTATGTTATGTGTTTATTAGATTTGTGGAGTTGCTAGCTTTGCAATAATCAAATGTGAGCATTCTAATGATGATGGCATGTGTGAATGTTAATTGACTAACTGGTTATTTTTGTGTATACTTTAGCTCCTAAGGCAGTTTGAGGCTTTGCTTTGTTGTGTTACGAATCCCGGGTGTGACCGTGCTGAGGGTCCAGTGTCGTCCCGCTCTGTACTCTCACAGCAGCCCACCGAATCTTTGACCAACCCCATCCCTCCAGAAACATTTGGAGAAACAGCAACCTCTATAATCCTTTCAGAAATGTCACATCATGTGAAAGGTGAACAAGCAGGGGAGGAAAACAGACCCACAAATATCTCCAGGGTCCCAGAACCTCCCAGACTGACGCTCTTCAGTGGAATGCAGCTGGTGAACAGAAGCAAACCTGTATGTTTGGTTGAACCTGTTCTTGTCGAGTCAAATGGCCAGACAAGTGTGGAGGCCAATATAGACACAGACTGTGTGATTGAGAAAAGCTTTGAGAGAACTTCAGGGTCACCCACATCTACTGCTGGTGAACCTGAGCATTGCAGTGAAGTGTCTGCGTTCTCTTTCCTTAATCTCAGATGCAAACATTAATTTAGAAATAAACACATTTTTAAGTAATATACTGGGTTCATTACAAATTAAGCTCCATCAACAGCTTTTGTGGCATGATATTGATTACCACAAAAAAAATCTTTTTTGACTTCTTCCTTTTCTTTAAAAAAAAAGCAAAAATCTGGGTTCCAATGAGGCACTTTGAATGGAAGTGAATGGGGCCAATCTGTAACAAAAGTATAGCCACAAGACATAAACAAAAATTGCTTACCTTTTCTGTGTAGTTATAATTTTACGGCTTCATTCCATGACGATGCAATGTCAACAAAACCTAAAACAATTGTTAAAAAATGTTTTAAACAAATTTACAGCACAAACAATACATGAGTTTTAACAGAAGAATTCATTTAAGTGCTTTTATAAAATTATAAGCTTCACTTTTCTGCCTTTTAAGCCCTCCAAAAAGTGACCCCATTCACTTCCATTGTAAGAGCCTCACTGTAACCTTGATTTTTTCTTTAAAAAAAAAAAAAAAGAGGAAAGGAAGGACGAGTCAGTAGTTTTATTCTGGTAATCAACATTATGCCACAAATACTGTCAATTTAACTTAACTTGTATTGAACCTGGAATATTCCTTTAATTACGATTGCAGTTTACTCTTTATGTACTGTACAAATGCTGCTAGTGGTTCACAGGAGTCATTATGATCGCTGACAATATACTACTTGTAATTCTGCTAAATCATTCTGATTTTAATGTGATATAAGAGAGAAACAACCCAGGATACTTTTGCCGGTGTGCTGTTAAGCACAAGTGTTCCCGTAATGGATGTTACTCTTAGAATTTGCACTACCTCTTCCCTACCTAAAAGTGTCTGTCTATACTGTATAAAATATGAAGAAAAATTAATACAGTGTTTCATCAAAATGTCTTTCCAGACCTTTAAACATATATGCAACTATGGGTATACTGAACTGTCTTGTGTGGAAATATTATAGTATTTAAATCTGATATAGGGTACTAAACTATAGCAACAAAAGCAATGTTTTAGGAAAGACTGTTCAATAAATAATGATCTTGTACATGAAATAACAATTAGAAGGAATTTACTTGTCATGCACACACATACAAAAAAATGTCAGTGTTAGGTGTAATGCATTACCAATTTTTCACTGAAAAAAGTAAGGGATTACTCTTATTTTTCTGTAATTTAATTAGTTCTGATGTAATTGTTAAATATTTTATATTTAACTATTGAAAAATTCTATATAAAACAATAGTGAATTTAATATAAATTAACGTCTAATGTAAAAATATGTTAATGCTTTTTAAATATTTAAAAATTATTTAATGCTGGCCCCTTAAAATTCTTTGGCCAGTTCATGAATACTTTATTTATTTTATATGGTTTATTTAAAAGAATTAAAACAACAGTTTCATGTCCATCCTTGTATTTTTCATCTGGTTGAGTCTGATTAGGGTTTAAGAAAGCAGTAAGTAATGCAATTACTTTTCAGACAGTAATCTAATTAGTACAGTAATCTAATTACACTGTAGATGTAATTAGTAGTAATTAATGACTTTTAGTCAAAGTAACGTACCCAACACTGAAAAATGTATTTAAAAAAAAAAAAAAAACTTTTATTTGCATCTTCATCAGAGGAACATTTAATAAAATAATGATTCAAATATTGTATATATGCTAGCTATATGTTATGAATAGTCCTACATACAAAACAGAATGGTGATCGTGAGATAATCATCAATCGTTAAAAGCTAATTGTCCTTCACATAAAGCACAGTGCCTGGGTTGAATTGTATTGTCAGTGCACAAGTTGAAGGTAATATAAGTTTCTCCTATTCAATTAGATTACCTGCTTGAGAGTGGCTCTTACGAGAACTTATTAACTCTTACAACCTGTTTTAACTGAGCTTTGACAAACAGTTCTAGACTGATATGTATCTAAAAAGGACTGAACTAGATTGGACTACATATGTGCATACTAAATTTAAGGCAGTCAATTATAACTGTTTGCTTTGTCATTCATTGTATATGCTGGTCAAATTACGGATAACCAGCAAAAGTGGGTTTTATCGATGTAACGTGGTAAAATATTTCTTAGGACTTTGCTTTGACATGATATTTTCGAGTGCTTAGGTGCAGGCTAATTTTAGGGCATTCCGATGCTCTACCCATAGAACACAAGTCCTCGTATTACAGGGAACCCAGTGACCGAACTAAACCTGCATATTTCAAGCTCTAACCATTTCAAAGGTTGAAAATTAACCAGGATCTTTCCAAAATAATGATTTGATCAATTTGCAGCATTTCTAATTTTTCAATTGATTTTGCCAGAGTGCTTTCTTGTATACATTATTAACAGACCTGAGTCCAGTATGCATTTATGAATTTCAGAAAAGTCCAAATGCCTCTATTTCCCAATTTGTGTGCTAGTATGTTTTCTAATTCTCATTGTAAGGATTACATTATTTGATAAAGAATTTCTAAAGATCTGGCACCTGGTTCCCTGTTTGAAGTGTAAACTATAGCTACAACATCTCCACTTCAAATAACATAGAACACCTACAAACCTGAGATTTAAATATGCAAGCAATCATCAAGCTTCCCAAAAGAGTCTTAATTCCAGTGAGAACCATACCAGATCTTCTGTAAACACATGATAACAGCATTAGTAATCTAACTGGAATGACTTTCAATGCAGGGCTAAAATTATAATCACGTTTTAGGCCATTTTCACTCCTAGTTCTTTTGAGCACTTCAAGCGCTCTCAGAGCGGTATAACGTGTATATGTGAACAACCCAAGTGGTCTCAGACCCCCCTAAAAGGACCCAAAAGTGAAACGTACTCAGGCCACCTCAGGAGGTGGTCTGAGTACAGTTCATTTGTGAGTCATTTTGTGGTTCGATTGATTTGTGCAATGTGAAAGCGAAGAGGTACCAGTCCGCTTTACATTTTATGACGAGAGTACCTTGAGGCTTGCCATACATAGCTGCATTACATACTTCATATTCCAGTCACAATTTACTGTCCACATATGGGAATTTTAAGCTAATATAGATATACCATGATGTGTTTTTTGGTCTCAGATTCCGTACTTGTATTATTTAAGCATCTAAAATGAATGGACCAGCCGTATGCAGAGCTTTGCGTTAAGATTTTAAAGTGCCCGGATGGGCGTACCATCTACAGAAGTTCATGCCAAACTCCCACGAAAATGCAAGCAAGGATTTTTATAGTTTCACTTTAATTTTATTTGCGCAATGGCAAATGTTTTGGGCTCATACACACAATGTAAATGACATGCAGGAGGAGATGCTTGCTTGCTCCATTACCCTCGAGATGATAGATAAAGAAACATATTTTCAAATGCACATAGAATTACAAATGTTTTACTTCATGTGAAATATGGGCTTGTAGGTTTTATCGGAGTTAAGAATTTTGTACAGAAATAAATTATACATTATTACTACTGCATAATGTAATACAATTGGTGGTGTTATCTGGTATATAACAAATAAAATATTACTTATGTAATTCTATCCCTGAACAATAATTTTTAATGAAAAATTCAATATTTTTTAAAGCCTTAAAAGTAATCATATATCCCCATTTTATTATATGATTTCAAGTTTAATATCAATAAATGACTACTTATGGTGTAGGCCCAACCATCATAAGCATACATACACCTTAAGTAGTATGACAATTGCGTATCATCATAATCGCAGTTATTTTTGAGAAATTATTGTCAGCCAAATTTCATAATCGTGACAGCCCTAGATGCAATGGGGTCTGAGTTCTTAAGGAGCTGTGGTGTGAACAACAAGGGGTCTGAGACCACAATAATGTGAAGAAGACCAAAAAAGAAACTGAGTCCTCTTTTAAGTCCACTTACATTGTGAACACCAAAAGCACTGAGATCATTTGCGGCTGGTTTCCTTTCTGGTTCACTTTAACCAAACTGGGTTTAGTCCACTTGAAACGTACTACACATGAAACCACTAGTCGAAACATGACCCAAGCTGCACCGAGTAGCACCGTGTGTGACTTGACTTACTTGTAAAGTAAAGGGGGGGAAAAGATCACACAATTTTGCAAGAACAGGATGTTTTTCAAGATATTTCTTTTGCATAGCACCTATGTGACGTTCATGGTCAACACATGAAGCAAAGCCCCACATAAACACTATGAACAAGAGAAAGTGCTTGGAGATAAAAAACGTAAATGTATTTAAAGGGTCTCTATTTGTGCCAGGCCTTAAATTGGCCCATGATGTCCCTCTTAAAGGTTCCCTCTACACTTCCATCATGTCAAAGGTTGTTGGAAGAGTCATCACCAATCATGTCGGCCCTTGTTGACCATGACTTTCCAGGCTACTAAAGTGGGCCTCTCTCAATATACGGTTGATGTGATCATATGAGATGTTTAGGCTCAAGCAGATTGCTGGATCTTCAGCTGTGTGGGTGGTGGCAACAGGGCTGCAGGGAGCCTGAGAAACATGGAGTCTTCTTTGGTCGGTGCTCTGGATGGTGGCGCTGGGCCCTGCCATCTGCTCTGGACTGCTAATGCCACTGCTGTCACTGCTGGAAGACTGTTGAGAGACAGAATAAGAATAAGCAGTTTGTCAAAACCAGTTCAGAGGGGTGGCAGTAATGCTACAATGCAATTGTAGGTGATTTTATCACTAAAATCATACGGTTTATGTGGTGTGGGTATAATTTTGAAGGAGGGGCAAGTCAAAATGTATTTTAACATTATGCCACAAATGCTGTCGACTGAGCTTCTCTTGTATATAGTCTGTGCTTCCTCACATTTGTAAAGCACTGCCCGCTAATCATACAATCTGGATCCATAGCACTAAAAATCCGGCACGCATCATTTTGTGGCCCGGGTGATGTTGTCATGACAAGAAAAGAATTCAGTAAATCTGAAATATTTTTCACAGTCTGTATAGTTACAGAGGAAAAGAAACCGCAAACTGATGTAAAGAATTAATCAAATGCAAACACAAGAATATAAATGAGTTCTGCTTCAGTCTGCGAGTGTTGATAGAAACAGTTCAGTCTTCCACAATCGCTAGACACTGCCACAGTGCAAGACTTCGGGTGTCGGGTGACAAACCCATTTGAAGAGCTCAAGAGAGATACCCGTTAAACAGTAAAAATATTTATCTAGAATAACTGTGTTGAGGCGTCTTCTCCTAAATGCCTCATTATTAATGATTTATATCACTACACTAAACCAACCCTCAAAAGAGGGTTTTCATAGATATTAATTATTTCTTACTGAAGCACTTTTGGAGCTAGTATATTGTTTTTGAGGGTATCTTTGGTGTGTGTGCCAACACTTTTCACCCTACTGTCTCCTTAAGATGAATTGCTTGTTATATTCTTCCTCTTTTTGTAAGTCACTTTGTATAAAAGTGTCTCCCAATGGATACAAATTAGTTAAGATAGTTAGTTAGAGAGTT
Organism: Xyrauchen texanus; assembly: GCF_025860055.1. Taxonomy (NCBI): domain Eukaryota; kingdom Metazoa; phylum Chordata; class Actinopteri; order Cypriniformes; family Catostomidae; genus Xyrauchen; species Xyrauchen texanus. The sequence goes on from NC_068308.1 coordinate 30,903,595, forward strand.
TATTATTGGCCAATCACCAGGAAAAACCAAATGGAATTACCTGCGTTATTTTCACTGACAATTTGTTACGGTTTATTTGCTTGCAGCCAAGAATCTCTGAATGCCTGCGGCAGTGTGCGTGTGTAAACACAGTGCGTTTGTGTGAGTGAGAGCCACACTCATTTAGCTCTTTGAGGGATTAATTCAACATCTCTGCACCATATTCTGTTTTTTTCATGAGGCAATAACACTGATGAGCTAATACATTATGGCCACTCACAGGTAAAGTGAACAACACTGATCATCTAACAAGGCCACATGTCAAGGTCAGGGTAGATTAGATGGTTAGCAAACAATTAGTTATCGTAGTCGAAGTGTTAAATGCAGGAGAAATGGGCAGGAGTAAAGACATGAGCGACTTTGAAGGGCCAAATTGTTATGGACAGACGACTGGGTCAGAGCATCTCTTAAAAGTCAAGGCATGTGGGGTGCTCCCAGTCAGCAGTGGCGAGTACCTACTGACAGTGGTCCGAGGAGGGACAAACTACAAACCGACAACAGGGTGTTAGGCGCCCAAGGCTCATCGATGCGCGAGGGCAACAAAGTCTATCTTGTCTGGTCGGAACCAACAGAAGGTCTACTTCTGTAATGATGTTTACGGGAGGAATGCGTCACAACAAACAGTGCAACACACCCTGCTGCGTATGGGGCTGCGTAGCCGCAGACCAATCAGAGTGCCCGGCTTGTGAGGTCCTTTCCCTATCCTATTCCCACTCTTCTCCCTCTCATTTCCTGTCATATCTCTACTTTCCCTATCCCATCCCAGTCGCTATAATGTGTGGGCATGTGGAGAGTAGTGCGTGGATTCCGCTGAGAATAGCGTGGCCTTCGCACACGCTACATCTCCACGGTAACGTGCTCAACAAGCCACGTGATAAGATGCGCGGATTGATGGTCTCAGATGCAGAGGCAACAGAGATTTGTCCTCCGCCACCCGGATTGAGGCGAGTATCTACGCCACTACGAGGACTAACAGTGCATTGGGAATAGGACATTCCAAATTGGGGAGAAAGGAAAAAAAAAACAATCATATCTGACAGCAGATCATATGTGCTTTCAGTTTATGGATATAAATGTTGACATTTCACAACATTTACATTTTAGTCATTTTCAGTGTGGGGCATTTTGCTGCAGTATGTGGCCTATTTGTAAAAGTGTGGATCTTTTAAAGGGTAACTAAACACCTGCTCAGAGTCTGACTCCACCCACTAGAAATATTTGAAAATGCTGGAAAAGTGGGCAGACCCCGGCGGGGATAGAGGGAACGAACCGAGTGCGGGGCTGAGCGGGGGGGGGCACCTGAGACTCGTAGTGACGGATTAATTGACAGCTGCTGTCAGACTCTGTTATTATTATTCCTCACACGGTCGCAAGACGACATGTACATGAATCTGGCGTGGTGAGCTGGAACCTGCTTACGTCAGCTGTCACCGCTACGTCACGAGTACCGCAACAGCCAATAGGAAAATTCAACTGCAGTAGCCACCGTTCAACCTGAAGAGGGCAGCACTCAGATGTTTTTACACCATATATTCTAGAATTAAAACACTTTATACACAAATGTCAAAAAAATTACTTGAATCAATGACCAGTACTAATAAAGCCCCATGCTTACAGATCATTAACTAAAAAAAGTTGGTTTAGGGTTTAGTTACCCTTTAACAACAACAAAAAAAACTTGATCATTCATATACACATATCAATCTATCTATCTATCATATATACATATCGATCTATCTATCATATATATATACACTGATCAGCCACAACATTAAAACCACCTGCCTAATATTGTGTAGGTTCCCCTCGTGTTGACAAAACAGATCTGACCCGTTGAGGCATGGACTCCACAAGACCTCTTAAGGATCCTTTAAGTCCTGTAAGTTGCGAGGTGGGGCTTCCATGGATCGGACTTGTTAGTCCAGCATATCCCATAGATGTTCAATCGGATTGAGATCTGGGGAATTTAGGGGCCAAGTCAACACCTTGAACTCTTTGTCATGATCCTCACACCATTCCTGAACAATTTTTTCAGTGTGGCAGGATGCATTATCCTGCTGAAAGAGGCCACTGCCATCAGGGAATTTCATTGCCATGAAGGGGTGGACGTGGTCTGCAACAATTCTCAGATAGGTGGTACGTGTCAAAGTGACATCCACATGAATGCCAGGACCCAAAGTTTCCCAGCAGAACATTGCCCCCGCCAGCCTACCTTCTTCCCATAGTGCATGCTGCCATCTCTTTCCCCAGGTAAAAGACGCACCAGGCCATCCACATGAACTAAAAGAAAACATGATTCATCAGACCAGGCCACCTTTTTCCATTGCTCCATGGTCCAGTTATGATGCTCACGTGCCCATTGTAGGTGCTTTCGGCTGAGGACAGGGGTCAGCTTGGGCATTCGGACCAGTCTGCGGCTACTCAGCAAGCTGCGATGCACATGTGTGTTCTGACACCTTTCTATCATGGCCAGCATTAAGTTTTTCAGCAACTGGTGCTGCAATAGCTCTTCTGTGGGATCGGACCAGGCGGGCTAGCCTTTGCTCCCCATGCGCATCAATGACCCTGTCGCAGGTTCACTGGTTGTCCTTACTTGTACCACTTATGGTAGGTACTAACCACTGCATACCGGGAACACCCCACAAGACCTGTCGTTTTGGAGATGTTCTGACCCAGTCATCTAGCCATCACAATTTGGCCCTTGTCAAAGTCACTCAGATCCTTATGCTTGTCCATTTTTCCTGCTTCCAACACATGAAATTCAAGAACTGAATGTTCACTTATTGCCTAATATATCCCACCCCTTGACAGGTGCCATTGTAATGAGTCAATCGATGTTATTTACTTCATTTGTCAGTGGTTTTAATGTTGTGGCTGATTGGTGCATATATATATGAATGAGAAAGAGAGATTTTATTTTTTTTTTTTTTTTTTTTAAACACACTTTTACAAGAATTAAGTGATTTACCTATATATCATTTTTTTTATTTTATTTTTGTTAATTACATGTATCCATAATGTATTAAAATAGCATGTTTAGCATGCATGCCTAATTACTATAAAAAAAGTAGTTAAAGGGATTCTGCTTTGTGGCCCCCAGGCTTGCCAAATTTGAGTATCCATACTCTAAATGTTTATCCTTCCCCTAGATACTTCAGGTTGGTCCATTATTTTAAAACCAACATTGCGCCTATGTGCGCAGTGTATCAAAATTGTAACTATGGACACAGCATTTAAAAAATGTGCTGCTTAGGGTGCAAGATGTGGCAAAAAGTCAACTATTTAACAGTACACAGACCAACTATTTAAAAAAATAAATAAAAACAGACAGAATGGAAAATACGCTTTGTGTGAACAGCATCTATTCATTCTACCACAGATTCTAGAGTGAAATAAGCTCTAGACTCAAAGAGGTGTCTCAGTTGATCGTTTTGAGTGACAGAAATTTCTTGGTCAACTATTGTGCCCTCTTACCTCAGAGTCCCAGACATCACGGCCAACCTCAGGGAGGAAGGAATAACCTCCAGACCTCTTTGCCTGAGGCGAGACCTGGAGCTCCTCAGCATCACAGTTGCGTCTCCGTTTTCTGTTGACAGAGATCATCAACATAATGCTTCCAATAGCAACATGGTCCATTAGCACAAATTCAATCCAATAAGCATGGGATAATCACAGCACACTATACTATACTGTTACACAACCTGGCCTGTTTGAACTGGTTCAGAATAGTGTAGATGATACAGCTTTAATAAATATACCACTGAGCATCGAGGCACTGTAGACTTGGCAACCATTAGTCATCAATATATCCACTCCAGGCTTATTTAAGGAATAAAAATATCACCATCACAATAGCGGTCATGCTTCTTACTGGTTAAGTGCACAGCCTTGTTTAACATATATAGCAGCTACTCAAGTGGATCAGTCCTTTAAAAGATCATCTTAAAATAACCACCAGACATAAAATACTACAACAGATCTGCACAGGCATGAATCAGGCACATTGCTACATTAAAACAAACACAATAACACGTTTATAAGAGTACAATATGCAAAAATAAGGAAAGGTGTTACCTGCTTTCAGTCAACATCTCGTGTCTGTGCATTTGGCAGCCAAATAAGGGCACTCACGACCTCTCCCAGTGCCAGAAGCAGACCACTAGACTCCCTTTCAGCAAAATGAGGGTATCTGCCCAAATTTCTCCCTAAAAATTAGCAAAATGACAAATATTCCACATTTTGAGAATCACGTATAAAATATTATTCCGATCTGCCTTTCAAGAGAAGCTGCAGACATTTTTGCATTGCCGATCAGGTTATCAAGAACCACAATATTAATATTCAGGCCTTCTAATAAGATCTTAAATAATCCGAAAATAACTATTAGCTGTGCATTCGTTTGAATAAGTACGCTGTGTGTATATACTCTGATCAGACAAGAAAAATGGTCTGCATACGAGTGACAAAGGACGGAAGGAAAGGCAGCTCCAACAACAGCACCACCCAACCATATCATGTACATATAAAGGCCTGACATTAGATTAACAACGTGGATTATTTGCGCATCGTGTCACGATCGATGACAAACCGATGTTAATGTTGAATTGCAACACATAACAATGGTGCATTCAGAAAGGCAAGCAGAGAGGCAGATAAGCACACTGCTGCAGCTATGTGTTGTTCACTTTACTTCCTCCTAGCGATGAACTGTTCTTGCTACAAAATAATCTTAGTCATTTAGACAGAATATAACACAGTCTGAGAAAAAGGACACTACCTCCTTCTATTCACAGACGCCGGGTGCCTGTTCGGTCTTGAGGTCGGTCATTTTCCAAAGTTACAATGTATCCATGTCGCCTGATCTCAATCTCTTTCACTTTCCATCTGTTGCTGTTTTTAGGACGTAACACGCGTGCCTTTGAGCACGTGACGTAACATCCGAACGTAACGTTCGCTTTTTTTTCCTTTTCCATTATTTTTTTTTAATTATTTTTTTTTAATGTATTTATTTATTTAATAAAATGTGGCAAATTCTAGAGGCTTCTGGCATGTCATGCCATGTTTTTATTTTTTTTTTATTGGAATCAAACTCTGTCACTATACAAAAAAGGCAAATATCAATGAAAATGTACAACCGAGGTCAAACTGAAACAAAATACATAGAGGTACAAATAAAATAAAATAAAATAAATATTAAGTAAAACAATAATAAAAATAGTTCATATTATATAAAATCATACTTATTTACATTTTTCATGTTTGAGGATTTGACCGCATGTTTAAGGCACCAAGATACTGCGACAGGCCCATACAGATGGGTTGTTTTTTTGTGTGTTTTTTTTACACATATTCATCATATTATTTAAAACAAGAGATCAAAATGTTCCTACGTTTTTAGCGAGTGGCGTAAAATTCGCTTATGAAATGTAGCAAATTTGAGTCGCTTCTGACGTGCTCCCTAATAACTGTAGATATACAACTGTAAACTGTTCGAATATAGTTCATGTGTTTTAGTATGCCGTGGAAACGTTTAGTGTTTACACACAGGCATTTGTTAAAGGCAGCTAATGGGGTCTTTCGTAACTCAAAATAATCCAGCATGGAATCTTAAGACCTGTCGAATGTCGAAATGTCTGTCACTTTAGTGCATTTTGTCTCAGCAGAGTGACAAATCTCAACCATCATAAATGCGCTGGTTAAAATAGACTTGTGAAGTCGTTTTTATTTATTTGACTTGTATTATGTACGGTTGCATTAGAAAGTTTGTCTCAGAGTTCAATAATCAAATAGACGCCAGAGGAAATTTATCTCTCTTCCATAGAATGTCTGCAGTGAATTAATAAAATATGAGTGTAGGTAAGTATCAGATTTTAATACCTGATAGATGCTTCGTTTACCAGAGCATTTTATTGTAGTAGCCTGTGGCTGTTTGACCCTTGCTGGATTTTTAAATCGTACGATTCTTGGAGTGCATTATGACATCATGGATTTGAAGATGGGCCTTTCTAGTCACTTATGAGGGATTATAATGTTGATGTTCTAAACAGTTAAATTCATTCTCAAAGACCCCATGAAATAAAAATTGGCGTTTTGTTGCCATTTTAGTAAATGTCTGTTAAGGGGATAGTTCACCCAAAAATGAAAATTCTCTCATAATTTACTTAGCCTCAAGCCATTCATGATGTGTATGACTTTCTTTATTCTGCAGAACACAAACAAAGATTCTTGGAAGAATATCTCTGCTCTGTAGGTCTATACAGTGCAAGTGAATTTTGTCCAGAACTTTGAATCTTCAAAAGGAGATAAAAGCAGCATACAATTATCCCATACATCTCGAGTGGTTTAATCCATGTCTTTTGAAATGATGTGATAGGCATGGGTGAGAAACAGATACAATTTTAAGTATAAATTCTCCTCCCTGCCCAGTAGGTAGCAATATGCAAAAGTAGGATGTAAAAGTGAAAGTGGAGATTGATAGTAAAAAAGGATTAAAATATTGATCTTTTTCTCACCCACAACTTTAATGTCATTTCTGAAGACATGGATTAAACCACTGGAGTTGTTTGGATTTCTTTTATGCAAACAGAGCTGAGATACTCTTCTAAAAATTGTGTTTGTGTTCTGGAGAAGAAAGAAAGTCATACACATCTCAGATGGAATGAGGGTGAGTAAATGATCCCAGAATTTGCATTTTGGGTTGTACTATCCCTGTAACTCTGAGGCTTTCGTTGACAGTGTACTGATAAAAGTTGACAAAAATCAACTTTTATCATATATATTACATATTCAAAATTTACATTGTTTCTCCTGTGGCAAAACAGAACAAAAATATTAATGATGAGGCATCTTGCACCTATGGGTGAGTCCAAAGATTTGCCCAATTAAATACTCTTTACAATATAAATGCCACCAACCAGAAGCGAATCATGGTTCATGGCTGTGACAAACTAAAGTATGTTCTAAATGTATAAGAAATATGTCAACACGCTAGTGAAACAATGTTATGGGTCTAACAGATCTGTCTTAGAGAAAAAAGTTAAATTATTAGTGTTAAATTGCTGGGTTGCTACAAGCGATGCAATAACCTTGATTTCCGACCTCATTAATTCAGATTTGACATCTTTCATTCTCTTTCAGAAGAATGTCCATATTGTGGAAAGCCCTTCAAAAGGCTGAAAGCTCACCTTCCTTATTGCAAAATGGCACCAGTTTCACAACCTAAAAAGAGCATTCAAATGCCCAAAGAACTTAGTGTGACCACTCCCAAACAGAAGATCCATAAAAACAGAGCAATAACAGAGAGGACTAAGGTCATCGTTGATGAGAAACAGACTTCCGATGGCAAGAGGGAAGAAGATAGATTGGGTATAAATATTAAGTTAATTGAAAATGCAAACAGTCCTCTCGCAACTGCAGAGGTTAAAGTCACATCAGCTGAAACTCTGAACAAAGAGAGGCTTAAAAGCAAATGGCTTATTAAAAGACAGAAGGAAATTGAAAGATCACAACAGCTAGTGCCAGTCTTACAGAAGTCAAAAAACCCTACCTCAATATCGAAGCATGGAGGAGATAAAAGCTTTCATGAGATCTCCAAAGAACCAACTCAAGGACCATCTCAATCTAATGGAAAAACTACTAAAGGCAAAAAGAAGCTAAAGCTGACAACATTATCAGGGCAGTTGTCCATCACCAAAAGTAGGGAAAAAGTCTCTGAACTTGTGCCAGCCAATCTTAAAAACGTAAGCCTCCCAGATGAATGGAGTTTGCAACATGAAATACCAAAACTCAGAACAATAGTTAAGTACTTAGGGGAGCTAGAATGTCTTTCAAACAGCCTGAGCAAGGATTCTGCTAAGGTATCAAGAGTAAAAGAGCAAAAAGCTCTTCCTTTATTTACATCCAAGACTTCTGTGTGGGAGCACATCAACGAAAGCTTGTATTTTAGAAGAGCTAATAATGTTTCATTGCCTTATCCCATTATAGAAGCACCAAAAGATTTTGCTTTTGAGACCAAAGATATTTCTGACACTGTGCAACATTTAAACAAGCTTGAAGCAGTGGCTGCCAATGTTGCCTCTACACCTTTACTCTCTTCCTTTGAAACCTCCATTCAACGACCTGTAAAAGATGTGCTAAGTTCAAGATTGAGTCTAGCATGGAATCCAGAGATAGTGACCGCTTACAACCGAATACTGTTCTCTGCAGTACCTTTAGGAAGCTACTCTAATGAAAATATGTGGATGAAGAATTGGGTTTCTGTGCCATCCCACCATATTGAAGGTAATACTTGATTTATGTGATTTATTTACAGTTGAAGTCAGAAGTTTACAAACACATAAGCCAAATACATTTAAACTCAGTTTTTCACAATTTCTGACATTTAATCATAGAAAGCCTTCCCTGTCTGTAGGTCAGTTAGGATCACTACTTTATTTTAAGAATGTGAAATGTCAGAATAATAGTAGAGAATTATTTATTTCAGCTTTTATTTCTTTCATCGCATTAACAGTGGGTCATACGTTTACATAGTCTTTGTTAGTAGTTGGTAGCATTGCTTTTAAATTGTTTAACTTGGGTCAAACATTTTGGGTAGCCTTCCACAATCTTCTTATAAGTTCAAAAAGTTGCTGGAATTTTGGCCCATTCCTCCAGACAGAACTGGTTTAACTGAGTCAGGTCTGTAGGCCTCCTTGCTCGCACACACTTTTTCAGCTCTGACCACAAATTTTCTATTGGATTGAGGTCAGGGCTTAGTGATGGCCACTCCAATACCTTGACTTTGTTGTCCTTAAGCCATTTTGCCACAATTTTGGAGGTATGCTTGGGGTCATTGTCCAAGACCCATTTGCGACTGAGCTTTAACTTCCTGGCTGATGTCTTGAGATTTTCAATATATCCACAACATTTTCCTTCCTCATGATGCCATCTATTTTGTGAAGTGCACCAGTCCCTTTTGCAGCAAAGCACCCCATAACATGATGCTGCCACCCCATGCTTCATGGTTGGGATGTTGTTCTTCGGCTTGCAAGCTTCACCCTTTTTCCTCCAATCATAATGATGGTCATTATGGCCAAACAGTTAAATTTTTGCTTCATTAGACCAGAGGACATTTCTACAAAATGTAAGATCTTTGTCCCCATGTGCACTTGTAAACTGTAGTCTGGCTATTTTATGGCAGTTTTGGAGCAGTGGCTTCTTCCATGCTGAGCAGCCTTTCAGGTTATATCAGTATAGGACTCGTTTTACTGTGGATATAGATACTTGTCTACACGTTTCCATTGTCTACAGGTTCACATTTTTTTCTGAGGTCTTGTCTGATTTCTTCTGATTTTCCCATGATGTCAAGCAAAGAGTTTGAAGGTAGGTCTTAAAATGCATCCACAGGTACACCTTCAATTCTGTACACCTCCTATCAGAAGCTAATTGTCTAAAGGCTTGACATCATTTTCTGTAATATTCCAAGCTGCTTTAAGGCATAGTTATCTTGGTGTATGTCAATTTCTGACCCACTGGAACTGTGATATAGTCAATTAAAAGTGAAACAATTTGTCTGTAAACAATTGTTGGAAAAATTACTTGTGTCCTAAATGACTTGCCAAAGCTATAGTTTGCAAAAACTAAATCTGTGGAGTGGTTAAAAAAATTAGTTTTAATGACTTCAACCTAAGTGTATATAAACGTCTGACTTCAACTGTATATATGTTTTCACCTTTTAACCAAATATATTTTGAAGTTAACACAATGCCTTTAATAAAAATAGGAATCACTTTACAATTGAATCTGTTTTTAGAAATTTGAATGACTGGTGAATAATTCACTTTTTCAGTTGGCAAGCTAGTGTACATTCTACCTGTCTGAGGATATCCTAGACAGTTTATTTAGGTCTATTATGGGATCACAAATTATTTTGAAGTGACTTTTTAAAAAAATATCTTTAGCAAGCTTATATAAGCCACATTCCATTATCCTAGGTTTACATTTTGGTACCTTAAAAACTGTCATGCACAGTCCTCAGTTTCTAGGATTTCAGACTGATAGTGAATGAGCTACACTTTCTTCAGCTTGACTGGAAAGGGCCACTGGTCCATTGGAGGTAAGGAAATATTATGTGAAACTGTTTCTCATCTCATTCCCTTGTTTTACTATCTTTTCATTCATTCTTTCCCAAGCCATTGTTATTGTGGTTTCAAGTTGATCTCAAATTACAGAATTTGTGGCATAAAAACATTTTGACTTAACTGTCCTTTTCTTAAACAAATGTAGATATTAAAGTTGCAGTGGAGCACTTACTGTGGAAGTGAATAGGGCCAATGTTTGGAGGGTTTAAAGGCAGAAATGTGAAGCTTATAATTGTATACATTTTAAAAGCACTCACATTAATTCTTCTGTTAAAGTCATATTTTTTATTCATTTTAGGGTTTTAGGGTTTGTTTGCATTATTTCGTCATGGCAAAGAAGTTGTAAAATTGGCTATAATTTTACACAGAAAAGGTTAGTAAGTGATTTGATCACAATAAAATCATGTTAACATACATATTTTTTATGTCTTGTGGCTATTCTTTTGAAATAGTGAGCCTTTTATAGTTTATGGATTGGCCCCAATTACTGCCATTGTAAGTGCCTCGCTTAAACTCTTTTAAATAAACTCTTTTTTAAACTCAGAATATTACTTTAAACCAGTTCTCATCACATTCAAGTTGAAATGCAGTTCAATTTTATTGGAATTCGTCTAATTAATTCTAATTACAAGAAAGACTAAAATACATTGTGAAATTACAGTATATCTAAATTGTAAACAATGCCTTTGTTCATGTAGTGCCTCTAGTGGAGCAGAAACTTGGAGATGTCAGGTTGAATGAACTTGGTGACTGGTTTGGTGTTCAAATTCCAAAATCACCCAGAGAGATTGTGACCATATTGAACCAAGGTTTGTTTCTTAATTGCCATAACATATGCTAAAGATTCATTCAGACATAGGCATTTAGTCATAGTAAGGCTTTGCATTAATATATGAAGCACTAATGATGCTTATTTTAATGACATTATGCACTTATTATGACAGACACAAACTTGAAGTTTGTTTTTTTATCATTATCTGCATCAGGGGTTCTCAACAGGGACGTTCAAAGCATGCCAGAGGGCGCTGAGAGCAAATTAGTAGATGGGGGGGCTCTTAAACTCACAGCTGGCGCAAGAAGCAGAAACCCTTTTAATTCAGCACAGAAGTCTTAATCACCACCTTTGATTTGTACTTGAGGCAGAAATAGATTGATAATAAATATGATCATATCACTACTTCAGATCTATAAAATTTGTCATAGGCTATATTATGGGAGCGAGGGACTATAAAACATTTTTGTTACAATTTATAAATATTTATATTTTGTTTTTACACGTGTTTAGAGTACATTTACATTTATGCATTTGGCAGACGCTTGTATCCAAAGCGACTTACAGTGCAATTATTACAGGGACAATCCCCCTGGAACAACCTGGAGTTAAGTGCCTTGCTCAAGGGCACAATGGTGGTGGTGGCTGTTAAAACTATAATAATTATTAATTCATTAATGGTGTAAGGGAATGAATTAGGGGGGGTTCATGAAAGAAAAGGATGAGAACAACTGATATACATGTTTCGGTTATATATACAATATATATATATATATATATATATATATATATATATATATATATATATATATATATATATTGTGACATTCCATATATATATATATATATATATATATATATATATATATATATATATATATATATATATATATATATATATATATATATATATATATATATATATATATATATATATATATATATATATACCACCTTTATATATTTACTTTATATATATATATATATATATTATAATGTATATTAAAAGTGAAACAATCTGTCTGTAAACAATTGTTGGAAAAATTACTTGTGTCATGCACAAAGTAGATGTCCTAAACGACTTGCCAAAACTATAGTTTACTAATATTAAATCTTTGGAGTGGTTAAAAAAATTAGTTTTAAGGACTTCAACTGTACATCTATTCTTTTCATTGGTTATATGTAAGCAGGTTGGCAGTGGTACTACAGGAAGTATATTAATGTTCGTAGAGGAGGAATCGGTGGGATATCCATGCTGTTTGCTGGCTACTGTGTCCTGTCTTACATATGGAATTACCCACATCTAAGTAAGATTTTATGTTTAAAGAAAAAAAAATGTACAATTGAAATTTCTCTTTATTTTTTGCCTTCAAATGTCCACAAAACCTTTTTTGTGCTACAGAGAAAGAACGCTGGAGGAAGTACCATTAAGGACCCTTAGTATTTGTTGGTAACTTGCCAACATTAAGTTTTTTGGTGTGAAGTGTGAAGAAAATAAGTTTTTGAATGTCTGCAATGTCAAAACTGTGACTGAAGTATGAATTAACAATGTTGATGAGAAGACAAACCTATCTGGTAGACCAGATAACTCAGTATTTATGTTAAGAACTCCTTAATGTTCATTTATAAGAAAAGAAGTTCATGTTTTTAAGCTTTTTTTTTACTAATAAGTTTTGTCATTTTAATTGTGTAATCAAGTGGACTTACCTGAGTTCTAATAAATAATAATTATACAAACTGTTCATGTCACATGGTTATTTTGCACATTAAAATGTCCATCTTTTAATTCCCCATTATCTTACTTGAAACTTAACACACTTGCTGCCAAAAATTTGGAATAATGTACAGATTTTGCTCTTATGGAAAGAAATTGGTACTTTTATTCACCAAAGTGGCATTCAACTGATCAGAATGTATAGTCAGGACATTAATAACGTGAAAAATTACTATTACAATTTGGAAAAAAAAAAATTCAGAACTTCTTAAAACTACTTTATTGTACAAAGAGTTCTCATAAAAAAAATCCTCCACATGCAGCAATGTCAGCTTTGATTATCTTGGCATTGTAGCTGTCAGTTTGTCCAAATACTCAGGTGACATTTCACCCCACGCTTCCTGTAGCACTTGCCTACAAGTCTAGCTGATCCACAAAAGCACAGTGGGTTTAAGATCCATAACACTCTTTTCTAATTATCTCGAAACTGACTTTTTCTTTGCAATTCTTCCCATAAGGCCTCCACCCCTGAGTCTTCTCTTTACTGTTGTACATGAAACTGTTGTTAAGAGTGTAGAATTCAATGAAGCTGTCAGCTGAGGACATGTGAAGCATCTATTTCTCAAACATAATTTAATGAATCAAATAGCTTTCAACTGTCTTTGATATAATGGCAAGTGATTTTCTAGTACCAAATGAGCAATTTAACATGATTACTCGAGGATAAGGTGTTGGAGTGATGGCTAATGGAAATGGTGCCTGTCTAGATTTGATCAAAAATTACTTTTTTCAAAAAAGTGATGTCATGACTATACTTTGTGATCAGTTGAATGCCACTTTGGTGAATTCAAGTACCAATTTCCTTCTGAAACAGCATAATATGTATATTATTCCAAACTTTTGTTCACCAGTGTATTTATCCATAATTAATAAAAAAATAAAAATAAATTGGTGTTACAAAATTGGCTGTATCCAAAATGAATTTAATATTGATTTAACTTTGCTGTTGTAGCGAACACTTACAAAAACAACAAATGAAGAACTGACCACATATAGTATGACATGAACACATACCTAACATAATAAAAATAACTTTTTTTGTTTTACATTCTTTTTCTGTACAAAAAAGTATAAATATTTTGTGTTTCATGTTTTAATTTTTGTAATACAAACATTACAAATCAAGTTTTGGGTGATGCAGAAAATAAAACATTAAAAGCAACTTTTACCATGGTGTAACGTTAATCGAAGGCCACACTCGCACATCAAAAAGCAGTAAAAACAAATGATAGACTATTTAAATGTGTTTTCACTCGCTCTGTCCTAAGGCAAAGAAGCCCTTCAAAGTGAAGGTCTTTAGAGTGCTCCCTTATACCGACCACTAGAGCTCAGATCATAGAGAATATTTTACTTAGTTTTTGTCTTTTGTCATTTTTGGCTGAATTGCTGGGAAAGACAGTGGTGGTTATTGTGAAAGATGCAAAAACAATGGGATGACATTTACAGATGGAATTGGAAGCAAGTAACCTTCGGCTCTGGAATGGGTGCTAATGCAAATGCTTTCTTGTGAAAAACGTCCACAAACAGCAGTTTCTCTGTCTTGGACACTCCCATTGCTGACAAGCCCTGTAATGTGGAAAATATGTAGACTACAAAATAAGACTGAATGCTAACAGTCTCTGCTTTAGAAATGATCTATCAAAGGGGAATTTGTTGAAATATGAGCAATTGTGTGTGATTATATTTGCACAGAGAAGAAAAGCCCAGACATCCTCAAACCAAACTCCATGTAGCATGTCATAACTACAATTAGAGCCATCTCATAATACAACTAATTGAAAAATCTGATATTCTGTGTTCACCAATTTAATCTTACATAAAAATGTGCGCATATGAGTGGATGTGTGTGATCGGCAGAAGGGTTGTAAGTGCTGTGAGAATGGCTATTTTTGAAAGTACATGGTCATGTCCACATGTCCAAAAACAAAAAAGCTGCCACTAGGGTCAAAAATGGCAAACCATCTGCCAGCAAAAGACTACAGCCTGACCAGCAGGGGACACAATGCACAAGGGAACATGAATGGTTTCAAAGAACATCTAAATATGGGGGAATCTCATATTTCACCACAAAATCAAAATTCATTATTATTGAATTATAAGCCTATTTTTAGGATTTTATTAGCTGTTTGCTTTTTGTTTGTTTTTTTGCCCTTTTTGCAGTGTGAAATTTGTATTACAACCAAGCACACCTCCACCAATTCTCATTCTGTAATGCTTAAAATATATATATATTTTTTTAATTGTAAAGTATTTATACATGGTGGTAGTATTTGTTGTACTACCATTTAATTCAAGGTAAATAAATTACTGCGATATAGTAACAATATTCTGATGAGAATCAATATTTAGAAGAATGGGTATTCCAGAAAGAAAAAAAACTTAAAAAGTAATTTAATATAACATAAAATATCATTTTTTATTTTGGTTTGAAATGTATTCTGAAAAGGTTTTTATGAGATTCACCCACACAAGTTATCCGTGACACTAACTTGTGCACGAAAGCACATATTTTCTCCAGCAGCGCAGATTGAATGTGTAACACACACACACATATATATATATATATATAAAACATCATTTAAAAAATGAATTAAACAAACAAAAAGATAAACATAATGTAACAATGTACCCTCAATCTGAGGACTTAACTTTCCACCTACACAAAACCAAGTTTTATCTTTGTGGAGAGGTCACATACCTGTAAGGTACAAAATTAAATGCAAAACAAAAGTTTAAAAACATGAGCATAACCATTGCTCAAAAATAAATGTGTGGTGTGTTTGCATCTACTGCAATAATGCATCACAAGTGGAGAGACAACCGTACAACCTTTACTGCGGAGACTATCAATCTAACTGTAGGTCTGTTTTATATTAACAGATACGCTACAAATAACAATGTCTACTTGTGACATTCCAAACCATCACACCATTAACTTACTGCTTGATTGTGTATCTATGCATATATTGATGTGTGTTTGTGCAAGAATATCCTATGAAGAATTGTCGTAAAAGGCTTTCTCGTGTAAACTTCTCTAGAACAACAGGCACAATATTAGAGTATCACCATCTTTAGTCTCACCATCCTCTTCCTCAACACTTTCGTAGCCGATGTGTGCACTTTTGAACAGCTATAATGCCAATGTATGTCATGGAATCCCAACTGCACAGACATGGCATGAAATGAAATGGGAATAGCAAAAATAAATATGGCACTGTCTAACATTCTAAGATGCTATTCACGGCAGCCTCAAGCACAGAGTCTGTGTCAGCCAATGAGGTGCGACTATGATCGGAAAGTTGCTGTTCCTGACTCAGCTCCAGGCTGGATGGGTAGCTCTGGGCAGAGCTATGCTGTGATTGGCTGGGAG